>NC_034184.2:68897498-69238998 GCF_002021735.2 Oncorhynchus kisutch | reverse complement strand
AGAGAGAGAGAGAGAGAGAGAGAGAGAGAGAGAGAGAGAGAGAGAGAGACGGAGTGCTGTGCCCATGGAGACAGGAGCCCAACATTGGGAGCCGAGCATCTTTTTAATAAAGGTAATGCTTTTATGTCACAGAGTCAGACAGAGTCAGACATAACATGAACCACACACTCCACTTAGAGTAAGAGACATTAGGCGGTGGATATTAATGTTGTGTTTCCTGTGTCCTGCCAACAGTCAATCAGTCTGGTGCCTCACCTGTCACTGTGTCACGGTCTCAGAGGCATCCCATACATGTAATGACTGTGACTCACACTGGCACCACATAAATCAGGCTGGTGTCAAAGCAGGCCATCTATACGCCAATGATTGCAAAACAAGATGTGGCTCAAGGAGGGAGGAGAAAACCATCAAGAGTAAACACATGACATGCCAAAACGGTGGGAGAAAACTAGGCAGAGTGTTTGCAGCCGGGTGAAATACTGGCATATGAGACAGAGGGGGAGAAAACTACGCAGTGTTTACAGCCACGTCAAATACTGGCCTATGAGACAGAGGGGGAGAAAACTAGGCAGAGTGTTAGCAGCCAGGTCAAATACTGGCCTATGAGACAGAGGGGGAGAAAACTAGGCAGAGTGTTAGCAGCCAGGTCAAATACTGGCCTATGAGACAGAGGAGGAGACGCCAAAATCAGAGAATAAGGAAAAAAATAAGCAGGACTCCAATACTTTTTGCAAAAGCTGGTCTGAGCCACATGGCCGAAAACAGCTCGACCTTGGAACAGGACGCATGCTGGTATGTGTTAAATGAAGGCAGAAAAAAACAGAGAGTTGCAGGAAACGGGCCACATAACGAAGGCCAAACGAAGGTGCCAGGGAGCTATGGATCAATCGAGGCATTGTGGAAGACGGTACTCGAGTTAAAGTCAACGAGCAGAACCGAGTCACACAAGCCCAAGGTCGCAGAGGGTCACCAGGGGTCAGGAGAGGGGATGCCTTCAGAAAGTATTCATAGCCCTTGACTTATTCCACATTTTATTGTGCTCCAGCCTGAATTCAAAATTGATTAAATAGATGACAAAGTGAAAACATGTTTTTAGAAATGTTGGCAAATGTATTGAAGATAAAATACAGATATCTAATTTACATAAGTATTAACACCACTTTTTAGAAGCACCTTTGGCAACGATTACAACTGTGAGTCTTTCTTAGTTAGTCTCTAAGAGATTTCCACACCTGGATTGTGCAACATTTGCCCACTATTCAAGCAAACTGGTTGTTGATCATTGCTAGACAACCATTTTCAGGTCTTGCCATAGATTGTCAAGTAGATTTAAGTCAAAATAGTAACTCGGCATCCCAGGGACATTCACTTTCTTCTTGGTAAGCAACACCAGTGTAGATTTGTCCTTGTGTTTTAGGTTATTTTCCTGCTGAAAGGTGAATTCATCTCCCAGTGTCTGGTGGAAGGCAAACTGAACCAGGTTTTCCTCTAGGATTTTGCCTGTGCTTAGCTGTCACGTTCTGACCTTAGTTCCTTTGTTTTGTCTTTGTTTTAGTATGGTCAGGGCGTGAGTTGGGGTGGGCAGTCTATGTTTATTTTTCTATGTTGTATTTTGCGTTTGGCCTGGTATGGTTCTCAATCAGAGGCAGGTGTCGTTAGTTGTCTCTGATTGAGAATCATACGTAGGTAGCCTTTTCCCACCAGTGTTTCGTGGGTGATTGTTTTCTGTGTCTGTGTGTTCCACACGGAACTGTTTTGGTTTTCCTTTCTGTCTTTCACCTTGTTATTTTGTATTTGTTTAGTGTTCAGTTTGTATTATTAAAATGGACACATACCAGCTGCAAATTGGTCTGACCTCTCTTACTCCTCATCAGAGGAAGACAAATCCCGTTACATTAGCTCCATTCCATTTTTATCCTGAAAAACTCCCCAGTCCTTAGTGATTACAAGCATACCCATAACATGATGCAGCCACCACTATGCTTTAAAATATGGAGATTGGTAGTCTGTAATGTTTTGTATTGAATTTGTATTCAGGGCAAAAGTTCTGTACAGGCATCCTTCTTTTCACTCTGTCAATTAGGTTAATACTGTGGAGTAACTACAATGTTGTTGATCCATCCTCAGTTTTCTCCTATCACAGCCATTAAACTCTGTAAATGTTTTAAAGTCACCATTGGCCTCATGATGAAATCCATGAGTGGTTTCCTTCCTCTCCGTCAACTGAGTTAGGAAGGACGCCTGTATCTCTGTAATGACTGGATGTATTGATACACCATCCAAAGTGTAATTAATAACTTCACCATACTTAAAGGGATATTCAATGTCTGCTATTTTTATACATTTTTTACATCTACCAACAGGTGCCCTTCTTTGTGAGGCATTGGAAAACCTCAATGGTCTTTGTGGTTGAATCTGTGTTTGATATTCACTGCTCGACTGAGGGACGTTACAGATAATTATGTGACTTGTTTTAAGCACATTTTTTCTCCTGAACTTATTTAGGCCTGACATAATAAAGGGGTTAAATACTTATTGGCTCAAAACATTTCAGCTCTTAATTTTTAATTAATTTGTCATTCATTTTGAAAAACATCATTCCATTTTTACATTATGGGGTACTTACTGTGTGTAGGCCAGTGACAAATAAAAATCTAAATTCAATCCATGTTAAATTCAGGCTGTAACACAACAACATGTGGAAAAAGTCAAGGGGTGCGAATACTTTCTGAATGCACTGTGTGGGCGTCACTCTCTCTGCCATGGTCTTGGCCAGTAGAACAAGGCTACAACAAGAACCAAAGGGCCCAAATTGGACATGTGTTCACAGTTCCCCAACTAGCCAACAGCCGAATGAAGTGACTACAAAAATAGGACCTTTTCTTCACGGCTGCCGAGAGAAACCCAACATTCTTATTCTGATGGAGGGAAAAAGAACATCAGGCATTTGTCATAACTTTAATTTGGAGAACCGCTTGGTGGAGACCAAGATTTTTTACAATAAGGGGCTCTTAAATTGAATCAAGTGATCATGTTCAAACAGTTCCAAGGACTGAACTTAATGCCATAAAATGGTTACAAAAATATGACATGCTTTTCATTTTTACTGCATTAATAATTGGGTATATCAATGCAATGTTTAGCTGGTGCAACACTACTTAATTATCCACTACCCGAAATAATCCTTTAGACTGATGATACTCAACTTTAGTAAAAACCACATGGTCAACTAAATCTAGATATCTAGAGTCTTGTACAGCAATATACATTTAGAATGACCCATTTATACGGCAACCACAGTTGGAATGACCCATTTATATGGTAACCACTTTTGGAATGACCCATTTATATGGTAACCATGGTTGGAATGACCCATTTATATGGTAACCATTGTTTGAATGTCCCATTTATATGGTAACCACGGTTGGAATTACCCATTTATATGGTAACCATTGTTGGAATGACCCATTCATATGGTAACCATTGTTGGAATGACCCATTTTATACGGTAACCATTGTTGGAATGACCCATTTTATACGGTAATCATTGTTGGAATGACCCATTTTATATGGTAACCATTGTTGGAATGGCCCCTCCATCACCCACAAAACATAATAAACAAAGACAAATTCACATCCGCATTGAGGAATATGACAAACCCCCCAATTTCCTGTTCGGCTTCCGAACGCAATCTCTTTGGCTGCCGAGACCCAACCCGAGGCCCATTTCAGGAGAGTTGCTGTGTTTCTCATCAACTGACCTTAACCTATCCCCACCCTCTCTTTCGCTTCTCACTTGTACAACAGCTATCTCGTCTATTTCATCTAGGCCTACATCTGTGTTGTGGCCGGTGTTCTGCCAGATGAACAGGCTCCACCAGTGTGTGTGTGTTGCCAGAACAACAGAGTGGCTCCAGAGGGAAAGAAGCTTTCCAACACGCTCAGGGAGGCTGATCAAACACAGCAGTAGTGCCCCTTCACTAGGGAAAGAGAGAGAATCACAGTCCTGGGAAAAATCCCCCCCACAAACACACACATGCACAAACACACACGCACACAAATGATGGCTGTTTGGTATTCATCCAGACAGTAATGTGCTTCACTTATTACGCTCTCCCGGAGCTGCAGGGTCTAATTTAGTGCACCTGGAAGTGAGCAGCCAACAGCCCCCCTGCTATAAAATAGGAAGACGGATTGCAGCTCTCCATGCTCTGAGAGACCAGCGCACTGGAGACAGTGTGTGTGTGTGTTTTGATGACCAAACATATCCCCAAGATGAGGAAGGGTGGAGTCTTTGGTTGGATTACTGAGGATTAACATGTAATGTTAAGGAGTTAAGAGCTTACACTTTCACTGATTGCCTATGATTGCACAACTTTCTGTTGTGGTAACCAAACTGCCCCAGGAATTCTCTACTCTAGCCCCAGATAAGTTCAGTGTAAGCCCAATTTTACCCCAAAATATCAGAACAGGACAGAGGAAGGACAGCAGAGTATTTGGAGTGACTTTATAAGACAAAGTTAAAGTATTTGTTTCTTCGGGTTCTGTTAGTCTTGTCATTACTCTTCTGTAAGTTTCTGGCCTGTATTGCGCTGTATTACGTCAGACATTGATAAGGGTGTTGGAAGTTTAGGGCTCCCATCTAAATCCAAATAGACCAGGGCCCAACGTTTCTCTGTAGAGAGATGATGAGCTCACCTGATCTGGCTCGCAGTTGGCGTTGTGCTGCTGCGACATGTCTTTCACCTGCTGCTTCTCCTCCAGACTCAGGCACAGCAGCCACGTGACCAGGCCCGCCACGAACATGCCGATGTCTGGGATGAACACACGGATTCCGTTTCCTGCATCGGCACCTCGGACACTGCACACACGGACAGAGAGAAAGAAGGAAAAATGGTAAGCCAATCAGGACAGATGAGATGAGGATAAATGCTTTGAGTGTTATTCTGTCATTTTTCAGATGCAGTAGCCTATACTGTATTGTTTTATAAGGTTTCCTGTAAGTTGAGTGTCGATATTTGACGCCAGCATTGATAAAATGAAAACTGTACCAATTATGCTTCAATTGTACATTTACAATCTATGTCTTTACCACGAGACGATGTTAAACACAATGTGGTGTGGTTAAGAGCTAGTTTATATATAATGCAAAACATTCCTCTTAATGGCTTTTATGGATCATAACAAAGTAGTGTAATCGTTAAATCGTTTACAGTCTGAATTCCTCTTCTATAAATATATGGGTGCAGTATTTCCTCTTATACCTGACTGGTAACAAAATGAAGGCCAACCACATTCATTCATATTCCAATATTGTTGACAGGAATTGTTTTCTCACACAAAACACGGTGGATTGGCTATTGAAGTAAATCAGAGGCTCAATGAGGAAATGAAAAATGTAAAGGTAAACAAAGTAGGTATAAGGAAATGGCTATATAACGTCAAAGTACAGCCGGTCTATACATTGTGTACTATACATTGTCCTATACATTGTCCTCTACATCGTATCTATACATTTTGTCCTCTACATTGTGTACTATACACAGTGTTTTACAGGCCTTTCTCAACCCACACCAATAAAAACATGGCCTGTATTACATTTTTAACAAATGTCATAAAACATGTGCATTCAAACTTCCAAAACCCCCTTCGAGCTAAAATAACGCCTGAGATGAAATGAAGTTTTTACGGGTGCCCTTTGCTCAGTAATGCACTGCACTAGCCTCTTAAAATACACTGAAAACATTTTGTTCCACAGAAAAGGCGTGAGTTATTCCCACTGTCCGCCCTGTTACAACGCTGGTCCGGCTGGTTCTTATTGCCCATGCTCTGGAACTGTATGCTGTGCTGTGTCCGTTACAGTGGGCCCAACTCTGGTCCTCCTCTATTGGCCCAAAAAACATCTAGAGTGAAATGAAACCATCCAATCTTTACCATGGCCTTCTTTCAATGCCACCGCCCAAACCCCAATTTCAATTGAAAAGTGTAACTTCTCAATTTTTCTATTTGCTCAGGTTCAAAGCAGTGAGTAGCAACACTAGGCAGATGTGAGAGAGAGGAGAAAAGTTTTTTTTTAAACAGCTGAAGTGACATTTTCAGAGAAACCTTTTGAGCTACATTTTCTGTGAGTGAATTTGGAGTGTGGGCGCACAGTGCTGGCTTCTGGCTGGTAGGGAGCTTTTCATAAGAGGCCGATGTGGGAGCACACAACACAGTACACCCTCTATGAACCAAAGACAGCTCAGGAGGCTGGTATTTCTGGTGAGTCATAGTGCAATGCACTCTGGGAGACTGTGTGATCGGGGTGGGACCTAGACATCGCCAGAGGCACGGCCAGGGACACCGTGGGAGAGCACAAGGAGCTTCACATTAGTGATGATGCTCCGAAAAAGAGCCAGGTCAAACAAGAAAGAACAAATCTACATATTAGTGTGTAAACAGTCAGTTAGTTTGGAAGGGATGACCGGGTCTAACGGTAGAAAGACTGATAGTGAATTGGATTCTGTTATCAGTTTGAAGGCGTCAAGGAAGGCACTTTTAAAAAGCAGGTAGCCATTGCACAGGAACATCTCCCCAAGAGGCCAATCGCAGTTGGGCCCCTGTGATGGCATTAGAAGAAATGGCTGTATAATCTCAGGATATTCAGGATATACTGCCACGAGCAGCAGATATCTCCGTAGACAGGATATACTGCCACGAGCAGCAGATATCTCCATAGGCAGGATATACTGCCACGAGCAGCAGATATCTCCGTAGACAGGATATACTGCCACGAGCAGCAGATATCTCCGTAGACAGGATATACTGCCACGAGCAGCAGATATCTCCGTAGACAGGATATACTGCCACGAGCAGCAGATATCTCCGTAGACAGGATATACTGCCACGAGCAGCAGATATCTCCGTAGACAGGATATACTGCCACGAGCAGCAGATATCTCCGTAGACAGGATATACTGCCACGAGCAGCAGATATCTCCGTAGACAGGATATACTGCCACGAGCAGCAGATATCTCCGTAGACAGGATATACTGCCACGAGCAGCAGATATCTCCGTAGACAGGATATACTGCCACGAGCAGCAGATATCTCCGTAGACAGGATATACTGCCACGAGCAGCAGATATCTCCGTAGACAGGATATACTGCCACGAGCAGCAGATATCTCCGTAGACAGGATATACTGACACAGTATAGCAGTAGATGGATATCCGAGTTTTCGCATGCTTGTTTTGCTTTGTTGTTGTGTTGCATAAAACTTTAAACAAATGTTTGGATTCCCATGGTGCTCGCTCCGCATGAACCCCTACTGTCAAAGGCGAGCGGCCAGGGGAGGGCACAGACGCAGACGCTTTGAACCTGAGCGATATATGCCTTCGTAAAACATTCATAAGCTGCAGACGGCGCTAGTTAACACACTAGATAAAAACACATGAAAAAAACGGGGGCCCAAACAGCAGAGTCAACAAAAGCTCTTTGTAATGAAGCCTCTCTGTGTCTAAACGGTTTGCTTCTCTCTCGCCGTTTAAAGCGTCTTTCATCTCAGTCCTGCTCATAAAGACAGAGCTGTGGAGTTGAGAGCTGGCAACAGAAACCCTTGCACATGGCATTGATTTGGGACCGAAGATAATAACGGGTGTGATAAATAACCACCTTTAACCATCTCTACTCCAGGAAGCGGCATTAAAGGGGAGGCCATCAAAGTGGCTTGATGAACTGTACAGATTTAGCCTGTCAGTCTCATCTCTGGAAAGATATCTTGTCTTCATAGACAAAGAAAAAAACATAGAAATGTAACTGGTTGATGGATACAGTGACAGGCTGCTACCGAGAGTGAACAAAGCTGTCTGTTGACTGGCAGTTAATTTCGGAAGCCATAACAAAATGTTGCACTAGCTAGCGAGCTAACTTGATTTAGCTGTTATGAGAGACTAACTGGCTCTGGACTTGAGAGCTTGAGGACACACTGGCACGTCTATCAATGAGGCATAGGAGTAGACTATGGGCCCCTGGCTCTTCAGGGTGCCCGGCAGGGCTCCAACACACCAAGGTGCCAGGGAGGGAATAGACAGCTCAGAATACGGCCAAGACGAGGTTGTTCAAACTAATACACACAAACCTGTGATATGGAGTTCAACCTGAATCCTAAAAAGTCATCAACACAACTATTTGCATTTACAGTAACGTAACCATTTCAAAATAAACATGTCGTCTAGTTTTGAAGATATCAAAACTACCCACATCAGAATAGAAAGAACTTCAATTCATAGAGGCCTAATAATAATAATATGATTTGAAGAAAATTACTGCAATCACAATGACAAACTTAGAATGATGAAGGATCTTGACTCTAGATCTTAGAAGATTATTTCTCTTGGTGTTTTTTGTATTGTTAAAATAGCTTAGAAGATCCTAAAAGATCTTGGAGGACTTTGCGTTCACCTACTTCCACTATTGTACCTTTTGTTTGCTCTACACCACCCAGTATCACCCAGTATCACCCAGTATCCAGTCAATGCATGTTCCATCAACTGTACGTTAAGAGATGTTGGATGTAATGAGGATTTGTGGGATACATTTTTCATCCATTATCCTGTGTGTGTGTTTGAATGCACATCTTAACCACAGAGGAGATTACTTTCCCATTAACCCTAATTAAAACATTCCGCACGGGCATGCCAGCACGTCACTCGACATGCCAAATGTATTTAATTCGCAAATCCACAAAAACATGATCTGCGTTCTCCCCTCTTTCAATCACAGTCAACTACAACTCAATCATTCAACAACTTGCATTGGGACATGGAACATGTTAACAAATGCACTGTGAAAACTCATTAAATACAATTTCCCAAAGAGGAATCTCATTAATTCATTGATTTCAGTACCAGAACACCCCATGAGAGTGATAATATGGAGTCCATGACCCAATAATGACAGACCACTAAGATCATTGACTGGAGGACATCTGAGTGAATAGCTTTGAAATTCCTGACTGAACGTATCTCAACGACCTAGCGGGATATCTGGTTGTCCCATAATCCAATCAGATCTCTCGTGCAAGTTCCTAATGAATTATCGCGGGTTTCCACTATTGTTGCATCCAGGTCCATCAAATTGAATCAACTTGTATTTGTCACATGCGCCGAATACAACAGGTTACAACCACCACAGTGAAATGCTTACTTACAAGCTCTTTCCCAACGATGCAGAGTTCAAGAAGAAGAAAAAAACCATGTAAACACATGAGAAATAAAACATATAAGAATGAAGGAGTACCAATACCATATCAATGTGCAGGAATATGTGGTCATTCAGGTAGATATGTAAAGTGCATTCGGAAAGTATTCAGACCCCTTGACTTTTTCCACATTTTGTTACGTTACAGCCTTATTCTAAAATGGATTACATCGTGTCCCCGCCTCATCAATCTACATACAATACACCATAATGACAAAACAAAACTCTTTTCTTTTTTTTAGCTAAATTCTTAAAAATAAAAAACTGATATCACATTTACATAAGTATTCAGACTCTTTACTTTGTTGAAGCACCTATGGCAGCAATTACAGCCTTGAGTCTTGGGTACGAAGCTACAAGCTTGGCACACCTGTATTTGGGGAGTTTCTCCCATTCTTCTCTGAGGATCCATCAAGCTCTATCAGGTTGGATGGGGAGCGTCGCTGCACAGCTATTTTCAGGTCTCTTCACAGATGTTCGATCGGGTTCAAGTCCAGGCTCTGGTTGGGCCATTCAAGGACATTCAGAGACTTGTCCCGAAGTCACTCCTGCGTTGTCTTGGCTGTCAGGATGCACCTGAGCTCAATTTCGAGTCTCATAGCAAAGGGTCTGAATACTTATGTAAATCAGGTATTTCTGCTTTTTGTTTTACATAAATTTGCAAACATTTCTAAAAACCTGCTTTCACTTTGTCATTATGGGGTTTTGTGTGGAGATTGATGAGGGGAAAAAATGATTTAATCCATTTTAGAAGACGGCTGTAACGTAGCAAAATGTGGATTAGCTGTTCAGTGGTCCAATTGCTTGGAGATAGAAGCTGTCTCAGATCTTGTTGGTACGAGACCTGATGCTCTGGTACCGCTTGGGTGGATGGAGTCCTTGGTAAGTTTCTGGGCTTTCCGTAGACACATCAGAGCTGGGAGAACATGTCGTTCATCAAAGGAAATGGAGGAAATGTGAACACAGATCATATTTAACAATTATGTGGATAAGTCAGTAGCCCAGGAGTTATGTGGCTGGGGTGGATTTAAGTATGGAGAAAAACAACCCAGGTTTAAGTGCTTTGATACCTATACTTTGAAAGGATTGTCTGTAAGCCACGGATTTGTGCATGATCAGCATACGATTCTGATCCAAGCCTTTAGCCACACGGCTTCAGTAGACTGTTCAACATGAATACCATAATCATCAGCTAGTATCTCTCAACAAATCCAAATGTCCTGAATATCATGGGGACCTTACACGCACACAAAATGTGCTTTTGTTTATGGAAGCCAAACATAAATAGATAGCATTTCTGGAGATGGTTAATTGACATAAGCAAAGATGTATTTACGAGTGTCAGGGGGCAAGGTGCTCTCTTTATTTTGAGTTTCTGGAGCAGACCATCTCCTGCCACATGTAAACACAGACAGACAGACAGACAGACAGACAGACAGACAGACAGACAGACAGACAGACAGACAGACAGACAGACAGACAGACAGACAGACAGACAGACAGACAGACAGACAGACAGACAGACAGACAGACAGACAGACAGACACATGCCAACTCCAGCTCCCAAATGGCAAGAATAAACTGTTCCTGTGCCATTGAAACTGTGATTCCTTCAAACAATCTGCCAACTGTCATTTAGAAAACCCCACTTTAACATACAGTAATATCCATGTCAGGCTGAACGACACACAACTAGAATGGTTCAAACGTAATTCAATTCATCATCAAGCTTCGAGGTGAACGATAATAACAAGGGAGGGTTAATGGTAAACGGTTGTGCCGCCATCCTCTCATATAGCATATAAAAACCTGAAAGCCGATGCCCTGTTCGACTGTTCCTGTGCTTAGGGAAACCACAGCTAACGGGATGATTAGGAAGCCGACACACAGACAGACTGCAATTGTCGACTTAGGGCCTTGAGGCCTCAGGAAGGTTGAAGGAAGGATGAGCTGTTTGCAAAGTGACACACATAATGGCAGAGATAGGTCTTCACCAGAAGCCAGCATGGTTAGGTAACTGTTATATGGCATCCAGTTATAAAACACACACTAAAAAAGGGTCCCATCCAGTCGAGGAGGTGATACATAGGAAGGACAATGTTTTCTACTACTGTCTGTGACGCTACATATTTCGGAGAAAGTATTCCAATATCGATGAACATTGCCGCTAAAACTGTGAAATGTCACTCCGGCAGCACAAAGAATGTGCAGAGGGTCACAACACTGGTCACACCATTGGCCGACACAGTGGCCTAATGATGGAACTCAACCAATCACGTCCAGCATATTAAAAGAAGACTGTACCACAAGGGGTTAAGGAGGGTAGTCTGGATATGTTTACTAGAACTACTTCCTCACAAAATGGAGGACAGGTCGTGAGTATGATTAATTTAGCCCCGCTGTTTGCTCTGAGTCATCGAGCTGGGGGGAAGGAGGGAGAAAAAGCCACAATTCACAGGAAGCAACCAGAGGCACAGACAACCAAATAAGACAGTACAACCCGTCGCTTGTACAAGCACTTTTTGGTGTAAGCCTTGAGGAACATGTTTAGCTTATTCATTCTCGAATACAAAAAAGATATAGTTGTTGACTACTGAAGAAGGGAAAGTTAAAGTTGTGAATGCAACAGGTGACACGTGGTTGTAACAGGTGGTTCATACTCAATTACAACAGGTGTTCCTACCGATCTGTTCTAGGCAAAATCTTGATCCCCGCCGACAATATCCTGCTTATCTGGTTGTCTGGTACTGTATCTCTCAGGACATTCAACACTTCCTCCTCACTTCATCTTTAATCCCCTGTAAATCCCTTTAACCGGCTTGTTTCAAGTCGGCCAATATGCTCTGGGCCGTCGCTAGACAGCAATTACGCTTTAATTGTTTGTACAGTAAACAGAGGACGTTTGGCGCGTCGCCACCGGCAGCCCTCAGAGTACAGCGCGGTCCTGGCGAGGTCCGGGCAAGGCTGGCAGCGTCCACATAGTACCACAGACCGTCGGGCACACTCTCGGGCCAAGAGAAACAGGGCAGCACAGTGGCACGATTCAGGCCTCACATATCACTGGTTTATATTCCAGGCCAGCACCTGGCCGGCTGGCAATATCCAGCCCAACATTATTAAAGACCTGGAGTTTAACAACTGATTTGAGAATTATACATTAGAGGGTGGAAAATGTTCTGTGACCCCGTGTTTAACAGAAATACATGTGTAATTAATAGATTAGGGTATTTGTGGAGCAGTAGATTATACTCAAGAGATGTATATGGTAAATAGATGGTGGCAGCACTGAGTAGACTTCATTGAGGAACAAGGAACAGTCACAGCTCTGAAATAGTCCACCTGCTCCAACCCAGACAGCTCTTGGAAATCTGACTAGATGTATCCATCTCAGCTACTGTACGCTAGTTTGGGTGTGTGAACATGACGCTTTTTCCCCAAATAACAACAACATAGTATAGAAATGTCACAGTTCAAAGCACCATCATGCAGTGTGTAAACTGTTGGATTGTGTAGTAGTCAGAGGAACAGAAAGCAGACACTGGAGTCTTTGAGTGCGCTGGGTTTCACCACGTAAAACATTTCACAGACTAAACAGTAGTCGTTACAAAATCAAACCACATCTGGAGATATTCCCTGATTCTATCAGGGAATAGGATTCTAGAAATGTTGCACAATACTCAGCTGCCCTCGGAACAATAGTGAGGGGATGTCGATATGATAGAGAGGAAATCTTGTTTCATTGTAGACAATGAAACAAGAGTAAATAACATAAGATACAAAAGCCCAGTTTGACTTAACACGCACAAACATCAGATTGTGAACATGATCCTAAGCTTATCTCCATGTGAAAGGAAACAAAAGTGACTTTTACCTCGATGCACCAACCACTACAAAACATGGTTATGGGTATTATGGGTAGAAGGCTCCCAAAGAGGAATAGAGAAGGACATAAGTGCTGCCCTGAAGCGACGATGGAGATCACATGACGGAGGTCACTTGCTTAATACATACAGTGCCTTCAGAAAGTATTCACACCCCTTGACTTATTCCACATTTTTTTTGTGTTACAGCCAGAATTCAAAATGGATTTAAAAAAATGTTTTTTACACATCTACACACAATACCCCATAGTGAAAACTTGTTTTTCAAATTGTTTGCAAATATATTGAAAATGAAATACAGAAATACAATGTTTATCAGTATTCACAACCCTTTCCTATGACACTCGAAGTTGAGCGCAAGTGCATCCAATTTCCTTTTGATCATCCTTGAGAAGTCACTACAACTTGATTAGAGTCCATCTGTATCCAATTCAACTGTTTGGACATGATTTAGAAAGAAACACACATGTCTATATAAGGTCCCACAGTTGACAGTGCATCAGAGCATAAACTATATCATGAAGTCCAAGGAACTGTCTGTAGATCTCAGAGATTGCGATGAGGTATATATCTGGGGAAGGGTTTCAAACAATTTCCAAGAGCACGGTGGTCTCCATCATTGAGAAATAAAAAAAATATGGAACTACCCAGACTTCTTAGAGCAAGCTGTCCAACCAAACTGAGCCACTGGGCAAGAAGGTCCTTGGTCAGAGAGGTGACCAAGTACCCAATGACCACCCTGACAGAACTACAGAGTTCCTTGGCTGAGATGGGAGAACCTATAGCACTTCACCAATCTGGGCTTTATGGGAGAGTTGCCAGGCAGAAGCAACTCCTGAGAAAAAGGGCACATGAGAGCACACCTGGAGTTTGCAAAAGGGCACATCAAAGACTCAGAGCATAAGACAAAATATTCTGTGATCTGATGAGACAGAAATATAACTCTTTGGCCTGAATGCAAAGCGCTATATCTGGAGAAAACCAGGCACAGCTCATCACCCATCAAACACCATCCCTACCGTGAAGCATTGTGCTGACAGCATCATGCTATGGGGAAGTATTTTCAGCAGATAGAGGGAACAATGAATGAAGTCAAATACAGGCAAATTCTTACTGACAACCTGGTTCAGAGTGCAAACAACCTTAGACTGTGGCGAAGATTTACGTTCCAACAGGACAATGACCCCAAGCATACAGCCAAAGCAATGCTGGAGTGGCTTCAGACTTGAATCCCATTGAAAATCTGTGAAAAGATTGCTGTTCACCGCCGCTCCCCGTCTAACTTAACAGAGCTTGAGAAAATCTGGAAGGAAGAATGGGAGAAAATCCACAAATACAGATGTGCAAAGCTGGTACAGACATACCCAAAAGGACTCAAAGCTGTAATCGCCGCCAAGCGTGATTCTACAAAGTATTGACTCAGGTGTGTGAATACTAACAGTACCAGTCAAAAGTTTGGACACACCTACTCATTCAAGGGTTTTTCTTTATTTTTACTATTTTCTACTTTGTATAATAATAGTGAAGACATCAAAACTATGAAATAACACATATGGAATCATGTAGTAACCAAAATATATTTTATATTTGAGATTCTTCAAAGTAGCCACCCTTTGCCTTGATGACATCTTTGCACACTCTTGACATTATCTCAACCAGCTTCATGAGGTAGTCACCTGGAATGCATTTCAATTAACAGGTGTGCATTGTTAAAAGTTAATTTGTGGAATTTCTTTCCTTCTTTGAGCCAATCAATTTTGTTGTGACATGGTAGCAGTGGTATATAGAATATAGCCTTGTTTGGTAAAATACCAAGTCCATATTATGGCAAGAACAGCTCAAATAATCAAAGAGAAACGAAAGTCCATCATTACTTTAAGACATAAAGGTCAGTCAATACGGAACATTTCAAAAATGTTAAAAGTTTCTTCAAGTGCAGTCGCAAAAACCATCAGAGTTACCTATGCTGCAGAAGATAAGTTCATTAGAGTTACCAGCCTCAGCAATTGCAGCCCAAATAAATGCTTCACATAGTTCAAGTAACAGACACATCTCAACGTCAACTGTTCAGAGGAATCTGCGTGAATCAGGGCTTCATGGTCGAATTGCTGCAAAGAAACCACAACTAAAGGACACCAATAACAAGAAGAGACTTGCTTCTTCCTAGGTTTTGGCCTTTCTAGGGAGTTTTTCCTAGCCACCGTGCTTCTACACCTGCATTGCTTGCTGTTTGGGGTTTTAGGCTGGGTTTCTGTACAGCACTTTGAGATATCAGCTGATGTAAGAAGGGCTATATAAATACATTTGATTCGATTTGATTAGACACGTGAAAATCTGTCATTTGGTTTGACGAGTCCTAATTTGAGATTTTTGTCTCCAACCACTGTGTCTTTGTGAGATGCAGAGTAGGTGAACAGACGATATCCGCATGTGTGGTTCCCACCATGAGGCATGGAAAAGGAGGCGTGGTGGTGTGGGGTGCATTGCTGGTAACACTGTCAGTAATTTATTTAGAATTCAAGGCACACTTAACCAGCATGGCTACCACAGCATTCTACAGCGATACGCCATCCCATCTGGTTTGCGGTTAGTCACACTATATCATTCGTTTTTCAACAGGACACTTCCAGGCTGTGTAAGGGCTATTTGACCAAGGAGAGTAATGGAGTGCTGCATCAGATGACCTGGCCTCCACAAGGCAAAGGGTGGCTACTTTGAAGAATCTAAAATCTAAAATATATTTAGATATATTTTCACGCTTTTTTGGTTACTACATGATTACATATGTGTTATTTCATAGTTTTTATGTCTTCACTATTATTCTACAATGTAGTAAAACAGTAAAATAAAGAACAACCCTTGAATGAGTAGCTGTGTCCAAACCTTTGAATGGAACTGTATGTAAATGAGATATTTCTGTGTTTCATTTTCATTAAATTTGCAAACATTTCTAAACATGTTTACACTTTGTCATCATGGGGCATTGTTTGTAGATGGGTGAGAAAGAAAATGTTTTATCCATATTGAATTCAGGCTGTAACAAAACAAAATGTGGAATAAGTCTCGGGGTATGAATACTTTCTGAAGGCACTGTACAGTACATTCCTCTCAACAAATCTCCATTCTCATGTGGTTATTCTAGGTGCAACACATTTCCTATGGGAACCAGTGACCACATTCAAGCTTTTATGCCCATTGTTAGTAGGAAATCTTTCCTGCAGAAAATAAACCATTTATGTAGACCAGCTTGACCGACTCTGCCAAGGAAAGAAACAATGAAATACAAAATGAGATGGGTAAATTCCACGCTGTTATTCCCCTCACTGTTGCGTCACACGGTTGAACGTCAGCCAAGAGGACCCAGCTCATTCCAAGCCAATTCATCTCACTCTACTGAGGGGAACACAACAGCAACTGTGCGTTACAGTGAATACATCAAAGTCTAACTTAAATCTAGTTAAGTTTTTAATTTGACAGAAAGGGTTGTCCTTTTTTTATAAACCTAGAAATGTGGATGCCAGACACTGATGTTGACCCTGACAGAAAGGTCTTTGTTACACAGAAATCGACATGATAGACAGTGACGTTTCCTCTCCTCTCCACAGTCTGAATCAGCTACTGTCTGACTGTTAGTTAAGGGCTTGTAAGTAAGTATTTCACGGTGATACCTGTTGTATTTGGCGCATGTGACGATTTTGATTAACACTAACGTATTGTGCTGATAACAGAGCAGACATACAGACAGACGGTCATATTACGTAAACTACTAATACTACTGGTTGGCTATAGGCTCCAGCCAGGTACATGGCTCATACCGAAGCCCCAGCCTCCTGCCAAACACACACACTCACAACCTCTTCCCAGCCAGCCAGGTTAAATTACAATCAAAATGATGTAACGATTGTCTTCGGGTGAAAGAGAGGAGGACCAAGATGCAGCATGATGATAATCCATATTTAATGGGAATACTTAAACACCGAACAAAAACAACAAACCGACAAACGGAACAAAGACGAAACAGTCCCGTAACATGAACACTAAACACTGGAACAGGAACAATCACCCACAAAATATCCAAAGAATATGGCTGCCTAAATATGGTTCCCAATCAGAGACAACGATAGACAGCTGCCTCTAATTGAGAACCAATCTAGGCAACCATAGACTTACAAAAACACCTAGAATAGAAAACACCCCCATAAGCATACAAAACCCCTAGAGAAGACAAAAACACATACATCACCCATGTCACACCCTGACCTAACCAAAATAACAAAGAAAACAAAGAATACTAAGGTCAGGGTATGACAAATGGGGCAAAGCTGGAATGCCGTAACTACCGAAAAGTACTGTAGTTCAGACACACTGCTTCGCCGTGAAATAATATGACAGACTAGTAGTCAATGAAGACTAGGCCAATAACCAGTATCAAGAAAATAAAGATTTACACATTTACACCTGGCCTCATACACTTGAGAGTGTGACTAACAACCTTTCCACACAATAACATAGACATTCTGATTCATTTTTTATGTAACACAAAAAGGTTGATTTCCCCAAGATTCTTTGATAAGTCCCCAGGAAAGGACACTAGTGTCACATTCATTTGAAGCTTCCTTTGTCTGTAATGGTCCTCCCTCATTACAGTCGCTCCCAGTCTCACTTTCCAGTGCTGTATGTCATGTGAAACAGGATCTCCATTAAGGGGCTAGGCCACTCCAGAGCCGGGTGTAAGTAGGACCCATCACTCAGTGGGCTCCACAGGCTCCTGTCTGGTACACATTCATCACTGTCACTCAACTGTCTCCCAGACTCCCACAAAGCAACAGGAGGAGAGGCGCCGTAGCAGCAGCATCAGGGCTGAGACAGACCAGAGCGGGAGAGACTACAAGAACACAGCTGACGCAACCAACTTTAAACCTAAAACTGACACTTACCTTAACCCTAACCTTAACCATACTCTTAACCCTAAACCTAAACCTAACCCTAAACTTAATGGGATACTTCGGGATTTTAGCAATGATGCCCTTTATCTACTTCCCCAGAGACAGATGAACTAGGGGATACCATTTGTATGTCTCGGTGTCCAGTAAGAAGGAAGTTAGAGGTAGTTTCAAAAGCCATTGCTAACTGCTAGCATGCTAGTAGATACTCATAGACTTCCCGTCAATGGGTATCTGCTAGCGTGCTCGTAGAGGCCAATAGACTTCCCGTCAATGGGTATCTGCTAGCGTGCTCGTAGAGGCCAATAGACTTCCAGTCTTGAACCTGTGAGAACTGTGTTTACAGTGTGACATCATAAGTTGAGCAAATATCTGTTATAAATCTGCTATTAGTGTGCAAAAGGTCAGGCATATTTGCCAAATGATATCAACAAGACCATTAGGCTAAGCCCCATATGTCACCAGAAGTAGTCAAAACACTGACGAGCCATCTTTCTGTCCTGCTAATTTCACAGACAGACACACAGACAGACAGACAGACAGACAGACAGACAGACAGACACAGACAGACAGACAGACAGAGAGGACCATGGAGAGGGCTGTTATAGTTACCACCCAACGAGCCTTGCTGGGAACTCCCTCTCTCCCAGACAAAATTACAATATCACTGTATCCAACACCTGAGGAATGCCAGCAGCTTCCCTCATGGTGGCATTACCGTGACTCTAAACATTCGGGTTGGCTCTTTCCCCCATTTGCTGTTTCTTTAACCCAGTAAGCAGTAACACTTTCCAATGCTTGGAAGGTGACATCACCGCACCTGTAGCTATGGATCACCTCGGGAACCCCGAAATGGCTCTGCTAGTTAGCCTAGCACACAGACGCAGCACAGCGCAGAAGACTGGGCAAATTTACTATGTTTACGCCACACATGCTGTAAGGATATGTGCGAAAGTTATACAACCATAATTTCTGTGAACCCGGTGGCCGCACCAACCAGCCGATGCTGGGAAAATAAACGGCCACTTCAATCCGTCATGACACAATGTAGTAAAGGTGCAGACTTGAAAAAAACACAAAATCTCTGGTTTGTTGAGTCTATTATTTTACGGCTAGCCTTTCTTTCAAACCACAGCTGGGGACGAAGCATGTATGCAATAACTGTACAAAGCCATTGATCAAGCGACACAATTCATTTCTATGTGAAGACTCAATAGCGCATTTGAAGCTAACAAAATCGGTTAAGATGGCGTCTCATGTCGGAGATTTATGCAACCATAACATGCGCAGTATTAGCTATCGCTGTCGGCCTTGAACTTCGTGGCTTCAATGAGAGGGGGCAGTCATTCTCCCCTGCACATATCTCGCTTTGAGGCATTCGATCACATCAACAAAGCCTTGAACAGCATGTAATGACGACATAAGTAAGCTATACACAGGGTCAGTTCCAGGGTCAGTAAGCTATATACAGGGTCAGTTCCAGGGTCAGTAAGCTATATACAGAGTAAATCCCAGGGTCAGTAAGCTGTACTGTATACAGGGTCAGTTCCAGGGTCAGTGCCAATACCATATTTACAATGTACAGGGATACTGGAGTGATAGAGGTAGATATGTATAGGGGTAAGTGGACTAGGCATCAGGTATATGATAAACAGAGTAGCAAAGTGTGTGTATAGTCAGTCTGAATGTGTGTGAACAAATTAAAGGTGTGTGTTTGTGTGTGTGTTAGAGTGTCAGTGTGAGTGTGTGTGAATGAGTCTGTAGAGTGTGCATAAAGTGAGTATGAGTGTGTAGAGTGGGAATAGTGAGTATGGGTGTGTAGAGTGGGAATAGTGAGTATGAGTGTGTAGAGTGTGCATAGGGAGTGTGTAGAGTGCATAGAGTCAGTGCAAAATGACTCTGCAGATAGTGCAGAGAGTCTGTGTAGCCATTTTGTTAGCTGCAGTTGAAGTCGGAAGTTTACATACACTCAGGTTGGAGTCATTAAAACTTGTTTTCAACTACTCCACAAATGTCTTGTTAACAAGCTATAGTTTTGGCAAGTCGGTTAGGACATCTACTTTGTGCATGACACAAGTAATTTTTCCAACAATTATTTAGACAGATTATTTTACTTATAATTCACTGTATCACAATTCCAGTGGGTCAGAAGTTTACATACACTAAGTTGACTGTGCCTTTAAACAGCTTGGAAAATTCCAGAAAATTATGTCATGGCTTTAGAAGATTCTGATGGGCTAATTGACATCATTTGATTCAATTTGAGGTGTACCTGTGGATGTATTTCAAGGCCTACCTTCAAACTCAGTGCCTCTTTGCTTGACTTTATGGGAATATCAAAAGAAATCAGCCAAGACCTCAAAAAATAAATTGTAGACCACAAGTCTGGTTCATCCTTGGGAGCAATTTCCAAACGCCTGTAGGTACCACGTTCATCTGTACAAACAATAGTACGCAAGTATAAACACCATGGGACCACTCAGCCGTCATACCGCTCAGGATGGAGACGCGTTCTGTCTCCTTGAGATGAACATACCTTGGTGTGCAAATCAATCCCAGAAAAACAGCAAAGGACATTGTGAAGATGCTGGAGGAAACAGGTACAAAAGTATCTATATCCACAGTAAAACGAGTCCTTTATCAACATAACCTGAAAGGCAAGGAAGGAAGAAGCCACTGCTCCAAAACTGCACAACTGGGTTTGCATCTGCACATGGGGACAAAGATGGTGCTTTTTGGAGAAATGTCCTCTGGTCTGATTAAACAAAAATATAACTGTTTGGCCATAATGACCATCGTTATGTTTGGAAGAAAAAGGGGGATGCTTGCAAACCGAAGAACACCATCCCAACCGTGAAGCACAGAGGTGGCAGCATCATGTTGTGGGGGTGCTTTGCTGCAGGAGGGACTGGTGCACTTCACAAAATAGATGGCATCACGAGGGAGGACAATTATGTGAATATATTGAAGCAACATCTCAAGCCATCAGTCAGGAAGTTAAAGCTTGGTCGCAAAAGGGTCTTCCAAATGGACAATGACAAAATGGCTTAAGAACAACAAAGTCAAGGTATTGGAGTGACCATCACAAAGGCCTGACCTCAATCCCATAGAAAATGTGTGGGCAGAACTGAAAAAGTGTGTGCGAGCAAGGAGGCCTACAAACCTGACTCAGTTATACCAGCTCTGTCAGGAGAAATTCACCCAGGGCCAAAATTCACCCAACTTATTGTGGGAAGCTTGTGGAAGGCTACCTGAAACGTTTGACCCAAGTTAAACAATGTAAAGGCAATGCTACCAAATAGTAATTGAGTGTATGTAAACTTCTGACCCACTGGGAATGTGATGAAAGAAATACAAGCTCAAATAAATCATTCTCTCTACTATTATTCTGATATGTCACATTCTTAAATAAAGTGGTGATCCTAACTGACCTAAAACAGGGAATTTTTACTAGGATTAAATGTCAGGGATTGTGAAAAACTGAGTTTAAATGTATTTGGCTAAGGTTTATGTAATCCTGTTGGTGTCAGACTTGTTTCTCCGGTACTCAGTGGTGCAGCTGTTGAACTTTTTGAGGATTTGAGGGCCCATACCAAATCTTTTCTACCTCCTGAGGGGGAAGAGGCGCTGTTGCACCTTCTCACGACTGTTTGCGTGTGTGGACCATTTTAAATCCTTATTGATTTCGACACCGAGGAACTTGAAGCCCGGGATCCAGTTGCAGATGGGAAGTGTTCAGGCCCAGCATCTCAAGCTTGGTGACTATGGTGTTAAGCGCTGAGCTGTAGTTAATGAACAACATTATCACATAGGTAGTCCTCTTATCTAGGTGTGTGAGGACAGTTCCAGTGCAATGAAGATTGCATTGTCTACAGTATGGATCTGTCTGAGCGGTATGCAAATTGGAGTGGGTCTAGGGCACGTGTCAAACTCATTCCATGGAGGACCGAGTGTCTGATGGATTTTGCTCCTCTCTGGGGTACTTGATTGATTAATTAAGGTCACTAATTAGAAAGGAACTCCCCTCACCTGGTTGTCTAGGTCTTAACTGAAAGGAAAAAACTAAAAGCAGCAGACACTAGGCCCTCCATGGAATGAGTTTGACACCCCTGCTTTAGGGTGTCTGGGATGATGGAGTTGATGTGTGCCATAACCAGCCTTTCAAAGCACTTCATGATCACATATGTGCTACAGGGCAGTAGTTATTATGGCAGGTAGTCTTAAGACCTCATGGGAACAGAAATGATTGTGGTCAGCTTGAAACATGTGGGGATTTCAAACTGGGACAAGGAGAGGTTGAGAATGACTGTGAATACGCCTGACAGCTGTTCTGACCATGCTCTGAGAACGCGCCCTGGAAAACCGTCCGGCCCTGCGGCCTTATGAGCGTTGACCTGATTAAAAACCTTATGGATGACCCACTTGGGAAAACAGTCATTTGTATGCTGCGATGAGGGCTCTACCTGAGTGGTTCATATGGCAATGAATGTAGATGAGAATGAAACATGGATTGTTTTGTTGGCTGCTGCGTTTTAACTTACTCTAGTGTATTAGAGTGTCTGCCAAATGACTGGGTGTATTGGGTGAAATGTAATCATTCAGTTGAGCTCAATTGAACGAGTACTATGGCACTATGCCATAGAATGGATTTTAGCGACGTACAATAGAACAAGTAAACCTTCTTGTTGTCCTCTTTGGGGTGTGGGAGGATACTCCGCACTTTACCACACAAACACCATGAAAATATATATATGGGGATCAAACTGAGCTATGTACAGTAGATCATGCCAGGTTTGATTTTAATGTGAAAGCATTGGTCTCTTACCTTTCCAAGCCCAGCTGTCGAACCGACTTCTCCCATGTTGAACCTGAAAAGAACACAAAATATAGACGTCAAAATCCTCGCTCAACAGAGTGGACCATTATTCCAAACTCCTGAGGTGGACTTAAGATGGCAGCTGCTCAAATGGCAGGCTTTCATGAAGCACTTTCTGTTATCCCACAGAGCCTCCCCATCATTCAACCTGGAGTGTTGACAACCTGAGCTCCATTAGAATACACTGAAAAGTTGAAGTTGTACCAATCCATCTTTGACTCGATAAACTTTCTATGTTCTATGTCTTTCTATGTCTGCAGAATTGGGATGCAATCCCAATTCTGACACCAATGTGGCAGATCTTTAAAATGATATACAGATTACAAGAATAATTTAACCTTGAATCCAATGGTTTCACATGCACACTGACCCTCCTTAGGAAGGTAACACAGATCTAAACCATATGTTAGCGAAGGTAAACCACACACACACGTACACACACACACACACGTACACACACACACACACACACACACGTACACACGCACACACACACACACACACACACGTACACACACACACGTACACACACACACACACACACACGTACACACGCACACACACACACACACACACACACACACACACACACACACACACACACACACACACACACACACACACACACACACACAGGGGCGGCTGTGCACCATCGACAGCCACTTGGAACGCCCTCCGTCTCACAGTTAGTTGTCATCCTGTGACTCACATGACTCATGCATTTGGCAGACAACTCCTCTCTCTCCTCTCTTCCGCCTCTTTGTGTGTTTATGACACGAAACTCCGATGTCCGCCCGCACGTTGATTTAACGACTCAGGGAAAAACAAAAATGTTCTTGAAAGGCTTTGGACTCCTGGGCTTTTTTTTTACAGAGACAGTTCCAGGTGTGTGGAGGCCCCCCTCTGGAAGGGAGTTGAGAATTGTCTTACTGCCAAGTAACCAACTCCCAACACACCGCCCCCCTGCAGCTGATCTGAGGATAGTTACCCTAACGACAGATCCATGAGTCAGTGCTCAGGCGGCTAATTAGCTCTGTCATTAGCTTGTTAACTGCCTGGTTAATAGGCCCTACTCAGATGAGAAGACAAGTTCACCACTGGGATGACTGATGACCACTTCCTGTTTAAAAAAGGAATTTAACTGAGAAAGTGCTGTGAAAGTGCTTTCTGTCATTAACTTGAAATTATTCAACTTTATCAATAATACATTTCTTGGTAACACTTTACCTTGAGTTGCCCTTATATTTATGTAACTAAACAGTAACAACTGAAGTAACAACATTGTATTAACACGTAGTTACATATTAGTAATTCATTTGTAATAACATGCTAATAGAGCTTAGCCATTTCTCTAAAACACACTATCATCATGGTGTTTTTTAACAGTAAGTTTACAAACATTGGTTGTGGTAAGTATAATTGAAACGTGGGTATCATTACGGTAAGTGTGGAAATAAGTATAGCCAGTTATAATTGTAATGGCTTAGCAGATCATAAAAAAAAGAATATAATATCTATTGTTTACATTCTACAAATATAGATGAGATTGGGTGGGAAAAGGACTGGGAGGGAGAAATATATTTTTGTCATGGGCAAAGAAACTCAAAAGGGGTGATTATACTAATTAACACAAATTTTGATCCGATTGTGCAAACTGTGCAAACAGATCAACAAGGAAGATGGATTACTTTAAATATGCTATTGGACCAAAAACAGATCTGGCTAATTAATATATATGGGCCAAATAATGATGATCCACACTTCTTCTAAAATATATATAATAATCTATTGAGCTCCCAAGCAACGAAATAATCTATTATTATGGTTGGAGATTATAATATGGTTTTAAGTACCTCAACCTATCATAAAGGAAGTCATTCACTGACCCTGTATAAAGCTCAAACTATACAAACTATCACCCTCAAGCACTTAAGGTGATCACGAAGATCATGGATACATTAGAACTAGATATACGTACATGGAGGAGGCTTAATCAAGCTAGCCGTCTTGATTACTTCCTAGTCTCGTTCTTGCTGGCAGTTTGTTCTTAACTAAGACAACATAAATCATAATTTGCTTTACTTTGCACAGAATAGGTACAGCAGATCCCCTTATTGTATTGGACACTTTCAAATGTACTTTTAGAGGGCATTCAATACAATACTCATCATTAAAACAAAAGCCGTTTAGATCAAAAGAGATTAGACTGATAAAGGAAATAGAGGAAGTAACAGAGCAGGTAGATGGTAAAGGAAATAGAGGAAGTAACAGAGCAGGTAGATAGTAAAGGAAATAGAGGAAGTAACAGAGCAGGTAGATAGTAAAGGAAATAGAGGAAGTAACAGAGCAGGTAGATAGTAAAGGAAATAGAGGAAGTAACAGAGCAGGTAGATAGTAAAGGAAATAGAGGAAGTAACAGAGCAGGTAGATAGTAAAGGAAATAGAGGAAGTAACAGAGCAGGTAGATAGTAAAGGAAATAGAGGAAGTAACAGAGCAGGTAGATAGTAAAGGAAATAGAGGAAGTAACAGAGCAGGTAGATAGTAAAGGAAATAGAGGAAGTAACAGAGCAGGTAGATAGTAAAGGAAATAGAGGAAGTAACAGAGCAGGTAGATGGTAAAGGAAATAGAGGAAGTAACAGAGCAGGTAGATGGTAAAGGAAACTACTATAGAGGCACAACATAGGTTAGAGGAAAAACAAAAAGAAATGGAGGTAGTTATTCAAGAACGATCCAAGTGTAATGTAATACAAAAATACAGCGAATTGGATGGAAAATTGTGAAAAATGCACCACATTTTTCTTGAATCTTCAAACTCATTACAAATGATGGAGTTATCTGTGATTCACCAAATGATGGAGTTATCTGTGATTCACCAAATGATGGAGTTATCTGTGATTCACCAAATGATGGAGTTATCTGTGATTCACCAAATGATGGAGTTATCTGTGATTCACCAAATGATGGAGTTATCTGTGATTCACCAAATGATATTTTGAAACAGGAAGCAAAATATTTGAAGCATATGTATTCTTTTCAGTCTCCTCCATTTCCACTGAATGATCTTAACTGTAAGGATTTCTTTCCTAATAATAATAATAATAATAATAATAAAATTAACACATTTACAGAAAGAACTGTGTGAAGGCCAACTTACAGATGATTATCTTTTTGAGGCAATAAAATCTTTTCAGCCTGGAAAAACACCAGGGCTTGACGGTATACCAGTAGAGGGATATCAGACCTTTTTTGATGTACTCAAATATCCATTATTGCATGTTTAATTACTCTTATACAAATGGTAGACTTTCAGGTACTCAACAAGGTCTGATTTCATTACTACTAAAACAGGAACTAGGTGATAAGTATAAAGATCCAGTCCATTCAAAAAACTGGAGGTCTGTAACACTTGAATGTTGTGATGTGAAAATCCTGGCGAAATGCATAGCACATACACTACTGTTCAAAAGTTTGGTGTCACTTAGAGATTTCCTTGTTTTTGAAAATAAAAAATGAATTGTCCATTAATATAACATCAAATTGATCAGAAATACAGTGTAGACATTGTTAATGTTGTAAATGACTGTTGTAACTGGAAACGGCAGGTTTTTTAAATGGAATATCAACAGAGGCCCATTATCAGCAACCATCACTCCTGTGTTCCAATGGCACGTTGTGTTAGCTTATCCAAGTTTATCATTTTAAAAGGCTAATTGATCATTAGAAAACCCTTTTGCAATTATGTTAGCACAGCTGAACACGGATGTTCTGATTAAAGAAGCAATAAAACTGGCCTTCTTTAGACTAGTCTTAGTATCTGGAGCATCAGCATTTGTGGGTTCGATTACAGGCTCAAAATGGCCAGAAACAAAGACCTTTCTTCTGAAAATCTATTCTTGTTCTGAGAAATGAAGGCGAGAAATTGCCAAGAAACTGAAGATCTTGTACAGCGCTGTGTACTACTCCCTTCACAGAACAGCGCAAACTGGCACTAACCAGAATAGAAAGAGTTTGGGAGGCCCTGGTGCACAACTGAGCAAGAGGACAAGTACATTAGAGTGTCTAGTTTGAGAAACAGACTCCTCACAAATCCTCAACTGGCAGCTTCATTAAATAGTACCCGCAAAACACCAGTCTCAACATCAACAGCGAAGAGGCGACTCTGGGATGCTGTGCTATGGAGAGGCATACTATGAGCAATGTATGTGTTGCTGTATGTGTTGCTATCGGCAGCTAGACAGCGGACCATGAACCTTTCCTTTAAGGATTCCACATTGTATAGTGTTCCCTTGACGAGGCCATGGCTAAGCTAATAAAGAGGAAGGGGCACACGTGTTTGTTACATAGACAGTTTACTTTCCGACAGTTTCTCGCTTACATCATGTGTACCTTTTCTTCTCCACTTCCTCCCTCACTCCCTTCCTCCCTGTTATTTTATGGTTATAATACAGCCTGGACATTGTCTATGAGAGAAGGCCACAACGTACTGCAATGATGAAATGCAGCCAAACCAAGATCATATATCCACATGAATTTATGCTCGCGTTAATACAATATTACAGACACAGATTTATGCCGGGCCATGGGAAAATGTCATGCGTGTTTAACAAGTTGTTTTTCTAACTACGATGCATGGAGGTTGTCTGACTCAATCTGACGTAGCGAGTCCAGGTTTTCAACGTCTGAAACTCCAGCCGTCACAGGAGTCATGAGGAGTGGGGCCTTGCGCTGCTTTAGATTTGTGTGTTTATATTTCTGGATGCTTATAGTAGGAGTTGCAAAAAACTGGCTGACAGGATAGGCCAACTTTAGATTTACAATATAAAATTATTTAAAAAAGCTACTTACAATGCTCTGGTAAAAAAATAACCTCTAAATTTGTCTCGTTATGTTTGTCTCACAGGCTCACGTCAGATTGAGAAGCTCATCCACGTTTCTCAAACGTCAAATTTCAAAGTGTTTGGTTATTTCTCTGTATTGTTCCAAGAATAAATGTGAGGCATTAACTCAGAATTCTTAAGGTAAGGGTTAAGGTTTAGGATAGGCTTTAAACAACAATATCAAAAACAACTGTCTATCTCTGGATTCAAACATGCAACCTTTGCAACCATGGGCAGATGTTTATGCCCATCCATCATCCCCCTCCACAACGCCATAGCCACACCAAAGCATATTTGAGGGTAACAGTGCTCACTGTTGCCCCTAGTGGCTGGTTTCAACAACATCTCCCGATGTCCTCAGACATGGATGGACGTCAAATACTGACTTGTATCAGGTGACCTGCCTACTAATATCCCAGACAGGCAAACCCACAGGTGTTACTTTTCTTAGCATTCTCCATTAGTAAGCTGCATCTAAAGTTACAGTATAGGCCTACACATTACACGAAAGAGAGTGTCAGAGAGAGGGGAGAAAGTGAGAAAGAGAAAGAGAGAGAGAGAGAGAGAGAGAGAGAGAAAGGAAGGAGAGAGAGAGAAAGGAAGGAGAGAGAGTGAGTGGGGGCTTTGTGGAGCAACGTTGTGGTCACAGGAGCTGTTTGGCAGCTCCCTGCAGATGGGTGCAGTGGCTCGGAGGGAGCGCAATAATGTGGTGCCGCGGGAATAACGTAGCATTGTAATAACGTCCAGGGCTGCAGGCAATAAGCCTATACAGCCCCCAGCGCAAATAGACACACACACAAACACACATTACACACACCAGCCACAATTCAGCTCATTAGTGAAGAAACACCTCATTGAACGCAGCTATAATATTTAGTCATGGCATCAGTGCTCAAATACATAATTGTGGATTTTAAAACTGCAAATCCTCTGTGTATTTTCACCCGGTTGAAATTAAATCAATCTGTTACTTTTGTTATGAACAGTAGCCAATGAAATACACTAGCCATGTCCAAACCATGCCTCATACTATAGTTGTGTTAACTGCAAATTTTTTGTAATAATGATTTGTCTACCACTTAAATCACGAAATTGAATTACCATTCATGACCACTATTTTCTTTCATAGTCTTTTCTCTTTGATAGCTGATATGTACACATCTAATGCAGTAGTTTATACTGTATGGTGGCGACTAGAATAGCAGATGCAGCAACCTGTCTAGAAGAAGCCATATCTAGACTATAGTGCGGTGTGGTAATCCCATCTGGATATCACTGGGAGAAAAGCACTTCAATTAGACACAAGCTGCCCATCAAACAGTCTGGTGGATCAGCGAAGCCTCAGAAGTAGTAATTATAACATTTGTCTGTCAACAGCGATACAACGCCCCTGCTTAGATCACACTGCATACCTGGATTAGCCTAACACTGATTACTGTACATAGTGAGTATAGCACAGATTCACTGCTACTTCCCCTTAGCCTTTCTGTCTCTATCTCTCTATGATGTCATGGTCACAGAAATGATGGAAGTCACCTGGGTATTAGGTCAAATGGTTAGCTCAAAGGAGGTAGCCAATAAAATAGTGAAAATGAGGGATCCAGTGTTTCCATATACAGCAACGGGAGATAGGAAGGAAACAAGGAAGGTAGGAAGGACAAGGAAGGACCCTCAAATAAAAACGCCAAAACCCAGGAAAATCCTCAATTTGTGACGTGTCAAGGGAGATGAAAAGAGTTTTATTTGCGATGTGTTCATTCGAGACAGCTTGCAACAGTTCATTTCGAAATAACAATGAGCAATTCAGAAACACCTGTGGCAAAGACCGTCTAAAAACAATCCCTCAACTCCCCCGGCAGCGGTTTCCTTCTGCTGAGAGGGAGGTGAATGTTTTCATATGGCTGAACATGGGTTATTTTACAGATGATGGCTGTTCAAGGTAAAACTATGCCTAAAGTCTTACAGAACATCATAGAAATCTATTAAACCAGACTCCTACACGCCTCCATAATGCTTCGACAATGTAAGCAAACTGCGGATGAGACATCTTGTAAAAACCTGCTAAGTACCAACTACCAAGGAAATGCTTTCAGTTTATGTACATTGTGGGATTGAATTGCAATTAAGCAATTTGGGGGGGGGGGGATATCATAGAAAGAGTTCCTCCGTGGATGTATTAGCTACTGAATTAAGAGCTAATAGTGTTTTGGTCGAGGAACCGACATTGAGTTTTAGTGTATTTATGTCGGTGGAGTAGGACGTAAAACATAAAGGCCTCATCCTTCCTGGAAGTCTCTTATTAATGACCTCATACCAACCTCTACTTCTCAGTATTTGACTGAAATATGTACCGGTACTCATTTTGAGTGCCAGTACTGTTTGTATTTAGGTGCAGGAGCACCACAATACTTCAGAGATAATATTCCATAAGAGGAACAGGAGATCATGCTGTAGAACATTTGAGGTGCCGGTCCTCAGTTCCAGTGAGCTCCTGCCCAAATCAAGCATGGGACAGACTGACAAACGGACGGACGTACACCTGGCAAACATGGCTGCCGCTTGCTTACTGACCGACCAAGCACACATCCTAGTTAGGCTAAGTCAGTAGAGGGCAAAGCCGAGGGGCCCACTCAAGGCAAGGCTGGGGCCACTTAGTCGATCATTTGAAACGAGATGTTTTGAAGATTTCACCACTTTTCTCTGGTTATTAGTCGTGGGTGAAATGCAGATATAGAAGATACGACTGAAGCTCTGACAGAGATGCCTTTCACCTCCCACCTCCACACAGCTTACTGTGGGACATGTCTACAATGTTGTTATTGCGTTTGACACATTGTTTACATTAGTAGCTACTGGAAATTGAAAGTTGTATCCTCTCCTTTGTAAGCCATCTGTACTGCTACCTGCGTACCTATGAAATGTGGGCCGTGGTGTTATATGTATTTTTAGAGAGATTGGGCTGCGCATCCTGGGGAAGATGATTCTTATCGCAGGAGACGCAGAGCTATTGACGACAAACACAAAACAAGAAAATAGGAGTCATGTTTTGGACGTTTGTTATTTTTGCTGGCAGCTCTTCAATGTGACGATAGATGAAAAAGTCTTGTTGCTGGCGTCTGAACAAGCTCAACTGAGTCCGCACACAAAACAAAGGACTATTAATGCAGACAAGGCACACAGAGAGAACAGAGACGCCTACACAGTACACATACAGTTCCAAAAGCACTCTTTATTCTGTACCCGCTTCCTGCTACGCATCTACCATTTATAATACTATTTAATAATAACAAAGAGAATGGATGGAACGCAATAAAATAGACTTGTTTTGAAATGTACTTATTGAAATCAACTTAACTTACCCCACATTATGGATATGGCTTTCTCGAGGGAGGATTTAGTATACTACCAGAAATGTACTTTAGTATACTACTAGAAATGTACTTTAGTATACTACTAGAAATGTACTTTAGTATACTACTAGAAATGTACTTCCAGTATAAGTATTGACTGGATGATTCACACTACTTTCATCTTACCTCACATCTTACCTCACATTACAAGGGCAGTTCTGTAGACGAAGCTATCTAGGTTGTACAATATATGTACTGTATACTTCCAGTAATTGGGCCAGTGTCTGTCTTCACATAGCCGCCCTCTGTCTCTCGCCACAACACTCTCTTTTAGCAGCCAGGGTCATTTTTCATCCCTCTTTCATCTCTGACCTCACCTCAGGTTGTTTTCGCTCCCTACGTCGCTCCTCAACTTCCCTCTGCGCTCTAAGGGCCACACCGGCAGCGGCAGCATTTGCAGCTGCACATTTTTACGGTGGAGATTGAGATTTATCCCCTGCCAACAGCCATCGCTGAGAGGAAGATGTCATTTTTTGCCAACCTCACGTGGGGATGCAGTGAGGATATGTCACCCAACAGGCTGTGGAACGAGTGGAGAGGGTGATCAGTGAAATGTTCCTAAAGTTTTATTAGTGTCTTGTGTTACTCTGAGGTCATGTTGACTGGCCACCCCTCCACCTTCAAATCCCCTTACAGTGCTGTACACTCACCGCCACGACACATTCAAAGGCCCCTTGGACCCGGGGGGATGTAGAAACAAAGGAACTGTTGAACCATCAGATAACCCTCCCTGTGTGAAGGAGCTTCTTCTTTTGGCTTCCCCCTAGCTAGCGCTGTGATGTCATAAGTGGTTACTAACAGGGGTACTAAACATAATACAGAGCATCAAATGCTGTCAGAAGTGAAAGTTAATATGGGCATATCTCACATCTCACATAGCTCAACTGAAAGGCTGGTAATTCAAACAAATCCACGTGTGGGAAAACTTGCATTGCAACAATACATGTTACAGAGCCAAGAAAATACCAAAATATGATGTAATCATGACAAGATCATATGAAACTCCCCTTTCAGCAGTGCAAGATTAGCAAGGTGTGAATTTGATGGACGCTGCCTCCCTTGCAACTCTATACAGCACAGTACATCCCCAACCAACCAGGATCATTATAAGGTTCTCCTGTCAGCAGTAAACATCCCGTGACACAATATGAAATAGTAGACTCCACAGCTATGAATAGCAATAAAAGTAGGAATGCAGAACCTCGTGATAAACCATGGTGCGAAATACTTAAAACGAGCACTAAAATATTTGTTTTAAAGCCCCATATGATGGTACTGGTTCCCCTCACTACTCAGATACAGCAGAACATGCACTGAGTTTACAAACATTAAGAATACCTGATTTTTCCATTACATAGACTGACCAGGTGAATCCAAGTGAAAGCTATGATCCCTTATTGATGCTACTTCTTAAATCCACTTCAATCAGTGTAGATGAAGGGGAGGAGACAGGTTAAAGAAGGATTTTTAAGCCTTGAGACAATTGAGACATGGATTGTATGTGTACAATTCAGAGGGTGAATGGGTAAGAATGTATGTGTGTGTGTGTGTGGAAGGGTCACAGTTGCTTTCCCTGATGTTTCAGTCAGGCCAAAGAACAATACCGAAGTATAACTCAATGTGTAACTTTAGAAGCATTGTACGTGGGGAAGGGTTTGTGTTTGGTTCACATAGTGGTAAACTTAGCTACCCATTAGAGACCATGTTCCTCATTATGATTCTGGTTAACAAATTGAGTCCAATCGGCTACTGTTGAGGATTAAGGATTGGAAGGGCCAGTACATAAGGATTGGAAGGGCCAGTACATAAGGATTGGAAGGGCCAGTACATAAGGATTGGAAGGGCCAGTACATAAGGATTGGAAGGGCCAGTACATAAGGATTGGAAGGGCCAGTACATAAGGATTGGAAGGGCCAGTACATAATGAATTGAAGGGCCAGTACATAGGGAATGGAAGTGAAGGGCCAGTACATAATGAATTCAAGGGCCAGTACATAAGTATTGGAAGGGTCAGTACATACGGATTGGAAGGGCCAGTACATAAGGAATGGAAGGGAAGGTTCAGTACATAATGAATGGATTGGAAGGGCCAGTACATAAGGATTGGAAGGGCCAGTACATGAGTAATGGAAGGGAAGGGCCAGTACATAAGGAATGGAAGGGAAGGGCCCGTACATAAGGATTGGAAGGGCCAGTACATAAAGATTGGAAGGGCCAGTACATACTGATTGGAAGGGAAGGGCCAGTACATTATTGTACATTACATGACTATTATTTACCCAGGAGTATCATCTATAGTGTCCACTATTATTTACCCAAAAGCACTGTCTATAGTGTCCACAATTATTTACCCAAAAGCACTGTCTATAGTGTTCACTATTATTTACCCAAAAGCACTGTCTATAGTGTCCACTATTATTTACCCAAAAGCACTGTCTATAGTGTCCACTATTATTTACCCAAAAGCACTGTCTATAGTGTCCACTATTATTTACCCAAAAGCACTGTCTATAGTGTCCACTATTATTTACCCAAAAGCACTGTCTATAGTGTCCACTATTATTTACCCAAAAGCACTGTCTATAGTGTCCACTATTATTTACCCAAAAGCACTGTCTATAGTGTCCACTATTATTTACCCAAAAGCACTGTCTATAGTGTCCACTATTATTTACCCAAAAGCACTGTCTATAGTGTCCACTATTATTTACCCAAAAGCACTGTCTATAGTGTCCACTATTATTTACCCAAAAGCACTGTCTATAGTGTCCACTATTATTTACCCAAAAGCACTGTCTATAGTGTCCACTATTATTTACCCAAAAGCACTGTCTATAGTGTCCACTATTATTTACCCAAGAGTACCGTCTTTATATTGTCCACTATTATTTACCCAAGAGTACCGTCTTTATATTGTCCACTATTATTTCTGCTCTTATCTGTTAATTGCATTCTGACTACGACTGACTCCAGCATTGGCACAACTTTTCACTGTACTGTGTTTGCTAGTGAATTTTCATCAGTATTTTGGAATTGTCCCGGGGTATTTGACAGAAAAAAGGCTGTTAACGCAGCCGTTTACAACAGCACAGCATTGTCCTGTCTAGACAGGGTTTAAAGTTGATACATAGTTCAAACCTTTCATCAAAGAACTAGACTATTTACACATCGAACACAAAGTTACACTCTGGTTTTTCAAAACTTGGTGAATCGCTGAAGTTCCTTAATCGATTGTTTTCGTTCCGTCTTTTGACATAACACCGTGCACACTGACACCGGGGACGAGTCCAGACTGGCGTTTCAAGGGGTATTTATGCAACTTAAAGACACCGCCCTTCAATTTTTATGATTGTACTCTACACATGTGAAACAGACAGACAGCCTTCACTCTGAATTTTCGGTGGGGGGTTTGAATGCACTTCTGTCAGGACAGCATGGGAGTGAGGGAGTTTTTTGTTTTCATTATGTTTATCCCCATCTTGAGTGCAGATGTTGTGGCTTTATATTGCTACTCAGGGAGAGTTGTGCCAGTAGTTTGCAGCAGCAGCAGCAGCAACAGCGGGGCCTGTGTTGGGCCGCGGCCCAGACCGGGTTTCGGGTTCTGGTCTGAACACCCTGGTGTCGGGGCCAGTGGGTAACCTGATCCAGGCGTCGGCTGGCCTGTGACCTCTGCTCACTCCCACCCTGCAGCCCCAACCAGCCCAGGTGCCACTTACTGGGGTGGCTGCTCACAGAGTTCAGGTACTGCTGTATTCCAAGTAATTTATATCAATGTGGGATATACAGCATATCGACATCAATATTAAGGGTCAGGTGTGGGACAGCTGTGTGTGTGTGTGTGTGTGTGTGTGTGTGTGTGTGTGTGTGTGTGTGTGTGTGTGTGTGTGTGTGTGTGTGTGTGTGTGTGTGTGTGTGTGTGTGTGTGTGTGTGTGTGTGTGTGTGTGTGTGTGTGTGTGTGTGTGTGTGTGCGCGTATGCGTGTTTGTACATTCCTACACATGTGCGTGTGTGTAAACGAGGTAGACCTGACATCACACTGTGCTGGGAGTATAGTAGAGAAGGTTGATACTCACAGTTGAAGTTGGGTTCTAGGTTGTCTCCTGCTAGCAGACTGTTGACGGTGACCTGGTAGATGATGTGCAGAAGCAGGAAGGCTATACTGGTGAAGCACAGGGACTTGAGCAGGCGTCCTGTGTGGCCTGAAAGAGAGAGAAACATGATCATCTAAGGTTTTTCAGATACGGAGGTCATTCAAGTGTATACTTCAGACTCACTGAATAGCTAACAAAAGTTAAATAGTAGTAGTGATGACTAGGCTACTTCCATTGGTGGAAAAAGTACTCAACTGTCCTGCTTGAGTAAAAGTAAAGATACCGTAATAGAAAATGACTCAAGGAAAAATTAAAGTCACCCAGAAAAATACTAAATGTTATTGCTAAAATATACTTAAGTGTCAAAAGTAAAAGTATAAGCATAAATCATTTCACATTCCCTATATTAAGTAAACCAAACGGCACAATTTTCTTCCTTTTTTAAATTTACGAATAGCCAGGCACACTCCAACACTCAGTCATAATTTATAAACAAAGCATTTGTGTTTCGTGAGTCCACCATATCAGAGGCAGTAGGCAGATGTTCTCTTGATAAGTGCGTGAATTGGACCATTTTCTTTATTTTCTTTAGTTATGTAGTGGAATAAAAAGTAAAAGTTGTCAAAAATATAAATAGTAAAGTGAAGTACAAAAATGGACTTAAGTAGTAGTTTAAAGTATTTTTACATAAGTACTTTACACCATTGGCTACTTCTTGGTTGTATTCTGGTTTTACTGGTGTTCAAAGGTTACTAGAGTATGAGACAAATTTCTACTTCACAAGGACGTCAACTAACAATATTATTGCAACATAAACTTCAGAACTAATCTCCTATCATTAGTTAGGCCGTACTTTAAACACAAATTGATTCAACCAAATCCTATTCCATATATCACAGACCTGTAAACACTCGCAACCAACTATTAGCAGCCCAACGATCCACCAACTGTAGGGTAATGTTAGAATCTAGTCATTAACCGAGTGGAGACCCCACAGCCCTGTTATAGGGTTGATGGTAATCATCTTATCCTGTCTGGTCCCATCCTAACAGGCCAGGCCTGCAGTAATCCAACTCCATTACTCGTAATACAGTACCGTATTACAGGCGTCTCCGCTGCCAAGGGCCAGTAATATCCCAGCGATATTTTTGGCAGCCCAGTGGCCGTCCGTCATGTGTGGACCAACCTAAACACACGGTGAGCTCAATGCCGGAAAAGCAAAAGTTAAATGGGATGCATAAAACAGAGCTCAACACCTAGAAATGATTGGTCGGCTGTCTGGTTTGCCAGTTGATTTTTTAAATTTAACCCATAAGTTGACTGAGAACACATTCTCATTTACAGCAACAACCTGGGGCATAGTTACAGGGGAGCGGAGGATTAGGTAGCCAGGGACAAGTATGTAGCCATGGTGGTATGACAGCCAGATTGGGAATTTAGCCAGGACACTAGGGTTAACACCCCTACAATAAGTGCCATGGGATTTTTAGTGACCACAGAGAGTCAGGACACCCATTTAACATCGTATCTTAAAGACAGCACCCTATACAAGGCAATGTTCCCAATCACCACCATGGGATAGATATTTATTTTTGTTTTTTTAGATCACAGGAAAGAATACCTCCTACTGGCCCTCAAACATCACTTCCAGCAGCATCTGGTCTCCCATCCAGGGATTGACCAGGAGCAACCCTGCTTAGCAAACCAGCAGTTGGATACAGAGTGGTATGCTGCTGATTTGACAGGCTGCTTCGAGATGTTGATAGGAGTGATTATGGGAGGATGCAGAGGTCTAGATGTGTTGTAGGCAAAAGCATCATGAAGCAAGGGGGAAGTGCCCAAAGAAGAAGTTTCTGAATAGAAATGATTCAGCCTGTTCAGTCGATTAGTACAACACAGCATCTAACCAGGAAGCAGAAGAGCCCACTCAGTTCACGGTGGATCCAAACAAGATGTTGGCAGGATTTCATCAAAACAAACAAGTACATGTAATATTCCTTACCATGGAAACATAATGCCAAGGAAGATATCAAATAAAGCTGACAAATTGGCCCCTTCTATTTAGCTCAAACCTTATCAAAGACAGGCAGTGACACTAGCTCAAAGTGTGAGAGAGAGCTGAGAGTGCCTTAGCTGAGTGTCAGCCACTAACTGTGCAGCTGTCAGGCCCTTGACACAGAGCAAGAACACACTCCTGTAAACTCCCAAAGGGCCACTCCCATCTTTCTATTACACTAATAGAAAAAGGGTTCCAAAAGGGTTATTTGGCTGTCCCCATAGGAGAACCCTTTTTGGTTCCAAGTAGAACCCTTTTTGGTTCCATCCAAAACATCCATGTCTTCATCACTGGAAAAGGTGAACGGTTGAGATTGATATCATTTAAAAATGTACAAACAGGGTTGTCAAACTTATTTATTATATCATAAAAAATAAAAATAAACACTTTGTAAATGTTTTAATTGTTAACCCTTATACATCAATTATCTAAAAACCTCAGATGTTGCATATGTTGTAGCTTAAACCCTATTTTTGTGTTTTTTGTGTTGTGCACGCCATTGGTTGTGCTCGCCATCGGTTGAGGCACAACACCCTCTTCAATACAGGGTGGTTGTTGTGTTTTAGCTGTTAAATCTACTAATGGTAGATAAATACCAAATGGTAGCACATCCGAGAATGTTGACTTTAATGGGAAAACTGTTGTTTTAAATTATACTGTCGATATTCCATTGGAAACCTATTGAAATCATAGAAATATAGATATTAGAATAGACATGACCATTTAAGTTGACATTCAACGGTGGGTGAACCTGCGGCCATCTTTGTGGTAGTAATTAGAAGTAAAAATGTCAATTCAATTTACATTTCAATTGTGTACCAGCTAAATTGCAGTGGTCTGAAGGGATAGGTCCATTCTATGAATTATATTTCTATGACTGAAATGACACCCAGCCTGTATTTAGGAGCATGTTCTGTCACAACCGATGGTGGGCACAACACAAAAACCCACTGTTTGTAAGCTTTAAAATGATATCAAACTCAACCATTTTATATTTTCCAGTGATGAAGATATGGATGTCCCATGGTATGGTGGGGTACGTAAAATGGCTCAACTTTGAGCACATTTATCACCTGCGTGTTTCGGAATTCAGGTCTAAAAAGTTGCTTTCTGACCACTTCTTCCATGGGCAAAAATTATGGAATGTTTTGTTTTAAATCGAAAGGGATGATGTCCAAAAGTGATGAAATTCAAATGAATTTACCCTGCTCACAGGCGGTGACATTTTACAATTTTACAATTTTACAATCAAACTAAGAGCCAAACTTCAGTTGTACATCTATTGTCGTCAAACAATTGATTTTACTTCCTTTAAAATGCTGGGGCTATGATTAAAGTCAAATGTAAAATCTGTGGTGTATTAACATTGCATTTGCCACAATGTCACGTCAACAAAGGGATTTTCAGTGAATGGTCTCGAGCATCCAATTGTAGTTGGTGTCTCGGTCTGTTTTAGATTAGACGTTTGAGATGTATTATTCCAAACCAACATGGCTGCAGGGTAACTTTCACACTGCACTGTTTTCACTGTTGCCAAAGGCTATCCCTATCCATTATGGTTCTCTACCATTACACACATTTCATAAGGCTCCACACATCAAACAGTGGACACGCTACATCATAAACACCTACTGGTTGTAATCTTTCAAACCGTCTGTCGAGATGGAGGAACATTTTCCGAAGAGCATTGTGTGTAGATTACAATGAGATACTGTTGTGGAAATATGTCAATGAGCCTGTTCATGTACCATACGTATATATAATTGCATTGTTTTTCTTTTCAGCCAATTATGTCTTAGAAATTATTTGTATCCCTTATATCTATGAGAACTAATAACTTTTTATACCATTAACCCAATGAGTCCCACCGTAACACTGATGCATGTTGAACTTCTAACCACTTTAAACATAGTGTGTTTGAGCTACAGACTTTTGGGTTGTATCATTGGATTCGTACACTGAGTGTACAAAACATTAAGAACACCTGCTCTTTCCATGACAGACTGACCAGGTGAAAGCTATGATCCCTTATTGATATAATTTGTTAAATCCACTTCAATCAGTTTAGATGAAGGGAGTTTCCCATGTGTATCAAGAATGGCCCACCACCCAAAGGACATCTAGCCAACTTGACACAATTGTGGGAAGTATTGGCGTCAACTTGGTCTAGCATCCCTGTAGGGTCCATGCCCTGACAAATTGAGACTGTTCTGAGGGTAAAGGGGGGTGCAACTCAATATTAGGAAAGTGTTCCTAATGTTTGGTATACTAAGTGTACATTTCTTCTGCATCTGTAGATACCGACCATTAGTCTATGTGATTAACGGGAGCTAGAGTGGTGTTTGTGAGACAATGGCGGATCCCGAAGGGGCCCGGGGCCGGGACATTTTACAAAAATATCTGTCGAGTCTGAATGGTTTGAGCTACAAACTATTACACGCTATCTATGAAAAGCTGAGACTCCCACGAACATGCACATATTGCTCTATGTTCACAAGCTACACAGGAGTCGTCAGAAGGTAAGGGGTTCTTCTGTATAGAAGATCACAGGAAATCCCAGGATGTAGAGTCTATAATACTGTAATATGCTCACATAGTTTCTGACACAAACTCCAAACTCCACACAGTTGTTACTGACTAGTTGGATATTAATTTCCCAGTGAGCAAACAATTTATGTACTAACAGCACTTCTATAAATTCATTTTGATCAGGTTTTCACTTTGGCGGACCTTATTTTTTTTATTGACATTTGTCAATAAAACTCATGAATGCAACTGTTTATGTCAAATTGTTTTATTCTCAATAACACCACTGAGAATGTCCCAATTGACTGTAGAAAGGCGATACTTACACAGGAAGCTGGACCAGATGTGTTCATTTAGAACCAGCAAATAGTCACCAGTGTCATTAATAATGTATTCCTGGTCAAGAACATTTTTCAACACTTAGCAGTCCTTTGGGAAAGCATGTATTATTATGGCCAATATTAAGGGTCAGGTGTGGGACAGGTGTGTGTGTGTGTGTGTGTGTGTGTGTGTGTGTGTGTGTGTGTGTGTGTGTGTGTGTGTGTGTGTGTGTGTGTGTGTGTGTGTGTGTGTGTGTGTGCGTGCGTGCGTGTGTAAGCTTTAGGGCAGGGGTGGGCAACTCCAGTCCTTGAGGGCCTGAGTGGTGTCACACTTTTTCTCCATCCCTAGTAAACACAGCTGAATAATCAAATTGCATTCTGAACTGAAGATCATGATAAGGTGATTATTGGAGTCAGGTGTGTTAACTGGGGCAAAACTGTGACACCAATCAGGCTCTTGCAGATTGGAATTGCCCACGCCTGATTTAGGGCATAAGAACAAAAGAGGTTGTGTAGGCATACTTGAACATCAGCAAAACAAATTGTGTAATTTAGCCCCCCCCCCCTCCCCCCTTTTCACTTCTCTTTCATTCACCAGCGTGTTTGAATTAAGGTTGAGATTAATGGAATGCAACAGTGTGAAGGTATGTATGTGAATCTCTGGATGCCAGTGCAAGAGGACTGGCAAGCGTACGGTTGCTAAATGTATGATTGCTAAATACTGCACAATTTAAACGCTTGCCTTCCTATCCCCCCTTCCCCAAAACTTGTGTAAATATTGGACTATAAATTGTGCCGTCTTGTATTATACTTACATTATACTTACAGATGTAGGACCTTAACCTTAATATGAACTTATTGCCTGCAGCAGGAAAAAACTCCGGTAGCAACATTTTTGTAGGGGTTGATACATTTTTCATTAGGGCAAATCAAGTCTGAAATACAAACTTTAGAAGCCTCAAATACACCACAAGTTTGCTTTTCCTGCCGTGCAGCAACAAAAGAGGGATCAAGTAAAATTCCTACATCTACGTAAAATGTATTCTATTCTACTGAGCCATTTACTTTATGTTCGTATCCTTATCTTGTATTATTTCTTATTGTTGTTGCGTTGTCGAGAAGGAACCTGCAAGTAAGCATGTCGTTGGATGGTGTGTTTACAATGTGTAACCCATCCATACAACTAATAAAACTTTAAACTTGGTGTGTGTTCGGCGTGAGCCCCACATGTTTCTTGGCGAGGCACAGGCTGCCAAGCCGTGGGAGTGAGCTGCTTTGCTCGTTTTAAAGGGCCGCTAGGTAGGGCCCCGGCTTGCCTGGGGCCAAAGATGCTCGAGTTGCAACTTGGTTCCCGTCGTGCCCGTCATAACTTCTAATGGTTTTGCCTGACTCCGCTGCTCCTTGCCAATCCTGTTGCCTGACTTGGCTGCTCCTTGCCAATCCTCTTGCCTGACTCCGCTGCTCTTTGCTAATCCTGTTGCCTGACTTGGCTGCTCCTTGCCAATCCTGTTGCCTGACTCCGCTGCTCATTGCCAATCCTGTTGCCTGACTCCGCTGCTCCTTGCCAACCCTGTTGCCTGACTCGGCTGCTCCTTGCCAATCCTGTTGCCTGACTCCGCTGCTCCTTGCCATTCCTGTTGCCTGACTCCACTGCTCCTTGCCAATCCTGTTGCCTGACTCCGCTACTCCTTGCCAATCCTGTTGCCTGACTCCGCTGCTCCTTGCCAATCCTGTTGCCTGACTCCGCTGCTCCTTGCCAACCCTGTTGCCTGACTCCGCTGCTCTTTGCCAATCCTGTTGCCTGACTCCACTGCTCCTTGTCAATCCTGTTGCCTGACTCCGCTGCTCCTTGCCAATCCTGTTGCCTGACTCCACTGCTCCTTGCCAATCCTGTTGCCTGACTCCGCTGCTCCTTGCCAATCCTGTTGCCTGACTCCGCTGCTCTTTGCCAATCCTGTTGCCTGACTCCGCTGCTCCTTGCCAATCCTGTTGCCTGACTCCGCTACTCCTTGCCAATCCTGTTGCCTGACTCCGCTGCTCCTTGCCAATCCTGTTGCCTGACTCTGCTGCTCCTTGCCAATCCTGTTGCCTGACTCCGCTGCTCCTTGCCAATCCTGTTGCCTGACTCCGCTGCTCCTTGCCAATCCTGTTGCCTGAAAGTAGAGCTCTTTATTGGCCATCACAAATCACTGATAGGGAGTAAATCACATTATTACAAATGGACTCTGGTTCCTATGGTTGTGAATCTATGACCCTTTACTGGTGTTCTTATTAGGGAGAGAAAATCTGATTTGTGAACCCATACTGTCAGAGCAAGAGAAGGATGAAGGGAAACAGCATAGGTACATGTTGTAGTTAAGTCCATTGAAATAGCTGTCCTTCAGATTAAAAAGTTGATTGGCATTGATTTGTTTTGTCATGGAAGCCAACTAGTGGACTACTCGTTTAGATGAGCTCAAATGACAGACAAAACAGAAATTTGACTAGATCTATTGCCAGAGCCTAAGCATAACTGATGTAAGAGCCATATTCAACCAAACCAAGTTACTGGCTCTGATTAAACATGGCCCAAAGTTTTAAGGATTATTTGTTGACAAAAAATGACTCAATGTAATGTGACTCAAAATTACACAAAATGTAAGTTGTTGACATTTAGTTGTTGAAAACATATTCCTGACATTAAAACATTGTAATTCTACTAGCTGAATCAGGACATTGTTAATAAATACTGTCCAATATACCCCAGCAAACTGACCACATGTTTATCCCTTTACTTTGCCAAGGCTAAATTGAGCTATGTGTTAATACTATGTTACCTAGCTACCCGCTCAATGTAGTCTGTTTCATCTGGTGTAATCTAGCGGAAAGCACTTACCCTTTAAATACGGCCTAGCAAAAAAATCTAAATTGTGCTATCGTGCCACAGTTACCTTCACATGTCACATCCCCTTTAAAGCTGCGATTGGAATGAATACAGGTCTAAACCAGCCTGGAGAGAATTCCTTGAGTGCAAGCCCCAAGACATATTAGACTGTGGCGTGAAGAAAATGCATATTAGGGTTAGTTGTGTGTTTAGGTGATAGTGTAGTTGTTATACTGCTATAGACTGCTGGGGAAAGAAGTGCATGAGAAGTAGTGCTGTGTATGATAACTAGATGGGTCTTTAGACTCAAATTCCCTCTGAAATAAAACTGATCTTGTAAAGAGCAAAGTTTTTTTTTTAAGTAAACAAACAAATAAAGAATCATGTTTTATGGCGGCCATCTTGAAAGTAAATAAAAACAAAGTACCCCAAGGTACTTGGTGGTTGTGTAAAAATAAAGTTTCTGTCTCGACTGTAGTCAAAGCATACTGGGGTAGTGAGGAAGTTTGGGACATGGTCATTAATTGAACTCCAATTTGATCTATTAACATGTTCTTGTAAAAACATGGCCAACATGCTCTCCCTCTACAAAGGTAGGTAATTAGAGGTAAAATCCCTCGTTGTACACATTTTCTGGGAGAATGTAGAGCGCCATGACTACATTTGAAGGATCAATGTGTTTTTTGGAACAGACACCCTGGCTTGACTAATTCTATTCATTAAAACAGTAGTCTTATTAGTAGTATTGATGCTATTGTGTTACTATTTATAATTATATAATTTTATAAAATTGTATTTTTTACTTTAGTTTATTTGGTAAATATTTTGTTAAAGCATTTCACGGTAAGGTCTACACTCGTTGTATTCGGCGCATGTGACAAATACAGTTTGATTTGATAAATATAAATATCAATATATTACACACAAAATAAATAGCAAAAAAAAACTGGACATTTTGAGTTTTTGATTAGTTTGGCAGCAAATGAATGCTAAGAGTTTAAATGACTCAGGATCTGCTACAGTAAATGCTACAGCTAACAACATAGCTACAGATGTTTAATGCATCAAGGAAACAAACTGTCAACCAGTCTCTAATTAGGCCTTATGATGTTTCTCAGAGTCTATGATATGCCCCAGAACACACCACTGGGACTCTCCAATGCACATTGTGGAAGCTCTGTGTGTGTGCGTGTGTGTGTCTGCGCCTGTGTGTGCGTGTATGTGTGGAGAGAGGCAGAGACATCACCTCAGGGGCTCCCAAAGAATAAGCCCAAGCCAGAATGCAGTATTGGTCTTGGAATGCAACCTCAACAGAAAGAGCTAGTTGACTGACCAGCAGACAATGATGCAGACACTTGCATTCTTCAACCTCCCTAAACATTTTGCACTATTATTATTAAATTCAGTGCTGAACAAGCATCCGATCCAATTTCTATTCAAAACAATCGCTTCAGAGGTTTAAATTTGACGAAGAATCAACATAAGTTCAAATTCAAACCACATTAAAAAATACCCAATACCACAATGAATCAAAGCCTCACTGTTGGTTTGCCTTAACAGAGGACCACAGAGGGCCACGGTTGACGTCTTGCATTGAGGCAGGATTCAAAGGGACATGCAGGGCGGAAGAGGGATGGCAGGCAGGGAGGCAGGCAACTCGTTGTGCGGACGGTGCAGGTGACTCATCGGCTTCCTGAGGAAAAGAGACGAGGGGTTTGGATGAAGGAGTTTAGGGAGGCGTGGGCCTGGGGTCCCCTGGTGACGACCTCTCCATTGAGCTCTGTTTCCTCAGGAAGCCCTCTTGTCTCCTCTGTTTGTATTACCTTCCTGCTGGATGGCTCAAGGTAGTGGAGATCGCTGCTATTGTGGTGCTGTATTGTATTACAGAGATTGAGACAGAGACAGAGATTTCTCCCCTCCGATTGAGGGGAGAAACTAGAATTTGTGGTAGTAGAGTCATTGGGGCAAAAGGTTTTTGTGTCAATTGGCGGTGTCTGGGTTGTCTACATCAATGGTTTGCTTAGTTGATAAAATGCATCAGGTCATCACACACCGACTGACTATGCAGAATTCTCAAAACAGTTATACCCCCTATTTGATAACTGAAAAATGCATAAGAGTGTGTTAGCACAGAACATGCCACATTGCAGTCAGACAAAGTGAGGAGTGGCTATGAAATGACGCCTATCTTCGAGGAGCAATTTACCATCTTTATAATTAACGGACGACATCTGGTTCAGGTTGATGCGAATGCCAACCCTGTTACACCGCCTGAACCAGGTATGAATCAGCCCAATTGAACTAAGAGACCAGGCCGAAGCAAAGCAAACAGCATCTGATGAACTGTCAAAGTGAGCAAACCATGAGGAGACCTGGAGTTGTATTGGCTGTAGTAAATCACGTCTTCTGCACCTCTAAGCCCTGTGGTGTGGTGATGGGGTATACACATGGCCTGGAGCCACTTGTTAACAGCTCACACAGGACTGAATCAAAACTTGAGCAATGTGTGTGTTTTAGTACAAATCTCCAATTGACATAAATGAATGACTGGCACAAAAGTTGGACTTACTATTTGTGCATGCACGCATGTCAAGATGGGATTTGTCGGCCTGACAATTGAACCTGCTATAGTGATGTTTACTGCTTTTCTCACAGTTTTGATTTAACTGTGGGAATAAGATCTACTGCGTGAATGCTGGAATGCGGGTATGATTGGATCGAGCCCTCTTGAAACTTACTCAACATTATCTAACTAGTTAGCTGCTTGGCCACTAAGCTTTGCCTCAACAGGTGTCGCGGAGGATGACGTACAGACTGTCACTTGAGCTTTATTAGAAAAGCTGTGTAAAATCAGAGGACATTTCGGATTGGTAAAGGACTTGAGGGAAAGAGCTAATTGATAGAGATGCATGTCCATGTTTTCCATGGAGTGGTGATGGGACTGAAGCCTAAAGCTGGAGCCGCGATGGAGGGAAACAGCTGGAGGAGGAGAAGAAAATTGAGGGGAAAAATGTCTCAATCTCTCCACTGCTCTGCAGCCAGCTGCTAAAGGACAAGAGAAGTCTGTACTTTTGAACCCTGACCTCCATCACCTCCGGGGGTCCCTCTCTATTGTCCATCACCGCCAGATTATCTTTTTCTAGCACCGTTTTTTTTTGTCTCGGTCCAATTGGCTGCCTCAGCTGCTTCATCCTTGTAAAAACCAGGGAACCACACAGCCGTACCGTCATTCAAATGGTCATTCAATTTCCTTGGAGATTAAGTGGAATGAGCGCCATGTCTTCACTTCACTAGATGTCATAAATGGTCTCCATGTTTTGTGGTGAGTAAATATAGAGTAAGAATCTGTCTTTGTGACGTACCGGCGTCATATTATTGAGTCAAGATTTTGAGGCTGACATTTCCCCCCCACTGCCACCAATTATTTGGGGGGACTAATTTAGAGGCAAGAGAACCTCCTTAAACAAGAGAGACATGACTGACAAGCACGTGTTGTTCTTACATGTAGGGAATGATGTATTTACAGTACGTGTGTTATGGACAAGGAAAGGAATCCAACAGCACAGTCTATCACAGTGCCATCCGTTTTGCCACCAAAGCCCCATATACCCACCACCACTGCGACCTGTACACTCTCTTTGGCTGGTCCTCGCTTCATACTCGCCGCCAAACCCACTGGCTCCAGGTCATCTATAAGTCTCTGCTGGGTAAAGCCCCGCCTTATCTCAGCTCACGGGTCACCATAGCAGCACCCACCCATAGCACGCGCTCCAGCAGATATATCTCACTGGTCACCCCCAAAGTCAATTCTTCCGTTGGCCGCCTTTCCTTTCAGTTCTCTGCTGCCAATGACTGGAACGAACTGCAAAAATCACTGAAGCTAGAGATTCATATCTCCCTCACCAGCTGTCAGAGCAGCTCACAGATCACTGCACCTGTACATAGACCATCTGTAAATAGCCCATCCAACTACCTCTTCCCCATACTGTATTTATTTATTTATTTATTTGTTTTTGCACTCCAGTATCTCTACTTGCATATTCATCTTCTGCACATCTACCATTCCAGTGTTTAATTGCTATATTGTAATTACTTCACCACTATGGCCTATTTATTGCCTTACCTCCCTTACCCTACCTCATTCGCACACACTGTATATAGACTTTTTCTACTGTATTATTGACTGTATGTTTGTTTATTCCATGTAATGTGTTGTTGTATGTGTCGAACTGCTTTGCTTTATCTTGGCCAGGTCGCAGTTGTAAATGAGAACTTGTTCTCAACTAGCCTCCCTGGTTAAATAAAGGTTAAATAAAAATGAATTTAAAAAACATGGAGCCTGTCACCTTGGGTGTGAGGTGTAGGCATAACTCATCCCTCAACTGGACACATCGACTGTCATTCTACCCTGAGAATAAGTGCAGAATCCAAGATTGAGAAATAAGCAAAGGCCTGTCTTGTATTTTTGTGCACAAGTAAATCCTTTAAATTACTACTACTGGCACTAAAGTAGGATTTAGATAGCTTTAGTTACAAGTACATACAGTATCAAGTATGGATTTGGTCCATTAAGATATAGGTGTCATGTACATCAACCTTATGGGTTCAGCACTCAATCAAATAAACTTTTTGTTAGCTTAGTCAATTCTTAATAATTATGAATAAGCTGTTATCATTCCTTTTTTTGTGTGTGTTTAATGGCAAATACTATATAGCTTAAATACAGCCAGGGGTCAAATATGACTGTGCTTCCAGACTGCTTTGTCAAGTTAATGCAAACAGGCTGACAAATATATGAGGTCAGCCAAGTCTTCCACATTAGCATTAACATTTGAGTCATTTAGCAGATGCTCTTATCCAGAGCGCCTAACAGGCTGCCTCCCCATTATAACATTGTGATGCCTGAACATGCAAGGCGTAGAGTCAAGAAGCAAGACATTACCTCCTCCAGCTCATTCACTTTAACTGGGATGAATCCTAATCACATACTGCATCAAGGCCCTGTATTCAGCCGACCTGAAACACCAACCTGATCAATTCATTGACTTCATACCAGCAGACTTTTGTTGCGTTTGATTTTGCTTGGCTTGTCTGGCATGCCGTGGGACTACTCCATTGGTCGTGCTGTGCCAGGCAAGCCACACCAAGGGCATCTGAAGTTCTAATTGATGATGACCTATGAAGCTTTCAGTTGTTGTTGGTTTAAAGTGGGAGTCGTGTGACGACAAATACTACAGTATCGCAACAGATATAACACACACGCGGTCGAATTCTGTCCAGACCTACAGAATACCAGGTGGAGTGACTAAAAGAAAGGGTATTTCTCACCAGATAACAGCTGGGTTATTCAACACTGAAATAAGTCTGGCCAATGGAGGGGGGGGGGGACAGGATAGGGTGTTTATACAATTCACATTTTTTGTCATTAAGCAGACGTTCTTATCCAGATCCACTGACAGTAGTGAGTGTATACATTTCAACTTCTTTTTTTGTTTGGTGGACTTTATTTAGTCTTCTCCATACTGGTCCCCCGTGGGAATCTAATCCACAAGCCTGGCGCTGCCAGTGCCATGCTCTACCAACTGAGCTACACAGAGGGAATATAAGCTGGCACAACACTGCCAATACCTCACTATATACACCTCCTGGGAACAACCTTAGATTTAGGGTGTAGTGTTGCAATGCCTTCTTCAGCACTGATAGCGAGAAGAGGCACTGATAGTAGTAGACAGAGGATTCGGCTTGTGTATGGGATTTTAGGATGAGCTTTCGCAGGCTAATGAGTGAGTGAGAGTGAGTGAGTGACCAAGTTTACATGTGCACAGTATTCTGGATAATAGCTTAAATCCCGCTTAAGGTCTTATTCTGGATAAATTTACATGCACCTTTGATATCCCGCTCACGACGAGGATCCTTGTATCCATGAATAAACAGAATATTCCTATTGTATCACAATATTCCATATTGGTTAAATGGAATAGTAACTGAAATCTGGACACTGACTGTAGGTCTATAACCTCTCATATAAGCTAAAATAATGTTAACTCCTGCAGAATTAAAATGATACAACAAATGTTAATTGTCTCAGGAACAGGAGTGGAAATGTGATTTCTTTCTTTCAGCATCTCTTGAGAAAATGTGAATGTGTGTGTAATGTGTTATCTTTGACACTGTCATGCAAACAAACAGTATTTCAACCACCTAAAATATGCACCAAAGACAAACTTAAGTCTTATCAGAAACCTGTTTCATCATTTTTCTCAGCTTTTCATTTCCTTAAAACTGGTCAAACTGATGACATTTGGACATTCTGCACAGACTTTTCCCACTGTTTTGAAGTTATTGCGTTTTCTCCCAAGTCCCTAAACGAAACAGACAACTTTACCAGTGTTAACTATTACTAATGCATTCATTCTGTTAATGTAAGACATTATTCTGGTGAGCACTACTTTATTTAGTCTTCTGGGGCAACAAGTTATGACAGAAGAGAAGCTGCACGTATCTAACTATAGTTGACAAACAAATGGTCTACAAAATGTCGGAACTTATAAGCAGAAAGCTGTATAAATTAGGGGTGAAAGTAGTGGTAGATCGAACTGCGTAGGTAGCCTACTTCTTGAAGTCATTTAGTTGACAATCAGATGAAAACATCACACAACACAACACCCATGATATGCGAAACTGAGCCTGCGCAGACCGCGAAAAACAACGTTAAATGGGATGTTTACATGCCACAGTATCCCGTCTAAGATCAGCATATTCCAGGCATCTTAACCGGGTTTATCATAACCGGGATACAAGCTTTTTCGGGTTATTGTAAACAGGATATGATGTTTATATGAGTCAACTCAAAAACAGAATACTTGAGTATCCCGAATAACAACGGGATATTGGTGTGAATGTAAACGTGGTCAGTGTTGAACTTGTGGCCTGCTGACACTCAAGGGGGAGAGTGTCTGAGCAGACAGGCAGAGGCTGCATTCTTTCATCTCACTCTATTTTTCTTGTCTTCCTTCCCTTCCTCCTCCCTCTCTTCTCCTGAGTGGTTCTATCACCGCCTATCACATGTTCACTAAATATGCCATTGTTCCTACAACAGTTAATTTTTTTATTTCTTTCTTGTTTTTTTCCTAACATTTTTTGGGGTCGATGGATAAGAGCTGTCTTATATTGGACTGCAGGCTTACAGTGTACAATAAAATTCCATGTTCAAACTGAGACGGTAAAGATGGAAGTGTCCATAAAGGACAACGGCACTGCGGGTTCACGTCCCAAAAAATGTGTGCTGTATTTTAAGGACATATGTGTTTTTGCTTCAATGTCCAATCACAGTGTTCGAAAGACTAACAGTGGTGTGTGTGTGTGTGTGTGTGTGTGTGTGTGTGTGTGTGTGTGTGTGTGTGTGTGTGTGTGTGTGTGTGTGTGTGTGTGTGTGTGTGTGTCATAGCCCCGTGTTAGAATGACGACCCACTGCCCTATCATTTCCCAACCCCGTCTCCTCCTCTGACACAAAGATGGTCAAACAGTCAGAGATCATTCTGTCACGGAGTGCTGTAAATCCTAGGTATAGGCCGAGGCCATCCATAAACCCTGATCATTTAAGCATTTAACCATCCACTCTTTAAAGTGGCTTGGTTGCTTTAGGAATTACCAGGTAGCCCTTTCCTGCAGTCAAATGGCCTATTGGAACAGTTTATTAGTCATTTAGTCAATTTCTTACCTCGCATTGTTGTTTTGGTGGGTTCTGGGAACAATGGGATGAGCAGGAGGTAGATGAGGTAGATGAAGGACAGGGCATTGTACCGGAACAGACACGCTGCAACACAATAAGGCAAGTCAGATCACAAACCATCTATGACATAACACCATGGATAAATCCCCCTTAAGAAGTTAGCACCCTTAATTAGAAGGAACCAAAATAAATCAGAGTAGCAGCACTGACGTTTAAAATTAAAGGGCGAAGAAGTTCTGTGGCTCACTAACAGTTATGATGCAGAGTGGTGTGTACGATGTCAATGGGAATGGAGGAGAGGGAAGGGATAGCTCTATAAACCTCAATGCTTTTTGGATAGACGACCGCGCTGCACCCGAAATTCCAACAGTGAGCACTCCAGGCGTTTTGCCCTGGAGCAAACATGGCAGATCTCTGTCGGAGTGCAGAATTGGAGCCCGAACGACATTACTACCGTTGCCCAGGCCAAAAACATCCAGATTGCATTAAGATAAACCGTGGCTGATGCCATTTCAGTCAAGCATCCAGCATGTCAGCCTGAGTACCAGTCCATCCATTACCTAGGAAAACATACATGAAGCTCAATCTGCAGCCGGCGCAATGTTTATGAAAAATGTCACTTATGGTACTTGTGTTCAACAGGCCTGTGAGTCAGCGCACTCACATGGTATTATTCAGCTGAAATGAAATACGTTGGCAGAACATTTCTTCAGGCTTTCAAACAAAGTGGTCCATTCCCATGAACAATCAGTCGTTGTCTAAGGAGTTCTATGAATTGGAAGTAAGCATTTCACTGTAAGGTCTACTACACCTGTTGTATTCAGCATTTCACTGTAAGGTCTACTACACCTGTTGTATTCGGCGCATGTGACAAATACAATTTGATTTGATTTGATGTTGAATTATTGCATGCAACAGAGGTTGGTGGCCTGGCCTGCTTAAAGGTAAAATAAAGACCCCATCGCTCACTCACCAACCCAGAAGTTAAGCATAGATTTAAAATGTAAATTCTATGTCTATGCACACAACAATAGACACACTCAGTGCTGTTTTTTCCTTTTTTTAAGTGGTCAGATTTGTCTGTTCTAAAGTATGATATTCATTTCCACACATCTCTGTTCTGCTTCATCTTGTTCTCATCATTAACAAAGAACGTGTCTTGCTTAACCTGTCTAAAATGGAACGATCCCTATTGTTTAACTCAATCCAGTAGGACCCATCATCTTAAAGGTGCACTATGCAGAAATCGCACCGCCACTGGCATCCCGAGTGGCGCAGTGGTCAAGGCACTGCATTGTATTGCTTGAGGTGCAACTAAAGACCCGGGTTCAATCTCAGGCTGTGTCACAGCCTGCTGTGACCAGGAGATCCAAGAGGGTACGCACAATTGGCCCAGTGTCTTCTGGGTTAGGGGAGGGTTTGGCCAGTCTGGGATTTCCTTGACCCGTCACGCTCCAGCAACTCCATGTGGCAGGCCGGGTGCCTTTAAGATGACTTCGGGTGCCTAAAATGCTGACTTCGGGCGCCAGCTGGACTGGCTGGCTTCTGGGTTAAGCGAGCAGTGCAGCTTGGCAGGGTTGTGTTTCGGAGGACGCATGGCTCTCGACCTTTGCCTCTCCTGAGTCCGTAGTGGAGTTGCAGTGATGGGACAAGACTGTAACTACCAATTGGATATAACAAAAAAGTAAAAAAAATGTTTTAATTATACCACCATTTCCTGGTTGCCAAAATTGTAATACTTTGTGACAAAACAAACAAGTAGTGAGGAGAATCATTGTACCATCCATCTCTGTTAAATAGGCCTACATTCCACACATTTTTGCACCTGAACCTCTGACCTCTGAACTGCCGCTGCTCCACACCAACTGATGATGTGGCAAGTGACACTTTGCTTTTTGAAAATACCTAATCCTGTACACTTCACTGCTGACATGCACAACATTTTGGGACTATATCAACAGAGGGACTATATCAAAGATTGTTTTTGAGTTCTACACAGCAATTCAACCCTTACCATAACCCTAGCCCTAACCCTTAACCCTTACCCTAACCCTAGCCCTTAACCCTTACCCAAACCCTTATTCTAAACCTAACCTTAACAGTAATCTTAGCAAACAGCTGCTTATCAACAGATAGTATGGCCATCTGTCAATCATTTATGTGGAACTATACAAATAAAGTGTGACACAAATACTGTATATACTGATTGCAGGATATATAGAGGGAAATACATATTACAGAATCAATGGAGGTAAATACACATTACAGTATATGTGGAGGGAAATTCAGTGAGAGTAGAGGGATATCCCAGTTTATACTACGTGGCATTCCGAAGTGAGTCATGGATTAAATATCATACTGTAACATACAGTAACTACACATACTACACACTGAATGTTAAAAACACCTTCCTAATATTGAGTTGCACCCCTCCCCCTTTTTTTGCCCTCAGAACAGCCTCAATTTGTCGGGGCATGGACTCTACAAGGTGTTGAAAGCGTTCCACAGGGATGCTGGCCCATGTTGACTCCAATGCTTCCCACAGTTGGCTGGATGTCCTTTGGGTGGTGGACCATTCTTGACACACATGGGAAACTGTTAAGCATGAAAAACCCAGCAGCTTTGCAGGTCTTGACACAAACCGGTGTGCCTGGCACCTACTACCATACCCCATTCAAAGGCATTTAAATCTTTAGTCTTGCCGATTCACCCTCTGATTGGCAAACATATACAATCTCTCCATGTCTCAATTGTGTCAAGGCTTAAAAATCCTTCTTTAACCTGTCTCCTCCCCTTCATCTACACTGATTGAAATGGATTTAACAAGTGGCATCAATAAAGGATCATAGCTTTCACCTGGATTCACCTTGTCAGTCTATGTCATGGAAACAGGAAATATGTACCACATCTGCATCCTTTTCCCATGTAACATGGGGACAATCAAAGTGTTATGACGCTTCCATTAAAACCCACTGGGCACAGACGTCAATTCAACGTCTATTCCACGTTGCTTCAACGCGTTTTCATTGAAATGACGTGGAAACAATGTTGATTCGACCAGTGTGTGCCGAGTGGGACATGATCCTCATCGGCAGAAGACATGTGACTGAAAACGTCCGCATTATTGTTCAAAAGAATAGGAAATGGAAATGGAGGGAGAGTAGGTGGGGGACTGTTTTCATCGGAATGGAGAAGATGATCCCTCCTGTCAAATCCTAACAATGGCCCTAATCCACAGCTGTGTCCCTCCCTCCCTCCCTCCCTCCCTCCCTCCCTCCCTCCCTCCCTCCCTCCCTCCCTCCCTCCCTCCCTCCCTCCCTCCCTCCCTCCCTCCCTCCCTCCCTCCCTCCCTCCCTCCCTCCCTCCCTCCCTCCCTCCCTCCCTCCCTCCCTCCCTCCCTCCTAATGAACTGTAAGGCACAGACCAGTCACCCGTGATACAGGTCAGTATTTTGACATCTATCCATGTCAGCAGACCTCGGGAGATAAGGTAACGTAGGTTTCGGTTTTGCTAGGGCGTTGTGGACGGGGATGGCGGATTTGAATCCAGCGATAGAAAGTTGTTATTGATTTTATGTTTCAAGCCTATCCCAAACCTTAGACCTTACCTCAACCAATCTGAGTTAATGCCTAAACTTAACCCTAACCATAACAATTTGGAGTTATTGCCTGAACTTAAACTTAAACACATAAAAAAATGTGAAGTTCGGAACAACTTTGAAATTTGATGTTTGAGAAACATAGATGAACGTCTAATTCTGACGTGAGACAGCCAAGTACATTCAGCCGTAAAAAAAAACACCAAATTACACAAAATGGGGCTTATCTGTTTGATCCGTGTCAATAGGGACCATTCATGGGCCATCTGACCCACGGTCAATGCTTCCTGTTTCCCCGGCCACTGGGGTATTGGCAGGAATAGTGTCAGGACTGGCCCCATTCGTTTCTCGAGCTTTTGCCAACCCTTACTAAAGAATAGTTCTAAGTCATGCAAAACAAACGCACACAAAAATAAAAGAAATACACATTATATACACGGCCAGCATCAGTACCAATCAATGGAAGGGATACTAGTGGCAGTTGTGTAATCAGGGTTACTGAGCAGCAATATACATATAATAAAGTAGGAGCAGCAAATATGGTGATTGTGTGTGTGCATTTGGGGTTGTGTATGTGTGTGTGTTTGTGTATGTAGTCTGAGTGTGTGTGCATTTGGGGTTGTGTATGTGTGTGTGTTTGTGTATGTAGTCTGAGTGTGTGTGCATTTGGGGTTGTGTATGTGTGTGTGTTTGTGTATGTAGTCTGAGTGTGTGTGCATTTGGGGTTGTGTATGTGTGTGTGTTTGTGTATGTAGTCTGAGTGTGTGTGCATTTGGGGTTGTGTATGTGTGTGTGTTTGTGTATGTAGTCTGAGTGTGTGTGCATTTGGGGTTGTGTATGTGTGTGTGTTTGTGTATGTAGTCTGAGTGTGTGTGCGTTTGGGGTTGTCTATGTGTGTGTGTTTGTGTATGTAGTCTGAGTGTGAGTGTGTGAGTGAGTGTATGTGGGAGGGTGCGGGAGTATCAGTGGATGGATGTGTGAGTAGAGTCTGTGAATGTGTATATAGTAAGTACAGATAGTCAGTGGAGATGGATGTGTGGGTTGTCTGTGAATGTGTATATAGTCAGTGCAGATAGTCAGTGGAAATGGATGTGTGGGTAGTCAGCTCTGCATTAGCTGTTCAACAGTCTTATTGCTTGGAGGTAGAAGATGTCCACGGAGCCGGGTAGTTTTTTTGTGTGTGGTGGTGTCATGTCATTGATATCCCCTTGAAATACATTCCCGTGTTTTCCTGAGACAAATTGGGCATGGCTAATTGGCCAATAGAAGTGTGAAGGTTTAGTATCTATCGGTTCGGTCTCGTTCTCGGCCACATCCTGGCTTTTCCAAGGGTTTGGAAATGAAACACTAAATTGAAACTGGCACCTCACCCACCTGTCCTTCTGTGACCTGCACCACCGACCACATAAAACCCTTTACTGTAGATCCACGGCAGCCTGCTTTGAGAGGGGTGTGTGTGTGCAATGCAGGCATACGTGCTTGTCTGTTTGGATCCCAAATTGATTACAAAACCATGACCACCACTTAAAGGCTTGGCCCTGTGCGTGGGCTGCAGGCGCACTTGTATAAAGCAATTACAATAACAAAGTTCATTCGTTAATATCAATTGATGCAAGGTTGTGTGTTTGCACAGAGCAGAACATCTCGAAGTGAGTTTTCAACAGTGATTTAACACTGGATGCTTTATGTACAGGATACTGATGGTTCTCGTTACTCTGATAGATTCATGTATTGTTATTAGGGCAGTTTGGTAGTATATAGTGCGTGCGTGTGTGTGTGTGTGTGTGTGTGTGTGTGTGTGTGTGTGTGTGTGTGTTTTGGTTCCTGATCTATGTGGGTGGTGAGCCTAGTATCTGGCAGTGTTATTGGGATTAGGCGTCCATTAACACTTCCCCCCAGCGGGTGACCTCCTATTGGCAGCCAACACACGGCTTGACTGGGGCAGCAGCTTCAAACAGCTGGGTCTTCAGGACCAGCCTGACTGTTTGGAGTAGGAGACGGGACTGGAGCCACTGCAAACACACAAAAACCCACGCGACCCCAAAATGTCCGCACCCATTTATTTTCCTTACTGAGCTGCAAACACGGTCTTCCAAACACTGCAAATGATTACCCTCAGAATATCTGCTGTGGGTTTAAGTGACCGTAATGATAAAAACATCAGGACTCGGGAGAGCGAGAGGGAGGCTATGTCTGTCTTTGCGGATGCAGAGCAGCACACTTCCATGCCCCATTGCTTCCTCGTCAAGCTCCATGTCATGTAGAGTTTGCACTTCATCACCTATGCTGTACACACCCCATTCATTATTACGCTAAGATCGCTCCACCAAGCTGGTGGCTTTTAGGATCAGAAATTTAGACTAGGTTTAATAGTTTCATCCCCTTGGGGATTTATAGACAAGACCGGGATTGAGTTATATCACGCCGTTTAAACTATAAAGAAATGAACAGCACGGAATGTTCTTTGGGGCTAAACTTCGTTTTCATTTTAGTAGAACGACTTGCAATTAGGGTTAAGTGCCTTGCTCAAGGGCACGTCGACAGATTTTTTACCTAGTTAGGTCAGGGATTTGAATGAGCGACCTTTCAGTTATTGGCTAAAACTCTTAACCACTAGGCTACCTTCCGCCCTTCTTTGGTCAAATCAAAACATCTCTATTCGGCAGTGAGAGAATGCTGGATGCCCGCTTGAATATCGTTCCAGAGACCTAATCGGTCCAAAGTAAATAGCATGTGGTGGAATGTGACTACAGGCATGCCTTATTGTGACCAAACATGTCAATCAGACTCTGTGTGTGCTTGTTTATCACAAGCCGTTGGCTGTGGACTTAACTGACAGACATGGAGAAGGAGTTTGACTTTGCTTTGGTACAATAATTCTATCCTATGTTATAGAATACCAGATTCAGTGTGGGGATCTTCCTCGAGCGTTTAGCCCTCAACACGAAAGCAAAAGTACAGAGACAGTAAAGAGCTGTGAATTCTACATTTCAGCATCGTAAAAAAAACATGGTGTCGTCGACAATAATGAAGTTGAATGCGAGAGACAGCAGTGTGGGTTAACAGAAGACATTCGTAAAAATGAGTTGTGTCACAAAACAGTGTGTGGTTTGTCCCTAAATCAAACGAACTCAGCAATTGCTCAGCAATTTTACTTGCTAGCAGCCACAGGACACAGATATTGAATTTTAGCAAACATAACATGCTAATTAAGACAGTTTAATAATGCAACCCATAATTCCAGTTCATATTTCCTGTCTCAGCCTCCAGTATTTATGCTGCAGTAGTTTATGTGTCGGGGGCCTAGGGTCAGTTTGTTATATCTGGAGTACTTCTCCTGTCCTATTCGGTGTCCTATGTGAATCTAAGTGTGCGTTCTCTAATTCTCTCCTTCTCTCTCTCGGAGGACCTGAGCCCTAGGACCATGCCCCAGGATTACCTGACATGATGACTCCTTGCTGTCCCCAGTCCACCTGGCCGTGCTGCTGCTCCAGTTTCAACTGTTCTGCCTTCTTATTATTCGAACATGCTGATCATTTATGAACATTTGAACATCTTGGCCATGTTCTGTTTTAATCTCCACCCGGCACAGCCAGAAGAGGACTGGCCACCCCACATATGCTCTCTCTAATTCTCTCTTTTTTTCTCTCTCTCTCGGAGGACCTGAGCCCTAGGACCATGCCCCAGGACTACCTGACATGATGACTCCTTGCTGTCCCCAGTCCATCTGACTGTGCTGCTGCTCCAGTTTCAACTGTTCTGCCTTATTATTATACGACCATGCTGGTCATTTATGAACATTTGAACATCTTGGCCATGTTCTGTTATAATCTCCACCCGGCACAGCCAGAAGAGGACTGGCCACCCCACATAGCCTGGTTCCTCTCTAGGTTTCTTCCTAGGTTTTGGCCTTTCTAGGGAGTTTTTCCTAGCCACCGTGCTTCTACACCTGCATTGCTTGCTGTTTGGGGTTTTAGGCTGGGTTTCTGTACAGCACTTTGAGATATCAGCTGATGTACGAAGGGCTATATAAATACATTTGATTTGATTTGATATTTCCGGTAAAAGCACATCAAAAGATCCAGTACTGCTCCACAAAGAATTTGCAAACAATAAATATTTTCACCCTTCCCTATCCCAATCTTCCCACTTCTGGCCAACTAAACGACTAGTGTTGCCAGACTTATGCACCAAACATACTAGCAGATTAGATTTTTTTGTAATTCAATTCTTGTTCCAACATCTGTGTTAGGGTTTAAAAAAAAAAAGATATCTATTTACAGAATCTTCTGCAAATCTTAAAAAGTTTGCAAATCATGAAGGATCATAGCAAACTTTACTTTGAAATCACACAGGACGGCCAATAAATGATGAGGTATAGCATCCTATAGGACTATGAAGTCGGTGTGGTCATCGTATTATCCCACAGACAAAGCGTGTCTTCTGTATGTGATCCTGTAACACTCACTGTAACACCTGTGAGCAAAGCAAATAGCAAGGGGCATAATCCCCCATCCAACCTCCATTCACTCCCATTAATTTCACCTCTGGCAGAAAATATGTGTATCGACCAATCACACATCTAATGGTCATCATACATATAAATACTGTACATACACTACATGACCAAAAGTATGTGGACACCTATTCGTCGAACATCTCATTCCAAAGTCATGGGCATTGATATGGAGTTGGTCCCCCTGTGCTGCTAGAACAGCCTCCACTATTCTGTGAAGGCTTTCCACTAGATGTTGGAACATTGCTGTGGGGACTTGCTTCCATTCAGCCACAAGAGCATTAGTGAGGTCGGGCACGGATGTTGGGTGATTAGGCCTGGCCCGCAGTCGGCGTTCCAATTCATCCCAAAGGTGTTTGATGGATTGAGGTCAGGGCTTTGTGCAGGCTAGTCAAGTTCTTCCACATTTCTGCATGTACCTTGCTTCGTGCACAGGGGCAATGTCATGCTGAAACAGGAAAGGGCCTTCCCACAACTGCTGCCACAAAGTTGGAAGCACAGAATCCTCTAGAATGTCATTGTATGCAGTAGCGTTAAGATTTCCCTTCATTGGAACTGAGGGGCCTAGCCCAAACCCTGAAAAACAGCCCTAGACCAGTATTCCTCCTCCACCAAACTTTACAGTTGGCACTATGCATTGGGGCAGGTAGCATTTAGCCCTTAACAAGAAAGCATAAGGACAGAGACAGTAAAGAGCTGCGAGTTCTGCATTTCAGCATCGTAAAAAAAACATGCCGTTGTCGACAATAATAAAGTTGAATGAGAGAGACAACAGTGTGGGTTAACCCCGATCCGTCCGTTGGACTGCCAGATGGTGAAGCGTGATTCTTCACTAAAGAGAACGCATTTCCACTGCTACAGAGTTCAATGTGGGGAGCTTTACACCACTCTAGCCGACGCTTGGCATTGTGCATGGTGATCTTAGGCTTGTGTGTGGCTGCTCGACCATGGAAACCCATTTCACGAAGCTCCCGACAAACAGTTATTGTGCTGATATTGCTTCCAGAGGCCATTTGTAACTCGGTACTGAGTGTTGCAACTGAGGACAGACGCGCTTCACCACTCCGCGGTCTCGTTCTGTGAGCTTGTGTGGCCTACCACTTCACTGCTGAGACATTGTTGCTCCTAGACATTTCCACTTCACAATAACAGCATTTACAGTTAACCGGGGTAGCTCTACAGGGCAGAAATTTGACGAACTGACTTTTTGGAAAATTGCCATCCTACTGCCAATTTTTGTCTATGGAGATTGCATGGCTGTGTGCTCAATTTTATACACCTATCAGCAATGGGTGTTGCTGAAATAGTTTAATCCACTCATTTGAAGTGGTTTTCCACATGTTTTGTATATATAGTGTATGTTACTGACAGATAAGTCTCTCTCAATGACATTATTGTAAGACTTTACTGTCACGCCTTTCATTTGGTATGACCTTGAACACTGGAAACATATTTATGCTCAAAGGAAGATTAAAAAATATTTGATAGATCTCTCCTGTCATTCAATCAATTACAAGAGAGATTTGAATTATCCAAGGCCGATTTCTTTAACTTTTACTCAATCTTACTTACTCAATCGCTGCAACCGAATCTGGATGAACCCAAGGCATCTAGCATGGAAGAAATATTGAAAGAAGCTGCTACGCCAAAGAAGTTGATATTAAGGGTTGATTGAAACTCTACCTGATGGCTCAGAACCTAAAAGGAACAAATGAGAAACCGATCTAAAGGAAGAATCTGAGGAGAACCATTGGTCACAGATAAGTGAAAATGTTCATACCGGCTCCTACAACCGAAGACATAAACTACTACAATTTAAGATAATTCATAGGACTTACTACACTCCTGCCAGAATGCATGTTATGCTGAAGATGCAAAAAGCACAAAGGAACCCTTTTACATATGCTGTGGTCCTGTGATAAACTGACACCATTATGGGATAATGTATGTGCTGTCATTTCATTGTGTTTCCACGATTATGTCTTCTGGGAAATGTAAATATTGGTGATCAATATCAGAGAATGTTTTGTAATATAGGTCTAACGGCTGCAAACAAATATATAGCCATCAATTGGAAAGCCTCATATCCACCCACAATAACAACCTGGAGAACTGAACTATCTAGCTACATCCCATTAGACTCTATATATTATAAATCAGACATTAACCAGACTTATTTGACAGAATTTGGAGACCGTATGTTGACCATCTTAGAGAATGTGCTGTGTAGTGGGCGTTTTTGTTGTTGTTGTTTCTGTTTGTGAATGTCAGTTTGGCACGTACTCGCCCACTGGAGAATAGAGCCTCTGGAACTTCCCTACTCTTTGCCCGATGAGTCACTAGAATTGAGGGGGATTGTGCACAAATTCAAATAATAATTTGTCCTATTTAAACAAGGGCATTTCCATCTAAAAGGACCCATGAGCACCAACATGTGAAGCTCAAAGGAGCATATCAAATTGGATGTCAAATTGTATTTTATTTAAACTTGATTTAACTAGTCAAGTCAGTTAAGAACAAATTCTTATTTACAATGACGGCCTACTGGGGAACAGTGGGTTAACTGCCTTGTTCAGGGGCAGAATGGCCGATGTTAACCTTGTCAGCTCGGGGACTCAATCCAGCAACCTTTCGGTTACTGGCTCAACACCAAATTAAGCTATGAGTATATATTTTTCAACCATTTAACATCTTACAAATTAGGCTGATTTCTGGATAAACAGATGGAAAAGGGGTCTTGGGAAACGAAATACATCAAAACACAATCATGTTGATGTAAAGACCCCTGCCAACTAATATCAACACTTATATTTAGTTTTGTGGAAATGATTTACCTTCTCCAAGTTTAATAAATATGTCCTTCTCTACCTCATGAGGAGGGAGGATAATTAAAGTTCACACAAGTAACAAGTAATGGTAGACCTACCAATAAATTATAGTGATTTCACGTATATCAATTTTATTTATGAATTATTAAGTAATTAAAACTGGTAATCAGATGGTACTACTATTGTACTTTATGATAGTCAGTTTAGATAACACATTAGTATTTATTTTTCATTCTTTTTTTTTATGTAAAAGGAATACCATTGTTTGCCAACTGAATGACCCCAAAATATCTGTAACGGAATTACTACAGCTGAATTGGCTACAATGGGAAATCATAATCCACAGTTGGGCCACCTGCTTACTGTCCTCCCTTCCACTGGCATACTGTTATGTGCAGCTGATAACTGATTTCTTTCTCTTTCTGTCATCAGGTGGTCAAAGCAAGAGTGTTAAAACAGTCTGGACAACCCCTCCCAGTTAATGTAATCTCTCCTAGATCTTACTGACACCTACCCATGAGCCCCCTCTCTTTCCATTTACTTTAACCAGCATCCTCACCTACAAAGCACCGACCAACACCGGACGTCAATCGACGTTGAAAAGTAGTTGAAATTTGGTCAGTTCACCCTGGCCTTGACTTTAACATCCACAGACTGACTGGACTAAATCTGAACCTGTCATAGACGCGTGTTTCACAAGTTTGGATAGGATAGTAGAATACAGTACATTAAAGGTCTTCACGGGTCTGACAGACATGAAATTCTGACTTTTGTCTCGGATCTGGGTCGGGTCTGATATCGTTGCCACGAGTCTCGGGTATTTGCAATTTCAATTGATTTACCGACTGGACCCAATTGGACCCATCCTCTGATAATTTTAAGTGTGTGAGTCGATGCGAACTGTGTGGGCTTGTTATCTGTGTCAGACAATTGCAACTCTATAAAACGTATAGCCTATGTCCAGCTGAAACTAGTTCCGGCTGCTCACATCAGGGGCGCCTGTTGCCGGGGAGAAAGAGAGCAAGTGAAAGGAGCATTGGCCTAGGCTACTGTTGGTTGTTAAGATAGAGGCCTTTTTCATTGGTGTAAATCAACAGTTAGAGGAGAAAGAGTATAGTGAAAAGAAGACGACAAGGAGAATGGACATCTAGTGGACAAAGATGACAGGAAGTTGGCGAGGCCATATGGACTGTGCAACTTCAGGTTTGAACTTGTATTTATTTATTTTCGTAATTATTATCATTTGTTTTATCACTATTATTATTATTATTATTATCGTAGGCCTATTTAAGAATTTAAAACAGTTCTTTATATTTTTAAAAAGGGTTTTATTTCATATTTTTAATTTTGTGCTATTTAGCCCATTGCTATCATTTGTTAGGTAAGTAGGCTCTACTCACCTTTGATGGTCATTTTTGAAGGTTTAAACCAGTTTTTTAAATAGGCTATGCAACAAGTGTTTTGTTTCATTCTGTTGAGCCATTTCCTTTGGCCAAATTAAGTTAATGTTGTGTTTAACCCAATATAATATAATTACCAGTAGGTCTAGGGCCACTTGCACTCAAACCATGAAAAGGAAAAACCAAAGGGGCGAGATGCAAAACATAATTTAATGACCCAGTATATTAACCTGTTCGTATATCCCCTATGAACAATGACTTGATTTACAGTAGGACTACTTTTGATATTACCCTTATAAAGTGAAGAAACTTCTGTGAAGGTTTGGCGTGGTATGGCTATCATTAGTCTTAGCTATGCAGGCCTATGAAGGCAGTGCGCACCAGCGATCCAACTGACAGTTCAACATGAGGTGAGGAAGAAGGTTTTAGGCCGACCAGGTGTTACTCTTTTAATCTAACAATATGATGCTTATCTTTATAAAAAATATTCTGATTGAAAATGTTCTAATAAGCCTCCTTCTGTGTAGCAGTAGTAGCCTATCTGACAAGTAGCATATGAAGGAAAGCAGGTCGGTGTCGGGAACATGGCGCCAGAATATCTCCATCTTTCTCTCAGTTCCTCTAGGGCTAGACCTCAGCTTCTCTTCCTTTATGTTTATGTTTTAAATATGGATATCATACAGCGGATGACTCGGCCTATAAGCCTACAGTGCATTCGGAAAGTGTTCAGATTCCTTGAATTTTTTCACATTTTCTTAGGTTACGGTTGCTCATCAATCTACATACAATACCCGTTAATGACAAAGCAAAAATAGTTTTAGCAAAACATTTTTTTATTTAAATATACATTTACATAAGTATTATAAGTATAGACCTTTTACTCAGTACCTTGTTGAAGCACATTTGGCAGCGATTACAGCCTCGAGTCTTCTTGGGTACGACACTACAAGCTTGGCACACCTGTATTTGGGTAGTTTATCCCCATCTTCTCTAGAGATCCTCTCAAGCTCTGTCAGGTTGGATGGGGAGCGTTGCTGCACAGCTATTTTCAGGTCTCTTCAGAGATGTTCGATCAGGTTCATGTCTGGGCTATGGCTGGGCCACTCAAGGACATTAAGAGAGTTGTCCTGAAGCCAGTCCTGTGTTGCCTTGGCTGTGTGCTTAGGGTCGTTGTCCTGTTGGAAGGTGAACCTTCGCCCCAGTCTGAGGTCCTGAGCGCTCTGGGGCAGATTTTCATCAAGGATCTCTCTGTATTTTGCTCTGTTCATCTTTGCCTCGATCCTGACGAGTCTCCCAGTTCCTGCCACTGAAAAACATCCCCACAGCATGATGCTGCCACCACCATGCTTCACTGTAGGGATGGTGCCAGGTTTCTTCCAGACGTGACACTTGGCATTCAGGTCAAAGAGTTAAATCTTGGTTTCATCAGACCAGAGAATTTGGATTCTCATGGTCTGAGATTCTTTAGGTGCCTTTTGGCAAACTCCAAGTGGGCTGTCATGTGCCTTTTACTGGAGTGGCTTCGTCATTATGGGGTATTGTGTGTAGATTGCTGAGGATTTTTATTTATTAAATATATTTTAGAATAAGGCTGTAACATAAAAGAATGTGGAAAAAGTCAAGGGGTCTGAATACTTTCTGAAGGCACTAGTATGTCCATACAATGTCCTGATGCATTTAGCGCTCAAATCTCCAACAGCTGAACCATGAGGTGGACAATCATTGTTTTAGGAAGTAATTGACTGTAAGGTTTTGAATATGCTACACATGGAAACACAACAAATATTTGTTTTGTAATTTGTTAAAGGCAATTTTTAAGGACACAACTGTTGAACATTTGGCCATTATCACTCGTTTATTGATAGCGCTGACAGCGCCCGGTCGAAGGTTTCTTTCTCTCTCTCTTTCTACTCTTGGACTGAACCGGTCTCTCGGATCTGAAATGGCACATGTCTGTTTGGGTCTGTTAATTCCACTGGCCTTTTCGGAATGGGTCTGACTGTCCTCTGGGCCATTCGGAACAGGTCTTGTTTAAAAAATATATATTTATTCATATCGGGTTGGGTGGGAAAGCCACGGATCCATTTCGATACGGTCCAACTTTTTGGATGCGTGAAGACCTCTACAGTACAGTGATTATAGCAGAGTAGAGTACAGTACAATACAGTAAAGAAAAGTATAAAGTATAGTACAGTAGAGTACAATATATTGTACTGTACTGTACTGCTGTACTTTACTTTACTGAACTCTAGTGTATTCTACTGCACTCTACCCTAATCTGCTCTGCTGTGCTTTGCTGTGCTGTGGTGTATTGTAATGCACTGTACTCTACTGTGCTCTGCTGTGCTGTGCTGTGGTGTATTGTAATGCACTGTACTCTACTGTGCTCTGCATAGGTGTGCTGTGCTGTGCTGTGGTGTATTGTAATGTACTGTACTCTACTGTGCTCTGCTGTGGTGTATTGTAATGTACTGTACTCTACTGTGCTCTGCTGTGCTGTGCTGTGCTGTGGTGTATTGTAATGTACTGTACTCTACTGTGCTCTGCTGTGGTGTATTGTAATGTACTGTACTATACTGTGCTCTGCTGTGCTGTGCTGTGGTGTATTGTAATGTACTGTACTCTACTGTGCTCTGCTGTGCTGTGCTGTGCTGTGGTGTATTGTAATGCACTGTAATCTACTGTGCTCTGCTGTGGTGTATTGTAATGTACTGTACTCTACTGTGCTCTGCTGTGCTGTGCTGTGGTGTATTGTAATGCACTGTAATCTACTGTGCTCTGCTGTGCTGTGCTGTGGTATATTGTAATGTACTGTACTCTACTGTGCTCTGCTGTGCTGTGGTGTATTGTAATGCACTGTACTCTACTGTGCTCTGCTGTGCTGTGCTGTGCTGTGGTGTATTGTAATGCACTGTACTCTACTGTGCTGTGCTGTGCTGTGCTGCTCTGTGATGTCCAAACTTGTGAAACATGAAGAGAATGACATTCATATCCATAATTATGCATCTCTGTGTAGTACAGATCAGAGACCCATGATGTAATTCTATAACCGTATTCCATTACCGGGTGTAAATCCACTTCACTTACTGTACTGTAGTTCAATAACCAAAATATATATTTTTAAACTCAAGGTGACATGTCATAGCTGACAACCCATTCTTTCTGCAGACATCTTTGAATCTTAATTTGGAGGCAATATTTTTGGAAAACGTGGTCGCATAAAAACCTGAGGGAGATTTTAACGTTTTTCTGTTGCATCGGCACAGTTCTTCCACTTATATTCATTTTTTGTGCATAGAGTTGTATGGTTTGTTCAACTTTGAAATCAATGCTTTTTGTTTGGCCTACATTTTAAAGTGAAAAAACAACGCCTAATTCCGTTTCCGTGGAATTGCCCACAACACACCCACCAGGACACATCTTTGCTTGTCAAAATAAATAACCATACACGTACCCATATTCTTCTTTGGGGATATTATTTTGGTTTTGTTTGGTCAGTAAAGCCCAAGTCCTAGAAATCATGCAATACTTTTGAGCTTTTTACGGCACCATAGGCCCGATGCTCTCAAGTGGACACAGAAAGCAAATAAGTAATGTTGAAAGTCAAATGTATGTTTCATAACACATGATTGGCTATACAGAGAATATCTCTTGGGATACTGAAATTATATTTTGCTCCAGGAAATGTGTAATTCAGATTTGAAACTGCCTGGTTCTGAGGGACATCAAGGGGTGAGTTATGGAGAGTCAAGGATCCCATATAATGTACATGTGAAATACAAGACATGTTATACTATCACATATCTTTAATATAAAGTTATGATCTTGAGTGATGGTCACTAATATAAAACTACTGATCTTATTTATCTTACTAATGACTTGAGAGATAAGCAATTTAGACTTTCACAGTAAATCATACATTGGTGTCAATCAACTTTCTGGGTTTTTCAGTATTAATAATCAGAACTGGCCTGAAGATTTATGAATAGTTGTCGTTTCAATATTGACGGTTCATTTCTGGCAGTATTGTTTATTCAGAGTGAGTGTTTTCTGTTCGGTGAGTTTTTGGCCGAGAGAAAATTCTCGAAGTCCCTGGCATAGTCCGTGTCTACACTGAATAACATTGATGTTGACATTAAAATAATACCAAGTGCCGATGAATATATATCCAAAACATATTAAAAAGACCCCAAAATGTTCCCAAATTTTTATATCAGAGCTAAACATTAATGTTAGGTGTAAATATGTCAGTTCATTGATGCTGGTGAAATTAATGGGAGGCGGAGAGGACAGAAACCTCCGGCGGGAACAGTGTGCAAAGACACCCAAGTTCGCCTCTCTCACCGGCCCCCTCCAAAATGGTTCCGTTTTCACAGGTAACTCAATCTGTTATTTAACTGGGCTCTGTTTACACTAGAACTGCCAAACTTAAAAATGTCTGAAGTTCAGGAATGAGACAGAACTAACTCTAGTGAGCCTTGTTGCTAAAAAAACCCCGACTAAAACTAGCTGCACTCTGCCTGCAATTCCCACTCCCCCACCCCACATCACTTTTACCATCACCCTGCCATGTCCACCTTTCCACCCTCAGGGATTTAACTCTTTAAGAAACAACTGACTGGTAATCGGATGATACTACCATTGTACATTATGGTAGTCAGTTTAGATACAATTGTGTGCCAAACTGTGTCCGTAAATTGAGAATCCTTGCATTCTTGCAGTGCAAAAATAATACTATTTTTGACTTATCAGAAGCCCAGTATCCAGGATTGAGGGAACAGGGTCCTAAGTTTTAGTAACTAACTACAGTTTGATTCACGGTACTCTTAGTCTTAGCTCAATACCAACGCACCCATGGTGATTGTGGAAGAGTCTGGGGGATATTTCATGACCCCAAGACAAACTACCAGTAACTCCCAATCACTGCTGGTTGTGATACAGCCTGGAGTCAAACCAGGGTCTGTAGTGACGCTTCTAGCACTGAGATGCAGTGCCTTAGACCTCGGTGTCACTCGGGAGCCCAGATGCCTTGTAAGAACTACCATCTGTCTCCTAGTTGAGTGACTTCTATGACTAACCCTTTCTGGAAGCTATTTCAATAGCCAGTTAAACAGATATGAGTCATCATTGAGATGATGCGAGACCAGAATCAGAGAGACGGGAAGTTCATTACAGGGTTATTAATGGAAGAATCCATAGGCATTGTTGCATAAGGTTATTCTTGATGAGTACATCAACCAGCCATCACTAACTTAGTAGGAAAAAAATGAAACACTAATACTGAAATCACTTTACCACAAAGACATCAGATACTTCGACAACAACAGGTTGTGCTTCCAGAATATTAAATTGTGTTAATTTCTGTAACAGGCAGAACTGTGGTAAAAGACAGAAAGCTTAAATACAAATGTTTGTTTTGTCTGCAAGTGGGAGCTTTGGGACCAAAGGCTTGGCACATCTTTCAGTGTGACCGTTGCTTCCACAGGTCTGTATTGTTAAGCGTTGGCGTCTGCTAGCTTGTCAATTTGCACATCGGTCCAACAAACAAACGAGCAATGCAGCTGCCGGTGTGAGCAGCGTCAGCCCCCTCACAGCCTGGCTCAATGGAGTGACTACCTCGTGTGGCAAAGGTAAACCCTGAAACAATAATAACCTGTTGATTCTTTATTTAGACAAGGTATATGGGCCTAAGCCTAAACTAAGTACCCTCCAGCCAAAGTTACATTTCTGAGCTGTATAAATGATGTCCGCAATCAATCATGGGCCCTGTATCCAGGAGTCTTGGCTGTGTTAAATACAGTATAGTAAGAATGTGGGAGGTGTATTTCAGTAACCTCAATCACCTAAGTAATCGATGGGCTTATTCAGAAGGCTTTCTAATTATACTATCACTGTCAGATTAACAAACCTACTAAACTGGAAAGAATCTTATTCTTACCCCATTATTTTACACACAATGACAATCCTATAATTAACTTGAGATAGAATTGAAAGGTAAAACAAAAACACATCTTTAGCTCTTGAAACCAGACACTGTGAGGTGTGATATAGAACTGGCTTGTTTCTAGTAGTCTGCCTGTGATTGCTTAAGTGGATGGGTGGGAGGGGCTCTGGGTTCTGTGTGGTTGGGGGAGTTCGCACAAAAGGTCCATTCAGGTGGCTGAGTGTATTTCAGTGGCACTGCTGTCAGATTATAGACAGGAAACAGTTCAGATAAAACTGTATGAATAGTCTGACTATAAAGCCAAAGGGGGAAGAGAGAGAGAGTGAGAGAGTGTGAGAGAGAGAGTACTTTAACCATTTGTACATTGTTACAAAACTGTATATATATATATTATGACATTTGTAATGTCTTTATTGTTTTGAAACTTCTGGATGTGTAATGTTTACTGTTCATTTTTATTGTTTATTTCACTTTGTATATTATCTACCTCACTAGCTTTGGCAATGTTAACATATGTTTCCCATGCCAATGAAGCCGTTTGAATTGACAAATTGAATTGAATTGAGAGAGCGAGAGAAAGAGAGAGAGAGAGAGAGAGAGAGAGAGAGAGAGAGAGAGAGAGAGAGCGCTCCAGGGAACTACAGAGTGATAAATCCCCATCTTATTTTAACAATGGGCCAAAAGCTGTTTTCCTGATAATGGCGTAAACTTAAGTAAAACTTTATCCAACTGACCAGGAATGAAAAAATAATCACAAATTTATACCCCAAAATGTTTTGATATATTTCTCACTAGGTATTTGACTCCATGTCCAGACAAATGTTTGCTTCTGCTGGGGACAACATGTACAATGCCTTCAGAAATTATTCATACCACTTGACTTATTCCAAGTATGGAATAAGTCAAGTTAGAGCCTGAATTCAAAATGAATTAAATAAATAAAAATCTCACCCATCTACACACAATACCCTGTAATGACAAAGTGAAAATATGTTTTAGAAATGTTCGCAAATATATTGAAAATTAAATACAGATAGATCTCATTCACATAAGTATTCACAACCCTGAGTCAATACATGTTAGAACCACCTTACAGTTGTGACTCTTTCTGGGTAAATGTGTAAGAGCTTTCCAACAGCTGGACTATACAATATTTTTTACCTAGGCAAGTCAGTTAACAACAAATTCTTATTTACAATGACAGCCTACCAGGGAAGAGTGGGTTAACTGCCTTGTTCAGGGGCAGAACAACATAATTTTACCTTATCAGCTGAGGGATTCGATCCAGCAACCTTCCGGTTACTGGCCCAAAACTCTACCCAGGCTACCTGCCGCCCCTATATTATCACATTATTATTTTCAAAATTCTTCATGCTCTGTCAAATTGGTTGTTAATCATTATCATGGATTATCAAGCAGATTTAAGTCACAACTGTAACTTGGCCACTCAGGAACCTTCACAGTCTTCACAGTCTTGGTAAGCAACTCCATGTTATATTTGGCCTTGTGTTTTAACTCCCCAGTCTGTAACAATTAAAAGCATAACTATAACATGATGCAACTACCTCTATAATAAAAAATATGCAGAGAGGTACTCAGTAATGTGTTGTATTGATTTGCCCCAAACAATACAATATGTATTCAGGACAGAAAGTCAGTATTACTTTAGTGCCTTGTTGCAAACAGGATGCATGTTTTGGAATATTTTTATTCTGTCAATAATGTTAGTATTGTGGAGTAAACTACAATGTTGTTGATCCATCCTCCGTTTTGTCCTATCACAGCCATCTCACTATGTAATTGTTTTAAAGTCACCATTGGCCTCATGTTGAAATCCCTGAGCGGTTTCCTTCCTCTCCGGCAACTGAGTTAGGAAGGACACCTGTATCTTTGTAGTTACTGGGAGTATTGATACACCATCCAAAGTGTAATTAATAACTTCACCATGCTCAAATGGATATTCAATGCATCTACCATTAGGTGCCCTTCTTTGCGAGGCATTGGAAAACCTCCCTGGTCTTTGTGGTTGAATCTGTGTTTGAAATTCACTGCTCAACTGAGGGACCTTACAGATAATTATTGTATATGTGGGGTACAGAGATGAGGTAGTCATTCAAAAATCATGATAAACACTCCTGAACTTATTTAGACTTGCCATAACAAAATGGTTGTTAATTTGTGTTGTTTATTTTACTTTTGTTTACTATCTACTTCACTTGCTTTGGAAATGTTAACATGTGTTGTCCATGCCAATAAAGCCCTTAAATTGAATTGAGAGAGAGAGAGAGATGTTTTACTGATAAGAAAGAGGACAGAAAGCAACATGTGTTTTTGGGGCAGCACACACTCAAATCCCAGCCTCATTTAAATGCTCATCTTCTCAGACTAATCAAGGGGAGATGCTGGGTAACTCAGCACAAATGGCAGCCACCATGATAATTTAGCAGAGCCAATGAGGCTTCCAAAAGTTCCAGTAACAGTTGTTTTCAAGGGCAGAGAAGAGGCATGCGTGGCAAGACTCAGGGCTAAGGGACAGCTTAAAGTTATCTGGAAAGCCTTGCGGCACACCATGTACAAACACGGGTCCCTTCCTCTCCAGCCATGCACAGCTTCATTTATCCATTTAGCTCATTCACCGGCGCAGCTCTCTGTAAACTTTATAGTCTCTGTATACATCCTGGGGATCCATGCAAAAAAAAAGTGTTTTTCCAAAGAGAAAACCGCATAAAAAGCTTTAATAAAAGCTAAACAAAATTGGTTGATGGTCACCAGTTCGCTGTGAGGGGAACTTGAGGGGGCAGTAGGCTATGACTGGAACATGAAATAGCACTCAGGTATAATGTCTTCTTTTGTTTACACATTAGTCTCACTGGTTGAGATGTATAGTTAGAAACAGCTATCACTCTACTTGGTCTAAAAGCTCATGGATTCTTATGTCCTATCATTTGTTAAGAAGGCAAATACCGTCACTCTTATTTCAAGTGAGACAGATCAGATACAAACTATCCTTCAAGACGCTGTTTCATCAAGTGATAGGAAGACCACCGTTTCAAATAAAACATCTATTCGTCACATGCTTTGCAAACAACAGGTGTGGACTAACAGGGAAATGCTTACGGGCACTTCCCAACAATGCAGAGAGAAAGAAAGTAGTGAAATAATAGAAAAGTAAAACACATAATAATAGCAGTAATAATAATAGATACATAATGAGTAATGATAACATGGCAATATACAAGGGCTACCAGTACTGAGTCTATGTGCAGGGGTACGAGGTAATTGAGGTAGATATATACAGTACATACCATGCATTCGGGAAGTATTCAGACCCCTTGACATTTCCACATTTTGTAACGTTACAGCCTTATTCTAAAATTAATTAAATCGTTTTTTACCCCTCATCAATCTACACACAATACCCCATAATGACAAAGCAAAGACAGGTTTTTAGACATAAAAACAAATATAACACTTACATAAGTATTCAGACCCTTTACTCAGTACTTTGTTGAAGCACCTTTGGCAGCGATAACAGAGTCTTCTTGGGTATGACGCTACAAGCTTGGCACACCTGTATTTGGGGAGTTTCTTCCATTCGTCTCTGCAGATCCTCTTAAGGAGAGACCAGCTATTTTCAGGTCTCTCCAGAGATGTTTGATCAGGTTCAAATCCGGGCTCTGGCTGGGCCACTCAAGATCATTCAGAGACTTGTCTCGAAGCCACTTTAGCACACATCTTTAGCTCTTATAACCAGACATTGTCAGGTGTGATATACAACTGGCTTGTTTCTTGTAGTCTGTCTGTGATTGCTTAAGTGTGTGTGTGTTGGGGGGGGGGGGGGGGGGGGGGGGGGTGCTCTGGGTTCTGTGTGGTTGGGGGAGTTCGCACAAAAGATCCATTCAGGTGGCTGAGTGTATTTCAGTGGCACTGCTGTCAGATTATAGACAGGAAACAGTTAGATAAAACTGTATGAATAGTCTGACTATAAAGCCAAACGAAAGGGAGATCGAGAGAGAGAGACAGAGAGTGAGAGAGAGAGACAGAGAGTGAGAGATCTCCAGGGAACTACAGAGTGATAAAACCCCATCTTATTTTAACAATGGGCCATAAACTGTTTTACTGATAATGGCATCAACTGCTTTAGAGGCACTTTAACTTAGATTAAACTTCAACCAACTGACCAGAAATTGAATAATAATCACACATGTATACCCCCCAAAAAATTGAAGTATTTCTCCCTAGGTATTTGACACCAAGTCCAGACAAATGTTTGCTTCTGCTTGGACCATCATGTACAGTGCCTTCAGATATTATTAATACTCCTTGACTTATTGCACATTTTGTTGTGTTAGAGTCTGAATTCAAAATGGATTAAATACATGTTTTTGTCACCCATCTACCCATCTACACACAATACCCCATAATGACAAAGCAAAAAAGGGTTTTATACATTTTTGCACAAAAACAATAACATTTAAATATGACATTTACATAAGTATTCAGACTCTTTACTCAGTACTTTCTTGTGTATGACGCTATAAGCTTGGCACACCTGTATTTGGGGAGTTTCTCCCATTCTTCTCTGCAGATCTTCTCAAGTTCTGACAGGTTGGATGGGGAGTATCGCTGCACAGCTATTTTCAGGTCTCTCCAGAGATGTTCAATCAGGTTCAAGTCCGGACTCTGGCTGGGCGACTCAAGAACATTCAGAGACTTGTCCCGAAGCCACTCCTGCATTGTCTTGGTTGTGTGCTTAGGGTCATTGTCCTGTTGGAAGGTGAACCAAGTCTGAGGTCTGAGCACTCTGGAGCATGTTTTCATAAAGGATCTCTCTGTACTTTGCTCTGTTCATCTTTCCCTCGATCGTAGTCTCCCAGTAGTCTCCCAGTGCCTTCCGCTGAAAAACATCCCCACAGCATGATGCTGCTAACACTGTGCTTCACCGTATGGATGGTGCCAGGTTTCCTCCAGATGGGTAGCTTGGCCTTCAGGCCAAAGAGTTCAATCTTGGTTTCAACAGACCAGACAATCTTGTTTCTCATGATCTGAGAGTCCTTTAGATGCCTTTTGGCAAACTCCAAGCGGGCTGTCATGTGCCTTTTACTGAGGAGTGGCTTCCATCTGGCCACGCTACCATAAAGGCCTAATTGGTGTAGTGCTGCAGAGATGGTTGTCCTTCTGGAAAGTTCTCCCATCTCCACAGAGGAACTCTGGAGCTCTGTTAGAGTGACCATCGGGTTCATAGTCACCTCCCTGACCAAGGCCCTTGTCCCCCGATTTCTCAGTTTGGCTGGGCAGCCAGCTCTAGGGAGATTCTTAGTGGTTCAAAACTTCTTCCATTTAAGAATGATGGAGGCCACTGTGTTCTTTGGGACCTTCAAACCTGCAGACATTTTTTGGTACCCTTCTTCAGATCTGTGCCTCGGCACAATCCTGTCTCAGAGATCTACGGACATTTCCTTTGATTGGTTTTTGCTTTGACATGCACTGTCAACTGTGTGACCTTATATAGACCGTTGTGTGCCTTTCAAAATCATGTCCAATCAATTGAATTTACCACAGGTGGACTCCAATGAAGTTGTAGAAACATCTTAAGGATGGTCAATGGGAAACAGGATGCACCTGAGCTCAATTAGAGTCTCATAACAACGCGTCTGAATACTTATGTAAGTAAGGTATTTTTTTATATATATATTAGCAAACATTTCTAAAAACCTGTTTTCACTTTGTGATTATGTGGTATTCTGTGTAGATTAACGAGTTTAAAAAAATTGAATCCATTTTAGAATAAGGGCTGTAACGTAACAAAATGTGGAAAAAAGTCAAGGGTCTGAATATTTCCCGAATGCACTGTATAACTAGGAATAAAGTGACAGGTAGTAAACAGTAGCAGCAGCGTATGTGATGAGTCAAAAAAGTTAGTGCAAAAAGGGTCAATGCAGATAGCTATTTGGTTAACTATTTAACTAACTATTTAGCAGTCTTATGGCTTGGGGGTAGAAGCTGTTCAGGGTCATGTTGGTTCCAGAAATGGTGCATCTGTACTGCTTGCTGTGGTGTAGCAGAGACAACCATCTATGACTTGGTTGGCTGGAGTCTTTGACAGTTTTTAGGTCCTTCCTCTGACACTGCTTGGTATAGAGGTCCTGGATTGCAGGGAGCTTAGCTCAGTGATGTACTGGGTCATCCGCACTACACTCTGTATCGTTTTGCGGTCAGGTGGCAAGCAGTTGCCATACCAAGCGGTGATGACACCAGTCAAGATGCTCTCAATGGTGCATCTGTAGAACTTTTTGAGGGGGAAGAAGTGTTGTCGTGCCTTCTCCACAACTTTGTTGGTGTGTTTGGACCATGATAGATCCTTGGTGATGTGGACACAGAGGAACTTGAAGCTCTCGACCCGCTCCACTACAGCCCTGTTAATGTGGATGGGGCAGCCCTCAGTTTCCTGTAGTCCATGATCAGCTCCTTTGTCTTGCTGACGTTGAGGGAGAGGTTCTTCTCCTGACACCACACTGCCAGGTCTCTGACCTCCTCCCTATAGGCTGTATCATCATCGTCCGTGATCGGGCCTACCACCGTTGTGTCGTCTGTAAACGTGATGATGGTGTTGGAGTTGTGCGTGGCCACGCAGGTGTGGTTTAACAGGAAGTACAGGAGGGGACTAGGTACGTACCTCTGAGGGGCCCCCGTGTATTGTTGCCTACCCTCACTCCCTGGGGACATCCCTGGATCCCTCCAGGATCCAGTTCTAGAGGAAAGTGTTCAGAGTCCCAGGGTCCTTAACTTAGTGATGAGCTTGGAGAGCACTATGGTGTTGAATGCTGAGCTGTAGTCAATTAACAGCATTCTCACATATGTGTTCCTTTTGTCAAAGTGGGAAAGGGCAGTGTGGAGTTCAATAGCGATTGCGTCATCTGTGGATCTGTCTCACCCTCCCTCTCTCTCTCTGTTTCTCTCTCCCTCTTCCTCAAACTGGACTTTGAAAAACACCTTTCAAAATGAGTCATCCAATGTAATCATACTCTACATGAGCAGAATTAACCAAATCTGGCTTAGGGCTTCCTTCCAAAATGCCAGAAATGACCCTAATGGTGCCACTCTAAAATACATCTAAATTTTCACCATCTGATAGGGTTAAGTGCCTTGCCCAAGGGCACATCTACAGATTTTTCACCAAGGCATCACTTGAATTTGAAATACTGGCCAAAGGCTCTCAACTGCTAGGATACCTGCCTCCCCGTTTCTACTAGGAAATACCCAACCACAGCTGCCTGAGAACACTCCAAGTTTCAAAGAGTCATAGAAGATTTTGAAAAACATTAAGGAGTAATTTTGAAAAAACAAAAAACTAAGTAATCATACCATATTTTGAAAACTTTATAGAAAATCCCACTGTCAGACACAATCCATCAAAGTCACATCTAATATCATCTCTAATCTAGCAAATATTTCATTATCTGAGCAAAAAACCTGTTTTACACAAGCCACATAAGCAGCTGCTTAGGGCCCTGTGGACAATAGGGGGCCCCCAACCAGGAAGTCAGTTGGGGTATTATCTTACTGTTAGTAGAATACACAACATGCTATCTTAACTATTTCAAAATGTGGTAATGCATCAGCACTTGTCCAATTGATATGTCAGTCAATCTTTCCATGTCAGCTAACATTTTGTAGATTGCTGAGTGACTCTCACTCAGATATCACATGAACATGGCATAAGTCATGGTAAAATGTGTAGAATTGCAGGAAATTACTGCCACATTTTTTATCTCCGTCGTGTTTAAAATGATGGTGACACTTGCAAAAAATGTAGAGATCTACATTTTCACCATCTGGCCAATGGTGAGTCATGAGGATGGGTAGTTGTTAATTGACTGAACTCCTCCAAAACAAGAGATATCAATCAGCACTGGTATTGGTCGCCCAGCTTCGATAGGTCTGTATAAACAAGCCTTCCAGATAAACCATGAGTCATAGAACAGACATGTCGCTGGACAATCACATTACCAGGGGACTCTGAAACTCTGACTGCTCGTCCTCCCATTGAGTGTGGGTGTGTCGTAAAAGAGACTGCACAGAGTCAGATAAAAGGACTGAAAAGGGAGGAATAATAAGAAGGAAGACAGAGGACGAGTAATATAACATCTTTCAAAGTTGGAAGTTAATCTGGTTTGAGAGGTGCTGATAGTCTCCCACACAAATCTTTATTACTGCCAAACTGAAGGAATGTGTTGGTGGCATACACTATTTTCTTTTACGAGGCAAGTCAGTTAAGAGCAAATTCTTATTTTCTTTGAAAGCCTAGGAATAGTGGGTTAACTGCCTTGTACAGGGGCAGATTTATACCTTGTCAGAACAGGGATTATGATCTTGCAAACTTTTGGTTACTAGTCCAACACTCTAACCACTAGGCTACGCTGCCACCCCAATGAAGACTCTCCTATGAGGTGATGCCATTGAGAACAAAACGTGTAATGGTTAATGCTTTATTTGGGGGACATTTTGTACTGTATTTGATAGACTCAGTCCATCCATGTCCAGCTAAACACACTTCCATTGTTTCATGTATAACAGATATTGGGGGTTTCAATGGTCAAAAGTGACATGACCTCAGCAAGTTGCTCATTTCACATTAGTTTGCACTGCTTTGAAAATGAATACCTGGTCATATAATAATAATTTCCTTAGCTGTCGTAGTTTGCCAACCCTACAGTCTTTAGTATAGAAATACACAATGTTGATGCTGATAAAATATCTTAAATGATATCACATATTTTCTTCAAATCTGAGACTGATTCCCTAGGCAGTGTACCCCTGGTAAGGTTCATCCAAACATTGTGACCAATCATTTACAGTAGCAGGCATCTGTTCCAATATCTCACCAATCTGATCCTTAGAAATGTAATTAGTTTATATTCATTATTAACACCCATCCTTAACATCACATCAATTGTGTTATAAAACCTACACAGCCTTTGACTAGTGATTTGAGGCATCAAAACATACATTTGCTCGCTCCCTTTGGTTTCGTTTGTAAAGCAAGATTAGTCCCCATACTGCGAGATCGTGAGCAATTATTGTGTAGTGAGAATATTCCGAATACAAATCTGAATATTCTGACGATAGGAAGTGAAACACAGACAAGGACAACCTGACCACAGTGTCCTGCTAAACAATATAATGATGTTCTATGGTCCTGCTGGACACCCCATCCACATAGTTTAATTTAGCAAAGCAAATAGGGTTAAACGTTGAAGATAATCACAGTGTCAGACACAGTCCATCAAAGTCACATCTAATATAATCTCTAAAACACAAATATTTCATTATCTGAGCATAAATCCTTTACAAAACTTCTAAAACGTGCTTTATGCTTAGATGCTACCTCTGAAGTTATTAGAAAATAACGTATTTTCACAATGGCTTCTTAACAACCTATTTGGCCTCCAACACGATATTCCCGAAATGCAAAACAGTCCATTTCATTTATTTTAATTAATCTAAACAAAAACACAGTTTTAGTCGCATATTTGTATTACTTCAAATTAGTTCATATTGGCACTTTTTATCAAGTGATCAATAACTAAGCCATTTTTATTACTTGCAACAAGTTTAGTTGAGTTATTGTTTTGTTAGTTGTTGCAATGTTGCATAACTGGGTCTGATGAAGGATACATTGTTAGCTCAGTAATAATATTAATAATAGTAATGAATAATTATTATTATCGTTATTATATGGATGTGCATATATTATTATTATTGCTTGTTTTATTTTCTAAGTGTTTATGCTATTATCAAATGTAGCCAGGACTTTTAGAACGTTTCCAATTCAATATGGTAAGTCCCAAAAAAACAAACCAATAACTTTTCAAAATACTTCAGTAATATGTCTAGATTATTGCACATATTTCTTGGATTTTCAATTATCGATGCAGCTGCAATTTTAGCAACACGCTTCATGAAATCTTACCTGCAGCGAGACAAACTGGCAGCAGCAGCCTGAAGATCAGTCCGCACACCACCTGGGAAGCCATTCCTTAAGATGTATAAAATATAAACAGGCAGCTGTCTTATTGTGATACGCTGCTATCTGGCATTGGGGAATCTTAATGCACCCGTCCAGCTCTCTGCAAAGTCCAGGTGAGAGGGCATTGTCCCTTTGGTGTCTCCAACATCCTTTTTAGAAGTCCAAGTCCAAAACAGCGCTTTTGATAAGTCATAGCCAACAGCGGAGAAAAGTTTAGGCACAGCTGCTTCCTCTGCCCTTAGTTTCGACACCCCATATCCAAGACCCTAAACATCTGGGCCAGTTGGATAACAAACGTTACACGGAGTTTCACACCATTTCTAACAGGGGAAAATGTGGTTGTAACAACGATGTTGCAGTTTATCCACACTAGGCTATCTGTTGATAACGGTTGGACCACGCTTATAGTAAATAAATACTTAACCGTGCTTAAAACAGAAAACAATTATGAAATACTGGCAGCAAGTTGCAAATTCATAATCTCCGTCTTGGATAGTTAACGGAGTTAGTCAAGCGTCCTGTTTCTTAATTCTCCTTTAGTTTGGTGAGAGAAGACACTTGGAAATGCGTAAAAGCTTGACTATAATTTCTTTCCGATTAGCCTTAACAGACATCGCGCACGACCCAGCCCCGCACAGCTCTATGCTTTACCTCATATGATTACACTTTTCTCCTCCTCAATGAAAACTTCACAAGACCACCCTGTAACTGACAAATGACTCCACCATTCAGAAGTCAGGCAAGAATTAGGGAAGGATGTCTAGTCCCCAATGAGGAGTAGCGGGAGGCAGACGCAGGGCAGGGCTGTGAGCGTGTAGCCTAGCCTAACATGTTGCTCGCCCCTCCTCTGAGAGAGCCGCAGGCGTGGCTACCGCATTCCAAGCCCTCCTCTGGGTCAGGTAACTCCAACCCTCACAGATTCCAAGCTGGGCCAAGCTTACTCGACTAACGGGAAAAGGGGAATAAGGGTTGAGCCTTGCACAGGGACAGGTCATGGACTAGTAGTTCACTATTATATCATTTTGACATGATCTACATAATCTATATAATGTTGTTATAACCATAGAGATAGAGCATGTTCACACACACACACACACACACACACACACACACACACACACACACACACACACACACACACATACATTACCAGTCCAAAGTTTGGACACACTTACTCATTACAGGGTTTTTCTTTATTTGTACTATTTTCTACATTGTAGAATAATAGAGAAGACATCAAAGCTATGAAATAATAGTTATGGAATCATCTAGTAACCAAAAAAGTGTAAAACAAATCAAAATATATTTTGTTTTTGAGATTCTTCAAAGTAGCCACCCTTTCACTTGAATACAGCTTTGCACACTCTTGGCATTCTCTCAACCAGCTTCATGAGGTACAGGAGTCACCTGGAATGCAATTTCAATTAACTGGTGTGCCTTGTTAAAAGTTCATTTGTGGAATTTCTTTGAGCCAATCAGTTGTGTTGTGACACAGTAGGGTGGTATACAGAAGCTAGCCCTATTTGGTAAAAGATCAAGTCCATATTATGGCAAGAACAGACATGATGGTCAGTCAATGTGGAAAATGTCAAGAACCTTGAAAGTTTCTTCAAGTGCCGTGTCAAAAACCATCAGGCACCATGATGAAACTGGCTCTCATGAGGACCGCCACAGGAATTGAAGACCCAGAGTTACGTCTGCTGCAGAAGATAAGTTCATTAGAGTTACCAGCCTCAGATTGCAATCCAAAACTATGCTCCACGGAGTTCAAGTTACAGACATATCTCAACATCAACTGTTCAGAGGAGACTGCGTGAATCAGGCCTTCATGGTCGAATTGCTGCAAAGAAACCACTACTAAAGTACACCAATAAGAAGAAGAGACTTGCTTGGGCCAAGAAACACGGACGATGGACATTAGACCGGTGAAAATCTGTCCTTGGGTCTGAGTTCAAATTTGAGATTTTTGGTTCTAACCGCATTGTCTAGTAGGTGAACGGATGATCTCCGCATGTGTTGTTCCCACAGTGAAGCATGGAGGAGGAGGTGTGATTGTGAGGGAGTGATTCTCTGGTGACACTGTCTGTGATTTATTTAGATTTCAAGGCACACTTAACCAGAATGGTTACCACAGCATTCTGCAATACGCCATCCCACCTGGTTCAAGACAAAGGAGATGATTGTGGACTACAGGAAAAGGAGGACCGAGCACACCCCCATTCTCATTGACGGGGCTGCAGAGGAGCAGGTTAAGCACTTCAAGTTCCTTGGTGTCCACATCACCAACAAACAGACATGGTCTAAGCACACCAACACAGTCGTGAAGAGGGCACAATAAAACCTTTTCCCCCTCTGGATACTGAAAAGATTTGGAATGGGTCCTCAAAAGGTTCTACAGCTGCACCATCGAGAACATGGTTGCATTACTGCCTGGTATGGCAACTGGTCGGCCTCCGACCATGAGGTACTACAGAGGGTAGTGCGAACGGCCCAGTACATCACTGGGGCCAAGCCTCCTGCCATCCAGGACCTCTATACCAGGCGGTGTCAGAGGAAGGCCCTAAAAATGGTCTAAGACTCCAGCCACCCTAGTCATAGAATGTTCTCTCTGCTACCGCATGGCAAGCGGTACCGGAGTGCCAAGTCTAGGCCCAAGAGGCTTCTAAACAGCTTCTACCCCTAAGCTATAAGACTCCTGAACATCTAGTCAAATGGCTACCCAGACTATTTGCATTTCCCCCCCTCTTTTACACCGCTTACTCTCTGTTGTTATCATCTATGCATAGGCACTTTAATAACTCTACCTACATGTACATATTACCTCAAGTAACCGGTGCCCCGCACATTGATCTGTACCGGTACCCCCCTGTATATAGTCTCACTATTGTTATTTTACTGCTGTTCTTTAATTACTTGTTACTTTATTTCTTATTCTTATTGTGTGTTATTGTGTTATTGTGTTAGTGGCTCGTAAGTAAGCATTTCACTGTAAGGTCCTGTTGTATTCGGCGCATGTGACTAATACCATTTGATTTGATTTGCGCTTAGTGGGACAATCATTTGTTTTTCAACAGGACAATGACCCAAAACACACCTCCAGACTGTGTAAGAGCTATTTGACCAAGGAGTTCTGCATCAGAAGACCTGGGCTGCATTCCAAACACTTAACAGACACACCCTATCCCCTCAGCCCTCAAATTAAGTGGATACTTCTGATGACGTATCATGACGTCTGACGAGTATACCCTTGCAGGGCAATGGGCGAGGGAGAAAGGAATGATTTTTAAATGGACCGCCTTTGCCCGGAAATTTGTCACTAGTTCATCCCGCGTTGATTGTGTTTTCAGCCGCCAGTACCTTGTGGGTGCTTTATATGCATTACAGTTAATTATGATTGCAGACTTTTCTTAGCGGATGTACAATCATCACAAATTGAATTATGGTAAATTTCAGGCCCCAAAGTGAACTTAATTGTACACTCACAAACAACGTTAAAAGCAAGGGCTGAGGGGCTTATGTTGCAAACTTCCCTTGCTTGGCTAATCTTTTGGACCAACGACAAATATGGCGACGTTGATTCCCCCAAGGCCATAGGGCTGATGTTTTAGGGCCGAGGGCTGTCTACTTTGAATTTGAAACGCAGCCCCGGTGTCACGTTTACTCGAGGCCCCCTCTCCGGTGCTTGACGTCGCCCGTTGTCTCATCATTACTCACACCTACCACCATCGTTACGCACACCTGCGCCTCATGACACTCACCTGGACTCTATTTCTGATTACCTCCCCTATATCTGTCCCTTCCCTTGCTTCTGTTTCTCTTTCATGTCTCTTCGTGTTTAGTGTTTTTTACTCTGTTCTATTTATTATTACATTTGCACCTGTACTTGCTTCCCGACTCCCAGCGTACACGTTACACATGGCCTCCACAATCACCTGACATCATCTCAGAGATGGTTTGGGATGAGTTGGACCACAGAGTGAAGTAAAAGCAGCCAGCAAGTGCTCAGCATATGTGGGAACTCCTTCAAGACTTTTGGAAAAGCATTCCTCATGAAGCTGCTTGAGAGAATGCCAAGAGTCTGCAAAGCTGTCATCAAGGTAAAGGGTGGATACTCTGAAGAATCTAAAATATAAAATGTATTTTTTCATTTGTTTAACACATTTGTGGTTACTACATGATTCCATGTGTTATTTCATAGTTTTGATGTCTTCAGTATTATTCTACAGTGTAGAAAATAGTAAAAAAACAAAGAAAAACCCTTGAATTAGTAGGTGTGTCCAAACTTCTGACTGGATTTGTGTATTGTATATTGTATATTGTCACGGATCCTCCGGAAATGCTGCTCACAGATCCCAGGTACTACTTCTCGTCCCGTGTATTGTTATTACGGGTCTCGTCCCGTGTATTTATTAGAGGTTCAACCTCGCTCTTTTGTTTGGGTTACATCCCTGTGTTTTTGTATATGTGTTTATTTTGAACTTCGTCCCCGTGCCTTTTCATAGCATGTTGTATTTTTTGGGGTGGAGTATTAAAACCCCATATTATTCCTGCGCGTGTCTCCAATCATTTATACAGCGTGACAGAATAATCGCCCCTAAATGGAGACCACTGGAATGGCCCGTCAAACACCGCTGCGTCCAACACTGCTGCATCTTCGACGCCGCCACAACTTCGGCAGCTGCAACTGGCCCGTCCGACGCCACCACAACTTCGGTAGCTGCAACTGGCCCGTCCGACGCCGCCACAACTTCGGCAGCTGCAACTGGCCCGTCCGACGCCGCCACAACTTCGGCAGCTGCATCTGGCCCATCCGACGCCGCCACAACTTCGGCAGCTGCAACTGGCCCATCCGACGCCGCCACAACTTCGGCAGCTGCATCTGGCCCGTCCGACGCCGCCACAACTTCGGCAGCTGCAACTGGCCCGTCCGACGCCGCCACAACTTCGGCAGCTGCAACTGGCCCGTCCGACGCCGCCACACCTTCGGCAGCTGCATCTGGCCCGTCCGACGCCGCCACAACTTCGGCAGCTGCAATGGGTCCGTCCGACGCTGCTGCAACCAGCCCGTCTGTCTGACACCGCCGCAACTTCGGCAGCTGCAACCGGCCCGTCTGTCTGACACCGCCGCAACTTCGGTAGCTGCAACTGGCCCGTCCGACGCCGCCACAACTTCGGCAGCTGCAACCGGCCCGTCTGTCTGACACCGCTGCAACTTCGGTAGCTGCAACTGGCCCGTCCGACGCCGCCACAACTTCGGCAGCTGCATCTGGCCCGTCCGACGCCGCCACAACTTCGGCAGCTGCAACTGGCCCATCCGACGCCGCCACACCTTCGGCAGCTGCATCTGGCCCGTCCGATGCCGCCACAACTTCGGCAGCTGCAACGGGTCCGTCCGACGCTGCTGCAACCAGCCCGTCTGTCTGACACCGCCGCAACTTCGGCAGCTGCAACCAGCCCGTCTGTCTGACGCCACCGCAACTTCGGCAGCTGCAACTGACCAGCACAGCATCCCTGTGGTCATCCCCGAGGCCTGTGTCATTCCGCTGCTAGTGCAGTGCATCGGGGTACTGTCACGGATCCCCCCAGTACTGCTGCTCATTCCGTGCACCAGTTCCGGAGGCCTATGTCACCAGCCTCTAGGCTTCCCTGAACTGTCTAATTACGCACTCCTGGTTCCCATTTCCCCTGATTAGTAATTGTATATATGTGCCCTTTGTCCTGGTTGTTATTGTTCCCATGTCTGTTGGTCTTGTGAGTACCTGTGCTTTGTTGTTTTGGCTTTCGTGCTGCATGTATTGTGTTCTCGTTATTACAGTCCCGTGTATTGTTGTGTACTTGTTATTACAGGTCTCGTCCCGTGTATTTATTAGAGGTTTAACCTCACTCTTTTGTTTGGGTTACATCCCTGTTTTTGTATATGTGTTTGTTTTGGGCTTCGTCCCCGTGCCTTTCATGGCATGTTGTATTTTTGGGTGGAGTATTAAAACCCCCTATTATGTATTCCTGCGCCTGTCTCCAATCATTTATACAACTTGACATGGATAGATATTTATGAATACTCCGACATTGCTCGACGTAAATGCTCTATAATTTTCTTAATTCCATTCTTTGACTTTTTAGATTTGTGTAACATCTGCTAAATATGTGTATGCGACCAATAAAATTTGATTCATATTATCTATGGTTATTGCATATACAGACATTTCTCATTCATTAATTGTTAGGCCTACACTAATTGTGTAAAAATAGGCTAGTTGAGGATTATATTAGGAATAGGCTTTCATGCATATGGTTATGATTTTGTACTTCACTTATTGTATGAAAATAACATGTAGGCTACACCTACATACAATAAATCATAGCCTAACCTATGGCTCAGCAACAGTAATCTAGGTGAGGTATTCATAGGCTACAAAACAGTTTGTGTAACAATTTATTTGAAGTAGAGTACAGATATAGGTTCAAACGTATTTGCTTTGTGGTGTTACACAACTTAAAACCAATAGCACAGTAGCAGGCCTATTTAGTTTTAGAAGAATGGTCATGTATAGTGAAAGTCATGTATAGGCTACAACAGCGACATCTATCGGAATTTGAGTGGTGCAACATGAGCGCTTTAGAGCCTTGCTACAGTATCTGTGTTCCTTGGGACATCCCTACCCCGTTGAATTTGCATTTTAAAATGGTTAAAAGTAATGAACTGTCATGAAATGTGATATTTGGATGAAACCAGATCAAAGTATGAAAAATGACAGTTGCTTCTACATTGATAAAGTTTGATCATAAAGTTACTGGTCCCCTCCCCATGTCAAAGACTTGGATTCAGGAGGAGGGATTATTAAGGGGATAGTGACATCACCCTAACTCTCGTTTTAATACACCAATGGTAACATGAAGTTCTCTTACCTAATTTAAATAAGTACCTTCTTGTAACCAACATCTGAGAAGGTGTGTTTGCAGAGGGGCGTGGTTTATATGTAAATAGCTACTCTACTCGTGCCAAAATGTGACTGTAGGGTTTGAGCAAATATAACTAAAAGTTTACACTATTGATCTATGGCAAAGATACTTATATGTTTCCCTTTTCATCTATGTCTGGTGTTCGCTAGTTACTGACCAGCATGGAACAAAAGGGGGGGAAGGGTTGTTCAAAACTCTGACGCAGTTGTCATGTCAACACATCTGTCAGAGCTGCTGTGAATTGCATCACAAGAGACAGGCCAAACGGGAGATGTATATTAAAAGAAAGTACATAATTGATGCAGTTTCAAGGTCTGAGTTTCTTTAAGTAATTTTTCTAAACTTTTGGGCATTTCTATCTCCCAAAAAGACTATGGGTGTTCCAGGGACAGGATTGAAGAGCCCTGGGGGCAAAGGTTAGGGTTTAGGGTAGGGACGTCACAAGGATTCGAGACAGCAGTAACCTTTCTACCTGTCACTGTCATCTGAGATATTCTCTTTACAGAAGGCCTATAGGCCCATCCAGTTGTTTTAATTTATTTCACCTTTATTTAACTAGGCAAGTCAGTTAAGAACAAATTCTTATTTACAATGACGGCCTACCCCCTGGCCAAACCCTAACCCGGACGACGCTGGGCCAATTGTGCGTCCCCCTATGGGCTGTACCTAGTGTTATGAAATCTATATCAGTTTTATTTTCTTGGAATGTAATTTGGTGAGAGAACAGGGATTGTTAGTAGCATAGTCTAATATTGCTAAGCAATGTGCCTAAGCAATGCTACTGTACCACTTCTTGACCATCTAAAAGTGGAACGCCCGAGTGGCACAGCGGTCTAAGGCACTGCATCTTAGTGCTTGAGGCGTCACAACAGTCACCCTGTATCATGTTTTAGGGAAGACCCAGATGCAGACAGTGTCAAAGTAACACGTTTATTACTAGAACAGGGGGCAGGCAGTCTCAGGTTCAGGGCAGGCAGAGGTCAGTAATCCAGTGTGGTGGGACAAGGAACAGGATGTCAGGGCAGGCAGAGGTCAGTAATCCAGTGTGGTGGGACAAGGTACAGGATGTCAGGGCAGGCAGAGGTCAGTAATCCAGTGTGGTGGGACAAGGTACAGGATGTCAGGGCAGGCAGAATGGTCAAAACCAGGAAAACTAGAAACAGACAGGAGTAAGGGGGAAAACCGCTGGTAGGCTTGACAAACAAAACAAACTGGCAACAGACAGAGAACAAAGGTATAAATACACAGGGGATAATGAGGGGAGATGGGAGACACAGGTGAAACAGATCAGGGTGTGACACCCTGGTTCAAATCCAGGCGGTATCACAATAACTGGCTGTGATTGGGAGTCCCATAGGGTGGCACACAATTGGCCCAGCGTCGTCCGTGTTTAGCCAGAGTAGGCCATCATTGTAAATAAACATTTGTTGTTAACTGGCTTGCCTAGTTAAATAATGGAAACAAAATAAAATAATGTCATACAGCTTGTGAGAGCAAGGCAAGGCCTACCTTTAAACTCAGTGTCTCTTTGCCTGACATCATGGGAAAATCAAAAGAAATCAGCTAAGACCTCAGAAAATAAATTGTAGACCTCCACAAGTCTGGTACATCCTTGGGAGCAATTTCCAAACGGCCGAAGATACCACGTTCATCTGTACAAACAATAGTATGCAAGTAAAAACACCATGGGACCAAGCAGCCATCATACCGCTTAGGAAGGAGACGCGTTCTGTCTTCTAGAGATTAATGTACTTTGGTGAGAAAAGTGCATCTGCACATGGGGACAAAGATGGTACTTTTTGGAGAAATGTCCCCTTGTCTGATGGAACAAAAAGAGAACTGTTTGGCCATAATGACCATCGTTACGTTTGGAGGAAAAAGGGGGAGGCTTGCAAGCCAAAGAACACCATCCCAACCATGAAGCACGGGGGTGGCAGCATCATGTTGTGGGGGTGCTTTGCTGCAGGAGGGACTGGTACACTTTACAAAATAGATGGCTTCATGAGGCAGGAAAATTATTGGGATATATTGAAGCAACATCTCAAGACATCAGTCAGGAAGTTAAAGCATGGACACAAATAGATCTTCCAAATGGACAATGACCCCAAGCATACTTCCAAAGATGTGTCAAAATGGCTTAAGGACAACAAAGTCAAGGTATTGGAGTGGCCATCACAAAGCCCTGACCTCAAACCTATAGAAAATGTGTGGCTGACCTAAGACAGGGAATTATTACTATGATTAAATTGTAAGAAACTGAGTTTAAATGTATTTGGCTAAGGTGTATGTAAACTTCCAACTTCAACTGTATGTTAGCTGACATGGGCTAATTGATTGACTGTCAGTGACTGACAGAAGAGAAAAACTACTGATGCACTAACTTACACCTTGTATAAGTTACCTACTCTCAACAGTAAAATGAGACCCCGACTGAGTTCCTTATGTTTGCTTATGCCTTGGGCCGGCCCTGTGCGAGGAGCCATGTGAGTGTGAAGTGAATTAGATACGGCCATCATCACAAGGATAAGGCATCACACACCAATCCAGTAAAAACAGAACCAACAGAACCAAAGAGCTGCCTACTGTAGAACCATAGAGCTGCCTACTGTAGAACCAAAGGACACGTATGTGGATCCATATTTGTACAGGCACAGAGTACCAAGAAAAACATGTTTCCCAGTGATAACTACCGTACATCAGTGCTATTCTATCAAAGAAAAACATGTTTCCCAGTGATAACTACCGTACATCACAGTGCTATTCTATCAAAGAAAAACATGTTTCCCAGTGATAACTACCGTACATCACAGTGCTATTCTATCAAAGAAAAACACACGTCAAACATATGAAAGGAACCACAAAATTCCTTAGACAATGTGTAAAATGAATATCCAAGTTTCTTGTGAAAATGCTTGTGGAAAAAACACTATGAAAAAGCACAGACAATGAGAAACAGGTGAATACAACTTGCAAAAAACAAAACATACACACTGTAATTGTTTATTTATTCATTTAAGATTACATATTGAATAAGTAAAGGTGCTGAAAATAACAGTGATTTTAGTGGCAGTGATTTAGGTCTTAAAAACATGAACAACCATCACTACAAGCCAAATCTCTAGCTCCCATACAAACCTGCTCCATCTCCAGTATTTTCATTGCGTCATTGAAAACACTTCTACATTTTCCACCATTTTCCTGTCCATATGACGATCCATGTTTAGAAAAAGTTGTTTAAAAAAGAAGGTTAAAGATGGTTAACTTCAGTCAGTGTATAAACCGCAAGAAATGAGCGATAAATCATACAAAACCGTTTCATTGGATTTCAGTAGTTTTAACGCAATGTAACAGTGTGTGTATCATAATTAAAGGGACATTTGACTCACAAATAAATGAATACCTAGAACTTTACTGTAGATATATGCGTTGGATGAGGTCCAATTTGGAATATGACTGATCTACTCCTTTAATTTCCTATAATACATTTCTATCATGGTCTGGTACCACGTATGGCAAAGACTGTCAAACAATCTAGGTAATAACTACTGTAAATGTAGTCAAAAATGTATAACTTTCCTGTGTGTATATTATTACATATACACACATGTTAAACTGTAACAAGAGTTTGCATATTGAAGGAGGAAAATTGTGTTTCTTGCAGAGTACACCGCAGACGGTGTGAACAGGACAGTGTGCTGCAGGATTTCATGATTTGAGGTAAAAGGCGGAGGAGAATCCACTAGAGAGATGGAGGTTGACTTTCACTTTTGCACACCGGGGTCACTGTCGTCCCGCTCGTAGCTGATTGGCTGCAGTTGCTGGACGATGTAATTGGCCATCTCGTGGGTTCCCGCAGCGACCACTCTTCGGGACATGAGGTCAAGTGGACCCCCTGGAAAAGAAAAACACACACATATGTTATGTAACAAACACACTCAAATAACCACATATAAAAAGAAACTATAAAAAAAATAAAACTGTAGATAAATACATTAATCAGTCCTAACCTTCAGCACCAAAAGCCTCCCCACTAATAAATAAAAAACGAAATTAACTATTTCAATCACATTTCTATTCAGGCACCATAGCGACCCACTACTAGACTGTTGGAACTGGTTGAAAGGTTGAATAGAGGAGTCTCTTCCAACATTACAGGGAAGGAACTGATAGCTTGGCTTTGCCTGGCCTCAAGAGGGCCCTTGTTCTCTCTGGGCTGCCAGAGACTGAACTGCAGCACACCCAGCAGCTGACCACATGATCCTGACCTCACGCCCAGACCAGTCCCTCACACTCTCAACAGTGGTCCTTTTGTGCAACACCCCGGAACTGGGGAAGAAGAGATGAACGAGGCGGGCAGTCAGTCACTTCTTCAGCCGGATATCAAGCTCAGCCTCACAAAGGCTTCGGAAGTCCATTCACTCATACAGTATCACTCAGGGGATAGCAGCCATCGTGTCAAATACAATACATTTTGGATTCTCTTTTTAAAAGTCAGTGTGTCCATCACAATAATGACAGCCTATAAGAACTGCTTTAATCATACTCTAGGGACTTTTCCATAATAACAGCATGCATTGTGGGGCCTCAATAGTTATTTTCTCAAGTGAAAGCTCAAGTTAATATATCTATCTCATCTCTGCCTCCTCCAGGAGAACCGTACAGCTGAGAGCTAAGTTTGAGACCAGATAACAGAGGACAGTCAGGACAAATTATTTAAACAAACACTAACTGCTTGTGAAACCGGTCCCTATCACCTATCAACCATCATTGACTAGCAGTAACATATTGTATTCTAGAACCCCCACCTGAGGTGTCTATGACGATCCCCCCGGCCTCTCGGATGATGACAGCTGCGGCGGCGATGTCCCAGCAGTGCAGGCCGTACTGATAGTAGGCCTCAGCCGCCCCCGTGGCTATCAGACACAGGGCCAGGGTGGAGCTGCCGATGATCCTCACCCTGGAACACAAGGAGTAGCCTAGGGCCGTGTGTATCAAGCGACTCAGAATAAGAGTGCTGATCTAGGGTCAGGTCCCACCTGTCCATGTAATCTTGTTCATTGTTATCTAAAAGGCAAAACTGATCCTAAACCAGCACTCCTACTCTGATACATTTTAAATGTACGGCCCCTGGTCCCAGATCTGTTTGTGACAATGGCCATAGGAGTTGGCGAGAAAGATCAGACAGATCTGGTACCAGTCTATTCAAGGAAAGTCTAGGGCCAAAATACAACACCGTATTGAGATTTGGAGCGCGCCACATATACCCTGATGTGAGGCCCATTAGACCAGGCTCATGTTCATTAAGGAACACAACGGAAAATGAGTGTCCAGGTAATCCCTCCCTGTTTCAGTCTGTTTTCTTCCGTTTGGTGCCTAATGAAGATGACCCAGAATGACCACTGAAAGTATTGGAGAACAACCGGTCAGTTCTTACCCATGAGTTGGAGCACTCAGTAACTTCATGATGTTCCCTGAGAAAATGTTCAGTGTTGCTGGGTCCCGCTTGGCTCCGATCTCGGTCAAAATGAGCGCCTTGGAGACATCTAACAGTCGTTGGGAATAGAAAAACAGCTCTAGATTAGGATAATGGACACAGTACAGGTGTGGGAACTTAATTTGATTACTCTTTTTTTTGCTGAGAATTTTCCTGCACCGCAGGAGACAGATCTTTGTGATTTACATACATTTACTGAAAACCCAGTTATATTAACAGTATTGCACATTTCATGTAGTCTAATTTTGGCGAAGTAAATAGCCTAACCACAAATGTTTGAGCCCTATTGCTGCAGGATTCTTTTGCTTTGACAATATAGGTCAAATGAAGATTCTATATCTGTACATTTTGGTAAACCAATATATTTTTTTACATAAATTAATCAATCAAGCTTTTGATAATTCTACATTGTACAATGTTTTTAGTTGCTTGCCTTGGTAGTTTAACACATTACAATCCAAGGAGAAGTTGACTTACCTTTTTCCTTTGATACTTGGATCCTTACACCATTGCAAAATGCCCCATGGCCTTTTCTAGCTGTGTATAATGTTCCATCGAAGCAATGGTAGATCACTCCAAACTCAAGCTACATTTGAAAACAAATTAATAATAATATTGAGAATATTTTCAACTTGATAACTTCGGTTTACCCACATTTCTCATGCTTACCTCTTTCTTTACAGCGAAACCAATGCTAACTGCAACCATGGGGAAGCTGAGAAAATCAAGTACATCATCAGTAAATCATCTGTGGTGATAGTATTCTATCGACGACTGAGCATTCATATTTTATTTTTATTAACAGCTATGTTCTCCTGACTTCAACATGTATAGTTCCAAATCTCTAATCTGAGGAAATGGCTGTTGTGTTTACATTTCTGAAGGAATCTGTATTGTACCTGTGAACAAAGTTGCAGGTCCCATCGATAGGGTCTATGATCCAGGAAGGGTTGTCTGTGAGGATGCATTTCTCCCCAGCTGCAGACGATTCCTCTCCAATGAACCTGTCAGGTCACAATTTACAGTGACCTTGATCCACGTAACAATAACGTATTTGCATACCCCATGGCTGTAAGGAAGCACCATTCACTACCACTCAGAAGTGTCAAAATGAGATGCCTAAATTCACTGGTGTGTTAAAATTCTTCGATTCACAAAGCAAAGTTAGCTATTAGCTCACTAACCCTTACAATGAGATTATTTTTGATGATTCAGTTTACCATCACTCGCTTGTGAAGAGAGAGGCCAACGCTTACTATTTTTGACTCATTCCATTTAATTGCCTAGACAATTCCCCTCAACCCTATTTCTTTAGAATCCACAGATCTGAATGGACTGTAAAAGACGTTGTCAATATAGGGATGGCTACATGGCTGTGGCTCCACCTAGCCCTCCAATACAGCTAATACGTATTCAGTAAACACAAGAGATCTTTCAGATCTGGAAACGCAAAGAGACTAGGTTAAGGGGCTAGCTAAGGGCCAAAATGGAACCACCCCTATGTTGGGAAGATACCATTGGCATACATGTTTGAGTAGACAATTGGAATTCTTATTTACAATGACGGGCTACACCAGCCAAACCCAGACACCCTGGTTTGAATCCAGGCTGTATCACAACCGGCCGTGATTGGGTGTCCCATATGGCGGTGCACAATTGGCCCAGCGTCGTCTGGGTTTGGCCGGTGTAGCCCATCATTGTAAATAAGAATTTGTTCTTAACGGACTTGCCTGGTTAAATAAAGGTTAAATCTTTTTGGGGGGGAAGATACCATTGCATACCTGTGTGAGGGGAACTTGTCCCTGAGGGTGGAGATGATGAGCTCTTCCACCTGCTGGTCTGCCTCCGTCACCAGGTCAGTTGGAGTGCTCTTCGTGCTCACACTCTTCTCATGTTTCACTGCCTCCTGTACTACCTGGAGGGAGAGGGAACAAGTAACATAGAACACACACCACCAACATTCAAGACTGGGAATCAGGACATGGGCTTTCCAAGCAATTTTTGAGGGTCAACCCGGTTTATACAGTATCAATATATTAATGAATAGGCCTATTTTGAAGATTCTAATCTATGCAACAAGCTTTACTGGTCCCAATTTTTTAAACAGGTATCATATACGTAACAATGTGTACCTACACTGTAATTACATTGTATCTGTACCTATAACTGCAGTACCACAACAACGTGGTCTTAGAGTCACTTCACATAAAGCGAGCCAGGTTATCTTGTCCACTGTTACAATGTCTGCTTTGGTCTGCCTGATTAAACAGAATAGGAAGATCGGAGTGGCAAGTTCTGCCAACCTCAATGTGTCAACACGGTGAGGCATAGCAGGTAATGAACATGCACTGTGTCTAAAGTATAGCCCAATGAAAGTCAATTGAATAGTACCGCCATCTGCCGGCCAATTGGGCTATCTAAAGTAAAGTGCAATGGGTAAACTTACAAGTATGCATCAGTGTGCTATAATAAATAGTCTGCACTGTATTGAAATGATTAAACACTTGTTGAAATACAGTGTTACCATGTAGCTTAAATATATATATATATTCATTTCAATACAGTGCAGACTATTTATTATAGCACACTGATGCATACTTGTAAGTTTACCCATTGCACTTTACTTTAGATAGCCCAATTGGCCGGCAGATGGCGGTATTATTCAATTGACTTTTATATATTTAAACTACATGGTAACACTGTATTTCAACAAGTGTTTAATCATTTCAATACAGTGCAGATTATTTATAATAGCACACTGATGCATACTTAGGTCTGTGGGGCAAAATAACCCCTGCAGGTCCTCAATACAAAATAAAATAAGAATATGTTCTTAACTGAACTGCCTAGTTAAATAAAGGTTAAAAAAACAACAACATTGTAGCCTTCTAAATGTAGCCAGGTTAAAAACATTTTAACCAGGTTCGAAACCTTGTAGCCAGGTTTGCAAAAATATAAAATGTCGTTACCTACATTAAAAAAACGTTACAAACATTTTAGCCAGGGTCGAAACCTTGTAGCCAGGTTTGCAAAAATATAAAATGTCGTTACCTACATTAAAAAAAACGTTACAAAGAGCAACACAGAGACATCATGGAATTGATGGATTACGGCGCCCTTGATTTACCTTGCCAGCTCTACATGCAACTTCTACAGCAACATCCATGCACTCCCGCCAGCACTTGTCGCTTTCCGAGGTTGCCATTTTATAATGAGGAACCGATGCTATTGTTTTGCCGTTTACATCACCTTATTCTAGACATCCAAGAGTCAGCAAATTATAACCTATTATGTGGCTTGCGTGCGGTGTAGGCTACGGTCTCTGGTAGGGTCCCGTAATGGCCGTTGTCCTCTGTCGACTTACTCGATGCTGCAGACGGGTGCTCTCGCCTCCACTGCCGTGTTATTGAGTGGATTTGTGCGGCCTATATCTCCGACCTTCGATACAACACCATTTGTAAATAATGTACGATTCTACATCGGTTGCGAAGGACCTTGATAGGCGCAAAACAAATCTCTAAAATAGTCCCGTCAACGCCGATGAGACATGACCAGCCTGTTCGGAACTAAATAAAAACAACTCCATGTTATTGACAGCCATTGTCAACCTGTAGCCTATAAATAAATCCAATAAATAACATTTGGCGAGGAAAACTCTTGATTAAACAATATTGTATTTTACGTATTTAACTCAAGTTAGCTCGGCACGTAGAATGAAATATATTGCAGGTAACAACGATGATGCCAGACGCATTTTCTCCAGTAATAACAAAAGGGATGCCGCAGTGAGAAAGGTAAGCGGAACTACCACTGCACCACGTGATCATGTCTGGCATGCTGTTGCCGCGGTCAACAATGGTTGTCACTTGCAACACCCTTTTGCTAAAGGGATAGCCTACAATTGTATCCATGACCAAGAATGTATACTAGCCTAGTAGACTGCATTACATTTGTGCTTGAAGATCAAAGTGAGGTCTCTCAATGCATCTAAAATATTTAGTGTATGTACAGTGCTTTCGAAAGTATTCAGACCCCTTGACTTTTGTTACATTACAGCCTTATTTTAAAATTGATCAATCTACACACAATACCCCATAATGTCAAAGCAAAAACAGATTTTTACGGAAATATACCATTTACATAAGTATTCAGACCCTTTACTCAGTACTTTGTTGAAGCACCTTACGCAGTACAGCCTCAAGTCTTCTTGGGTATGATGCTACAAGCTTGGCACACCTGTATTTGGGGAGTTTTTTCCATTATTCTCTGCCGATCCTCTCAGGTTGGATGGGGAGCATCGCTGCACAGCTATTCTCAGGTCTTTCCAGAAATGTTAGATCAGGTTCAAGTCCGGGCTCTGGCTGGGTCACTCAAGGATATTCAGAGACTTGTCCCGAAGCCACTCCTGCGTTGTCTTGGCTGGGTGCTTAGAGTCGTTGTCCTGTTTGAAGGTGAACCTTCACCCCAGTCTGAGGTCCTGAGCACTCTGGAGCAGGTTTTCATCAAGGATCTCTCTGTACTTTGCTCCGTTCATCTTTCCCTCGATCCTGATTTGTCTCCCAGTCCCTGCCACTGAAAAACATCTCCACAGCATGATTCTGCCACCAACATGCCCCATTATAGACAATGCAAAAACAGGTTATTTTTAAATGTTTGCAAATGTATTACAAATAAAAACCAGAATTATCTTATTTAATATGTATTCAGACCCTTTGCTATCAGACCCTTTGCTATGAAATTATGCTCAGATGCATCCTGTTCCCATTGATCATCCTTTAGATGTTTCCACAACTTGATTGGAGTCCACCGGTGGTAAATTCAATTGAATGGAGAAAATTTGGAATACTTATTGAATACGTTTTTTTATTTGTAATAAATTTGCAAACAAAAAGAATATGCTTTCACTTTGTCTATATGGGATATTGTGTGTAGATTGATGAGGAAAACAATGCATTTAATACATTTTAGAATAAGGCAACAATGTGGAGAAGTCAAGGGGTCTGAATACTTTCCGAATGCACTGTAAATATGAAAAATATCATGTTTTTCTTGCATGAATAATTGTAGAGGATGTCTTCATTGATCACACCTTTGATTACACATTGGATAGATATTATAGAAATGATAGATTTTCTGTCAATTTTGTTGGGTAATGTAAGTGTATTGATTAATGTGAAAACTGTAATCTACTGTCATTTACAGTACTGTAACATATTACTTTCGGCACTTCTATGGGTGATTTTAAATGCGTATCTTGCATTGTTTGCCTTTAGATTAACTGGTAGATAAAACAACTAAATTGAAAAGATATCATTATGTTATGTTTAAACCAATATTAAACCAATGTTCTCATTACATTTCACAATAAACTTAGATTTTGAATCAATGGTTATGTGGCAAAATATGTCGACAATCCAAATGAATACACAATGACAGGTTTTGAATAAAAAACTGGCTGCGTTACAAGTTTGACCAGTTTGCAGTTTTATATAATTTCTTTAACCTTTATTTAACTAGGCAAGTCAGTTAAGAACAAATTCTTATTTACAATGACGGCCTACCGGGGAACAGTGAGTTAACTGCCTTGTTCAGGGGCAGAACGACAGATTTTATTTTACCGTGTCAGCTCGGGGATTCAATCCAACAACCTCTTGATTGCTGCCCCAACGCTCTAACCACTAGGCTACCTGCCACCCCCAAAAGAGAATTAAGAGTTGTGAAAATGTGCAACATACTTGTAAAAATAGTATCAAAGCGATAAAAAAATTGTAATATTCCTAATAGGAAGAAAATAGCATCAGCCAAACTTCTGATGAATGAAATGCTACTCAAATAGGGTCTGACAATTCCTAGAGAAGGATCTTGTCAGGGTGAGCACGCTTGTAAACTATTCTCTCCATAATCCCAATGCAATTCCTAGAGAAGGATCTTGTCAGGGTGAGCACGCTTGTAAACTATTCTCTCCATAATCCCAATGCAATTCCTAGAGAAGGATCTTGTCAGGGTGAGCACGCTTGTAAACTATTCTCTCCATAATCCCAATGCAATTCCTAGAGAAGGATCTTGTCAGGGTGAGCACGCTTGTAAACTATTCTCTCCATAATCCCAATGCAATTCCTAGAGAAGGATCTTGTCAGGGTGAGCACGCTTGTAAACTATTCTCTCCATAATCCCAATGCAATTCCTAGAGAAGGATCTTGTCAGGGTGAGCACACTTGTAAACTATTCTCTCCATAATCCCAATGCATTGCTGGATAGTGTTACAGATTTAAGAAAGGACGATTAAAGAGATGGATTTAGAGCAATTTTATTAATTTACTTACAGATCTATGGGTAATATAGGCATATATGATAGATATTCCCCACGGGTTAGAATTAGCTGGAAACACATGCAGAAATGCATTCTACAAGATATTTTGAAAGCAGCAGTGGCTATAGTGGGGTGCCTCAATAGACGAATCCTCCCATTGTGCACCCAGTACATGGAGGGTTAACTGGCTTGACTGGATCTGACACAATACAGATACGTTTCTGTCGGATTACATAATAGGACTCATGAAACAGCATACCACTCATCATCCCACTGCTGGCTTGCAGTGGGATGGTCCCTGGATGGGAGGCCAGATGCTGCTGGAAGTGGTATTGGAAGGCCAGTAGGAGGCTCTCTTTACTCTGGTCAAAAAAAAAAAAAAAGAACTGTGTAGTGTGCCCTGTAGAGTGCCCTCTTTTGGATGGGACCTTAAACGAGTGTCCTTACTCTGTGGTCACTAAAGATCCCATGGCAGTTATCGTAAGAGTAGTGGTGTTAACCCTGGTGTCCTGGCTAAATTTCCAATTTGGTCCTCATACCATCATGGTCACTTAATCATGCCCAGATTCCAATTGTCTCATTCATCCCCCTCCTCTCCTCTGTTTATTTTATTTTATTGAACCTTTATTTAACTAGGAAAGTCCGTTTAGAACAAATTCTTATTTCCAATGACGGCCTACCAAGAGGCAAAAGGCCTTCTGCCGGGACGGGGGCTGGGATTAAAAATAAAAGTATAGGACAAAACACACATCACGACGAGTGACACCACAACACTACATAAAGAGAGACCTAAGACAACAACATAGAATGGCCGCAACACATAACAACACAGCATGGAAGCAACCCCACATGACAACAACATGGTAGCAGTACAAAACATGGTACAAACATTATTGGACACAGACAGCAGCACAAAGGCAAGAAGGTAGAGACAACAATACATAATGCGAAGCAGCCACAACTGTCAGTAAGAGTGTCCATGATTGAGTTTTTGAAGAAGAGATGGAAATAAAACGAACTATTCCCCAGGTCGTTGCTGTAAATGAGCATGTGTTCTTCGTCAACTTACCTGGTAAAATAAGGGTTAAATTTGAAAATTAAGTATAAAACGGTTTTTTTCATTTCCAAAATGAAATGACATGAAATCACATAAAAATAATAGGCTTATTAATATCTCACATCTTGGATTTCCAAAACCTTAAAGAGAATTCTTGCTAATCATGTCACTATGTGTGTCCGAAGTGTATCAGGTAGTTTTTGTCTTTCAAGGATTAGTGTACTCTTAGTGTACTCTCTAGTATGCATTGAATTACAATGTCATTTGCACTTCAGTGAAATAAGAGACAGAAAGACTTCAGTGGTGGCTGAAACAAGACAGGTCACTTTAGGTCTCTTTCAGTAAGTTATATATCATCAGGAGGATAGATGATAGAATGGTTGAAAAATACAAACCTTATCAGGTTGAAATTAAAACGATGTAGCTAGTCACAAATCAAGGGAAATGCACGTAACAAAGTAACGTACCAGTCAGGCGTGCACCATTGGGAATCAGATCGATCTCCGATGAATGTTGCTCGTCCTGCCTTTTTTAGAAGTCAAAACAGCTCTTTCCCTCACACACACACACAGGCTACACAGTATTTTTTGTTGTTGACCAGGCTAAACAGTCTATCTCACTCATGCTTTGAATACTTTGTAGCCACATTAAGCACGCAACAACAACAATTCAGCGTCCGCATTCTCTCGACTAGGGTGCGCACATCGCACGCGAGTCGAATTTGGGAGATTGCTGTCGCATGGCAATCCTAAACGGACCAAAAAAACTATTAACACCGACGAATATGCGTATTTCTTTGCCAGGGATACGGTTATCTAAGGCACGTTTTTTTCATGATTTAGCAGGGTTTAGTTCGCCTCGTCCCCGTGTGGAACAGATTCACATTTCGTTCTCAGACATGCACGGACTGAGTGGCAAATGTAAATGGAGCGTACTTTTCACTCTGTTCTTATCAGTCATTTGCGTGTTAATCTTCTGTGAATATTTTATATATTACCCTGCAATTTTGAATTGTTCGTGGTCGGAGTTGAATGGGAACAGCGGCAAAGGACTCCCCAACCGCCCCAGCTTCGCGCTTTGTTTCTCTCGTGTACCCACCTGCTAAGGTAGGCTGTGCACTCCTGTTCCAATTTCATGGTTTATGCGTTTATTACTTAGTTATCATACTGATAAGTGATAAAGAAGAAAGTTTACATAACCCTCATATTATTTGTGTGTTTTACATTAATTTAGGACTGTCATTTGTTGAATGTTTTAATGGCAGTGCATTTCAAACGTGTGACAGGAAAAATACAACTCTGAAATAATGAACAGACACAGACTGCACAAATCAAGTCCTTGAAAACAAAAAGCATAAATCACACATTTTGTTCATAGCTGATTGAGTCTTGACTATTGGAAGTTGCATATCGTGGGGAAACATAATTTTGATCCTGTGTGCACTGAACACTTTGGGTTGGATAGTGGGCATTATTAGTGTTTTTAGGACAGGAATATAATTAATCGTCTTAATATCAGATTCTATGAATTCACCATGACATTCTCTTCACCAGCTAGGGCAACCAGATGCCCCGCTGTGACTCCAATGTCTCATGTTCACATGCTCCACAAAATAAGTTATAGTGGTCAGTCTCAATAGTTTTCTTCATTGAGACAGGATGCTACCAGGACATTGTGCATTATACATCATGATAGACAAGAATACTTTAAATCGGTGGTTGTCTCTTGGTAGTACTGGGCAGTCATGGCCTAAAGATCATTATTAGGGCCAGGGGATATTCCTTATGTGGCCTGACCAAGGACAACTCTGGGTTGTTATTGCAGGCTATGACTATAGTCAGGACCCAGAGTTTCTCCTACTTGTCCTTCTTAGTGGTCTTTCCACATGGTCAATAAAACTCCCTGCCCTAATCATAATGTACTGTACTTTCCTTCCTGATAGAGCAGGGAAGATGGAGAGGGCTTTCTGGACAGCCCTGGGGCTCCTACAGCCAGAGGTGGTCTTCATTTTGGGAGACATCGTTGACTGAGGGGAAAAGGAGCTCCTCAAAGGTTTGTTGATAGACACTGCCGGTTATTAGACCACACACAGCCCCACCAGCTGGACTACTCAGGATAGTATGTGATCATGTCTTTTAGCACATAAGGGGATCTGTGTGTATGTGTGTGGTCTTATTACCAACCGTGTCCATTTATTCTAATTCCTAATTATATTATATCTCCCACTTATGACACAATGGTATGATTTAACCCCAATCCAAGTGATTGAGGAAGTAAATAACAGTAGAGGCCCAAATGGTTTGTGTTGGGAGGAGATGGAGACATCCTACTGTGTATAGTGCTGAGGGGTTAAGGCAGATGTTGATACCCCAGCTCAAACTTCTCTGTAACACTTTACTTGACACTGAGTGTCATAATATGTCATAACAGCTAACATAACTTTTCGTAACCTGTCATAATTGGGGTGGCAGGATAGCCTAGTGGTTAGAGTGTTGAACTAGTAACTTAAATTTGCAAGTTCGAATCCCCCAGTTGACATGGTACAAATCTGTAGTTCTGCCCCTGAACAGGCACTTAACCCACTGTTCCTGGGCCATCATTGAAAATAAGAATTTGTTCTTAATTGACTTGCTTGGTTAAATAAAGGTAAAATGAAATATTTAAAAAATAAATAATAATATGATCATAACACAGTCATGACCCACATTTCCACCTGTTGTGACATATATTGCATTCTTTTATGACACCTACATAAGTGTCAAAACCCACATGTATTAAATTATATATTTTTCTGCCATGAAGTTTCCTTGTTGTTGTTGTAATGAATTCTTTAGTCATCATTTTTTATTCATATTTTAAATAACATGTAGAAAATACACTTTATGTCATGAAGCATTATGACCATCCCGTGTCACTTTACTTGGACTAAGAAAATACACTTTATGACACTGTCAAGAAGCATTATGACCATATTAATCAAATAAGCCACATTGACCTAATACATACAGTTGAAGTCGGAAGTTTACATACACTTAGGATGGAGTCATTAAAACTTGTTTTTCAACCACTCCACAAATTTCTTGTTAACAAACTTTAGTTTTGACAAGTCGGTTAGGACATCTACTTTGTGCATGACACAAGTAATTTTTCCAACAATTGTTTACAGACAAATGATTTCACTTATAATTCACTGTATCACAATTCCAGTGGGTTAGAAGTTTACATACACTAAGTTGACTGTGCCGTTAAACAGCTTGGAAAACTCCAGAAAATGATGTCATGGCTTTAGAAGCTTCTGATAGGCAAATGTACATACTTTGAGTTAATTTGGAGGTGTACCTGTGGATGTATTTCAAGGCCTACCTTCAAACTCAGTGCCTCTTTGTTTGACATCATGGGAAAATACAAAGAAATCAGCTGGTCTGGTCTGATGAAATCATCTGGTCTGATGAAACAAAAATAGAACTGTTTGGCAATAATGACCAGGGGGAAAAAGGGGGAGGCTTGCAAGCCAAAGAACACCATCCCAACCGTGAAGCACGGGTGTGGCAGCGTTATGTTGTTGGGGTGCTTTGATGCAGAAGGGACTGGTACACGTAACAAAATAGATGACATCATGAGGGAGGACAATTATGTGGATATATTGAAGCAGCATCTCAAGACATCAGTCAGGAAGTTAAAGCTTGGTCGCAATTGGGTCTTCCAAATGGGCAATGACCCCAAGCAAACTTTTTTTGTTGCCTTTATTTAACCAGGTAGGCTAGTTGAGAACAAGTTCTCATTTGCAACTGCGACCGTGCCAAGATAAAGCATAGCAGTGTGAACAGACAACACAGAGTTACACATGAAATAAACAATTAATAAGTCAGTAACACAGAAAAAAAGAGAGTCTATATACATTGTGTGCAAAAGGCATGAGGAGGTAGGCGAATAATTACAATTTTGCAGATTAACACTGGAGTGACAAATGATCAGATGGTCATGTACAGGTAGAGATATGTGTGCAAAAGAGTAGAAAAGTAAATAAATGTAAACAGTATGGGGATGAGGTAGGTAAAATTGGGTGGGCTATTTACCGATAGACTATGTACAGCTGCAGCGATCGGTTAGCTGCTCAGATAGCAGATGTTTGAAGTTGGTGAGGGATATAAAAGTCTCCAACTTCCAAGGTTGTGGCAAAATGGCTTAAGGACAACAAAGTCAAGGTATTGGAGTGGCCATCACAACGCTCTGACCTCAATCCCATAGAAAATTTGTGGGCAGAACTGAAAAAGCGTGTGCGAGCAAGGTCTACAAACCTCACTCAGTTACACCAGCTCTGTCAGGAGGAATGGGCCAAAATTCATCCAATTTACTGTGGGAAGCTTATGGAAGGCTACCCGAAATGTTTGACCCAAGATAAACAATTTAAAGGCAATGCTACCAAATACTAATTGAGTGTATGTAAACTTCTGACCCACTGGGAATGTGATGAAAGAAATGAAAGCTGAAATAAATAATTCTCTCTACTATTATTCTGACATTTCACATTCTTAAAATAAAGTGGTGATCCTGACTGACCTAAGACAGGGAATTTTTACTAGGATTAAATGTCAGGAATTGTGAAAAACTGAGTTTAAATGTATTTGGCTAAGGTGTATGTAAACTTCTGACTTCAACTGTACATGCCCTTATGTCAGTCATCAGGGTGTCTTGTCCTGCTCCTGAAATCTGCTCCTGCATTCATCAGCAACAGATCATTGGGTGGGTCTGATATTGATGTGTACATAATTACAATGGTCATTTTATGTGGTCAGTTAAAAACATATAGTGTACCAGTAAAAGGTTTGGACACACCTACTACTTCCAGGATTTTTCTTAATTTTAAAAACTATTTTCTACATTGTATAATAATAGTGAAGACATCAAAACTATGAAATAACACATATGTAATCATGTAGTAACCAAAAAAAGTGTTAAACAAATAAATAAATAAAATTATATTTGAGATTCTTCAAAGTAGCCACCCTTTGCCTTGACGACAGCTTTGCACACTCTTGGCATTCTCTCAACCAGCTTCATGAGGTAGTCACCTGGAATGCATTTCAATTAAGCATTCTGCAGCAATACACCATCCCATCTAGTAGGACTATCATTTGGTGATGACATCCCCACAGCATGGTGATGGCAGTATCATGGGGATGTTTTTCCAGCAGCAGGGACAGGGAGACTAGTCAGAAACGAGTGAAAGATTAACGGAGCAAAGTACAGAGGACCTCAGACTTGGGTGAAGTTTCACCTTCCAACAGGACAACAACTCTAAGCACACAGCCAAGACAACGTAGGAGTGTCTTCTGAATGTCCTTGAGTGGCCCAGCCAGAACCCGATCGAACATCTCTGGAGAGGCCTGAAAATAGCTGTGTAGCGACGCTCCCCATCCAACCTGACAGTGCTTGGAGAGGATCTGCAGAAAATAACATGAGCAATGTATCATACCCAAGAAGACTTGAGGCTGTAATCACTGCCAAAGGTGCTTCAACAAAGTACTGAGTAAAGGGTCTAAATACTTAGGTAAATTTGATATCAGTTTTTTATTTTTAATACATTTGCAAAACCGTCTAAAAACCTGCTTTTGCTTTGTCATTATTGGGTATTGTGTGTAGATTGATGAGGGGAAAAAACGATTTAATACATTTTTGAATAAAGCTGTATCGTAACAAAATGTGGAAAAAGTGAAGGGGCCTGAATACTTTTCTATTGTACATTAGAATGGGCAAAACAAGTGACCTAAGTGACTTTGAGCGTGGTATGATCGTCGGTGCCAGGCGCGCCGGATTCAGAATCCCTCCTGGGCTTTTTACACACAACAGTGTCTAGGCTTTTTCGAGAATGGAGCTACAAAAATAAAAGAATCCGGGTGGCGGCAGTCCTGTTGGACGAAAATAGTTTTTTGATGAGAGAGGTCGAACGAGAATGGCAAGAATCGTGCAAGATAACTGGCGGGCCTCAAACAGACAAATTACGGCACAGTACTATGGTAGTGTGCCTATTGGAACGCACAACTCGTCGATCCTTGTCATGGATGGGCTATTGCAGCAGACGACCACACCGGGTTACATTCCTATCAGCTACAAGCAAAAAGAAGCTGCTCCAGCACAGGAGGATGGTGGGATCTTAATTGGGGAGGACGGGCTCGTGGTAATAATGGCTGGAGCGGAATAGGTGGAATGGTATCAAATGCATCAAACATGGTTTCTATGTGTTTGATGCCATTCCATTTGCTCCACTTCAGTCAATATTATGAGCTGTCCTCCCCTCAGCAACCTTCACTGGGCTCCAGTGGGTACGCGATCACCAACACTGGACAATTGAGGATTGGAAAAACATTGCCTGGTCCGACGAATCCCAGTTCCTATGGCATATTCTGATGGATGAGTCAGGAGTCAACGGTACAGGCTGGTGGCATAATGGTGTTGGGAATGTTTTCCTGGCACACTTTAGGTCCCTTGATATAAATCGAGCAACGATTGAATGCCACAGGGTATCTGAACATTGTTGCTGACCAAACCCAAGAGTATGTCAGGACTACCTGACATGATGACTCCTTGCTGTCCCCAGTCTACCTGGCCATGCTGCTGCTCCAGTTTCAACTTCCACCTGACTGTGCTGCTGCTCTAGTTTCAACTGTTCTGCCTTATTATTATTCGACCATGCTGGTCATTTATGAACATTGAACATCTTGACCATGTTCTGTTATAATCTCCACCCGGCACAGCCAGAAGAGGACTGGCCACCCCACATAGCCTGGTTCCTCTCTAGGTTTCTTCCTAGGTATTGGCCTTTCTAGGGAGTTTTTCCTAGCCACCGTGCTTCTCCACCTGCATTGCTTGCTGTTTGGGGTTTTAGGCTGGGTTTCTGTACAGCACTTTGAGATATCAGCTGATGTACGAAGGGCTATATAAATAAATTTGATTTGATTCGATTTGATTTGATATATTTGGGATGAGAAGGAATGGGCTGTTTGCAGCATGAATGTACCGCCGTCCAATCTGCAGCAACTGTGTGATGCCATTGAGTCAATATGGACCAACATCCCTGTGGAATGTTTCCGACACCTTGTAGAATCCATGCCCCGAAGAAATCAGTCTGTTCTGGAGGCAAGGGGGGTCCAAGCCAGTACTAAATGGGTGTACATAATACAGTGGCCACAGTGTATTTGACCACATCTGTATCATTAGCATTCATTAGCATAGTTCACTCATGTAATGTTCTAAGTGTGGCAGGTAGCCTAGAGGTTAGAGCTCTGGGCCAATGACTAAAAGGTTGCTGGTTCGAATACATGAGCCAACTAGGTGAAAATCTGTCTGTGCCCTTGAGCAAGGCATTTAATCCTAATTTTATCCAAGGGTGCGTACTTGGTCCAAACACACCAAACAGTCGTGAAGAGGGCACAACAAAACCTTTTCCCCTCAGAATACTGAAAAGATTTGGCATGGGTCCCCAGATCCTCAAAAAGTTCTACAGCTGCACAATCGAGAGCATCCTGACCAGTTGCATCACCGCCTGATATGGCAACTGCACAGCATCTGACCGTAAGGCGCTACAGAGGGTAGTGCGTACGGCCCAGTACATCACTGGGGCCAAGCTTCCTGCAATCCTAGACCTATGTAATAGGCGGTGTCAGAAGCAAGCCCATAAAATTGTCAGAGACTAGTCACCCAACTCATAGACTGTTTTCTCTGCTACCGCACGGCAAGCGGTACCAGAGCACCAAGTCTATGACCAAAAAGTATCCTTAACAGTTTCTACCCCCAAGCCATAAGACTGCTGAACAATTCATCAAATGGCCACCGGACTCTTACATTGCCCCCCCCCATTTGTTTTGAACACTGCTTCTACTCACTGTTTATTATCTATGCATAGTCACTTCACCAGTACCTACATGTACAAATTACCTCTAACCTGTGCCCCCGCACACTGACTCGGTACCGGTGACCCATATTTTCTTAACTCTTCTTGAACTGCACCTTTGGTTAAGGGCTTGTAAGTAAGCATTTCACAGTAAGGTCTACACTTGTTGTATTCGGAGCATGTGACAAAGTTTGATTTGACTACTATGGCCGACTCTTTGAACAACACGTTTCACTGCATCTATCTGGTGTATATGACAATAAACATCTATTTACTGTTTGTTGACCTTTTCTGTGGGCAGCACTACCCTGTGTACCACCTGAACGATGCAGAGTGCACTGGGAAGGATGTCACCTCTCCTGAAGAGCGCCATCAGGTGTTCCATGAGCATTATGACATGCTATACCAGGAAGCTTCTCAAAGGGTGAGTTTAAATACACAGAACTATCACTCACACATGGGATTCCTCTCTATTGTCTGAAGTGTCCTCTGCTTGCTTTCATAAGTCATTTTTTCCAGATCAGTGCAGATGAAGGAAAGGTCCCGACAGAGGAAGCCACTTCAGACTGAGATAAATCCCTAAGAATCATTCTGAAGGGTATCTTTCTGACTGAAAACAATAATAGGTTGTCACTTACAAGCTTGTGATTGGAGAAACATGATGGATTCTTTTGGTTTCACTCTACAGTTACTTTGCTAGTTTCAGCTCCCCCTTATCCTGAGTGGCAACACCCACAGTGCCTATGAGGTGGTTCATGACAACAAGCACCCAGAGATCAGCGTTCCTTCCTTCAGCTGGAGAAACTGCAACAACCCCAGCTTCATCCTAGTAACTGTCAGGGTTGGGGTCAATTCCATTTCAATTTAAGTTTACTTCATGAATTTAAATAGTGTTAGAAGGGTAGAGAATCGGGACACAACCTCCCACTCTCTCTCTGCAGGGCACCTTCTTTCCTGCTAGAGGAGAGCAGCGTGGTGGCCATCTACTGCGCCACAGGCATGGTTGTCTCCCTCATGCTCATGGCCCACCTCCACTTCTCAAAGAGCTTCATGCTCCTAGCCACCAGCCTCATGGGCAAGCACAAGGGCCTGTGACTGTTATAGTGAGTGTTTCCCCTAGATCAAATCATTATTTCCTTGGCAGGCCACATCAAAAAAGGGCAGCATTCAGGTTAGCAAATACACCAAAAGTGTGATTGAAATCAAAGTAACGGTAGGGGACGTCTCATCTGTGTGACCGACCACCTTTGACCTCCTCACCCTGACCATGTTCATCCCTGAGACCAAAGAGACAGTAATAGGGTTGACACTCCTGACACCAACAGCACCTTTTAAAGGCCTCGGTCACTCTTTGTTGGTGCATTTTAATAGCGTGCAATGATATGTTATCCATTCATTCTCTTTATAAATGATTGGCAACTGAATGTTTTATTTTTTTATCCCGGTGAGTAAGCTCTGGCAGGGCCATCGTTGACCTTTAAATGTGACCCGGACGAAAACAGTCGAGGGAAGACGGCAGAACTGGGTTTCTTGCAACTGTAATTTATGCATATACAAAGTGTACATAAGTATCATTTTCCCACATATTCAGTTTAAACAAACCAAAAAAAAAACAAAGGTCTTCTGATGTGCCTCTTTATTAAAATAAAAATACTTGTATTCCTTAAAGGCCTGAAAACACAAACGTTATCACATCTACCTCCTCGCTCTCAGAATAGACTTGCACATTGAAAGCTTCTGTTCAGTGTTAAGAATATCCTGTCTAACTGTGCCCACACGCTCACAATGCCTGTGCCATTGTGAAGGGATCTCTATGACCGAAGGATCACTACTTTATCATCTCGTCTCATTCTATATAAGTTGATGCCTATACATCTGTATGCATACATACGTTCTAGACATTCATAAATATGTATACGCATAGGTACACACATTACTATGTATAATTGTACATATAGATTTATAGAATATATGTATATCTTTATAAATGTATATGTACATATATATTAATACAAAATGCACATGTACAATGTAGATATACAATGCATGAGTACATGTGTGTATATATGTTTTACAGTACATGCATGCTTTGAAGCACACATACACACACATTTACTGGCACGCGCATGTATACATCTCATACACACTTCATATCTAAAAAGATGCTTCCTACTGTAGTAAAACAACTCCAGGTTGCGATTTGGACACGTCAATGGATCTTCCAATGTATTAAAGCTGAGAATCAGAAATAAAAATATACATTTTCACCGTCGAAACGAAAGAGGATGAAGGCATGTCTCTGGCTGCGACCTGCGGTCACTGCGGTAGGTAAGTGGTTAATTTGCATAATGTATACAGGATTTGAGTTTTTTTTTTTTACACCGCACAAATTTTTCCACCGTTTTCTACTAAAGAACATTTTCTTTTTTTATAAACCAGAAAAACTAACCGAGAGAGAGAGAGAGAGCAAGAGCGAGAGCGAGAAACTCCCTGTCTGCAGTCTCTACTGTCAGATAGAGTTTGACATCAAGCTGTACAGCGCAGTCAAAAACATACATCAGAGCTCAATTTACAGGTACAGCCATTATCAAGGCACAAAGATATTCTACAAGAAGTTTTTTCTCTCAATAAAGTTGTACAAAATAACATTACATTTTGCAGTCTGTACAAGATAATCAACCTTGCACCAGTGTGCAAGATAACAAAAACAAAAATATATTATATATATTTATATATATATATAGAACTATTGCCCAAGAGGATCTAAGTCAAAAAGGACTGTCTGTGGGCAAATCAAAGTGAGTGTGGTATTTCTCTTTCCATCTAGACATGTGGCAGAATGCTGCTGCCCTACGACAGGAGGTGCATTGGACTCAAACTCCCAGCATCCTCCTGGTCCTCCCACAAGCCCCACCCCCTCTATGCTAATTCTACGGCTCTCAGCATCCACACAAAAGCAGTCTGAAAGCCTCTCCATGTTGCAATAAAAACAAACAAACCCAAATAAAAAAAAGTGACAGAGTAATAAATATCTAGGTGCTACATCATGTGTATACTTCCTTGACGGCGTTAAGTTACCTGATGCAAAGTGCATTACATCTCCTGCCCGCCCCACCGCCCGACTCCTTCATCAAGTACTCAGAGCAGAATAGAGAGAGGGAGGGAGAGAGCGAGCAAAGCGGAGTAATCCATGCAACGGAGTGTCGGAAGGTTGATTCCAACTCTGGAACCAACACACACAGGAGTTACCTCATTAGATACCTCAACTCTCTCACGCACAAACGTACACACACACGCACACACCCTCTGACAACATCAGCTGGTCCAGGTCCAACCACAACAGAAACTACAGAAGACTAGTTCAAATCAAAAACCACAAAACAAGATGTCTAAAAAGGCTTAGTGGAATGAGCAGAATAAAGGCATTTGAAATAAAAGACAGGCACACACACATCCTTTCCCATCCCCGCTTATACCTACAAAATAACAGTAAAAAAATGGGCCAAAATTAAAGAACAAAATAAAACAAAAAATGGCAAACAAAATGACAGCATTGTGATGCTTCAGTAGTTCTCCTGGTCCCTGTGGTGAAAGGAACTTGTGTTTTGGGAGTGGAAACAAACTGCACCGGGATTGGCCCAGAGCCGTCTGGATGGTTGGCTACGACCAATCACAAGAGTTCATACTGGCGCAGGTGCATCCTCTGGATGATGTCTCGGCAGTCGTTGAAGACACGGCGGATGTTCTCCGTGTCCACGGCGCAGGTGAAGTGGGGGTAGCAGTAGTGCTTTCCGTCGCCGCTCGCCGTGCTGATCCTCTGTGGGGAGACACATTTCTGTTAACTTCCTGAATTGGAACAGAAAATGACCCCAAACATGAAATGGTTAACACTACAATACAAGCATCTACAGTCAGTACATAGAATGAAAACTGTACGTACAAGGAACTCATCTCTAATGAAAAACTTGGCCCGGGTCACTTTAGGGTCCTCTCCGGGGTCTGGAACGGCTGTTTAGAAAGAGACAAACAGAAGAAATCCAGGTTCATCAGTACAAGGATAGCATATCATTAGGACTGGATGTAGTGCAGTGCCTGATGACGGTATCTGCAATCACATTTTTATGGAGCATCTCTAACTAGTGCTCTCCGTGCTCCAAACTATTCTGTGATTTAATTTGACGATGGGGAAGAAAGGCATGTTTATGCTATTACATCCTGCAATTGAGTACCTGGGATATCTATAAGTTAGAGGGTCATATGAGGGCTAAATAAAGGTTTATTCCAGGGCCTGCGCAAATGACTCAATTTGAGTCACAAATTTCAAAAGTGTGTGTCGCCAAAATGGGTTAACCTTTGTATACATCTTGTGGATCGGTTTGGAGGTCCTTCACTGTGAAGCAACAACAACGATTTGGTGCACGCTTCGTTGCTGGAAGAGCATAATGTGTGGGTCTCTTAGGTTAGTAGATCTTCTTAATTATTATGATCAAGTTTTATTTAAAGAAAGTGTTTTCCGCACATCTCAGCACCCACCTTCGGCCGGCACAGTATAGCGAGCGTACTCAGGGAAGTAGTCTTCAAGTTTGGATTTCCCTGCTAAGATCTTGTCAGCCAGCATGTCCTGCTTGTTCAAGAACAGGATGACTGAAATGGTCCGTAAGAATCTGAAAAGAAAGATTGTAAAGAATGACGTGACTGGACAGGCATTTAAACAATGACACTGTGTCAGAGTTATTGGAATGTGAATGGATGGGTTTAAAAGTAAAATATCTCTATCCAACTCATGTGTTGCTTCTGTTTGACCGATTCACACTGATATCACCACGTTGACTGATTAAAACTAAAATGGGAAGCATGCTTCAGTCTGTTACCATTATTACTGTCAATCGCTAAAAGTACATCCTCTTACAATAACATATACTCCAGAAGTCATATTATTATACATGTAGTGTTGCAATGTACTTTAAAACACATTTTCACCAAGAATTTGCTACAGAAAATAAACAAAGCTGTTTTAAAATTAATTCAGTTTGCAAATGTATTGCAAGTATATTGAAATCACAACCAAATGGAATGCAAACGTTACATTCGCCTATTACTAAATCTGGTGTGAAATTTTAAGTAGGGCATAATTGAGTCTGGAGAGGGCACAGAGCCTGATTAGGTGACCATGACCAACCTGTTATTCCAGATGCTCTTGAAGAGATCCAGGGACTCCCGGAGTCTGTTGGTGCTGTTGTCTTCCCTTATGACCATGTTATAACTGCTGCTTGCCGCCACAAAGATGATCGCCGTCACGTCTAAAAGAAATAAGAACACATTAAATGGGTTGTTTTAGCATGAAATGGTGCATATTGGTGCATAATGGTGTGCATTATGAGGATCAGACACAGTGACATCGTAAACCATGTCATGTTAAAGGAAAATTCCACTAAAAGACTATCTTTAGTCATTTGTTTCATTAGTCCACTGTTGATACAGTCCAAAAATGTCATACTATGACACCTACTGTAGTTTTTGTTACTTGGTAGCAACTAGCTACAGACCCTGTGTTGCGGATCATTTACAACTATTTTGGATTGTCCAAGCTGTAACATTAACGTTAATCTCAGGCTTTTTAAGTGGAGATATTCTTTGCTACTTTTCAAACGAAGACCAAGTAGTATTTCACGTAACAAGTTGCTATATATGCCTTTTGTTTTGTTCATGAGGAGTAATGGCCGAGAAAAGGCAGGAGACACTTGGTTTTGTTGAGCGTCACATTGGTTAGACTGCTCCCTGTAACGGATCAGTCGTCCACCAGACTACACTCTACGATTAGAGGGAGGTGGGAGAGGAAGTGTTGGGTGTCTCGGTTAGGGAGACAAGGGAATGGGGTTCAGTGTTTTCCAGTTAGGATAGATTTATGTTCTTTCCAACAGATCTTTACATATTTTCCTCACTACAAAGTATTAATGCGGTCCTTGTGGTTACTAAACATACACCATCACCCCTGTTAACCAACCCATTCACACACCCCAATATCCCAGACCGGTGTGTTAATTGTAACACACAATTTTGGAGCTCAGTGCTGCGCTATATCTCTGAGATTACTTCTACCCCAATACCATTAATCCCTAAACTTTGCAACCTAAATCTTTACCCAGAGAATATCTCTTTACATAGGAGAGAGAGAAGAAAATAGTTGACCTCTGTCTATTACAAGCTAGGCGTTCAATTTCTCTCCTTTGGAGATATGTCAGTTTCCCCTCACTTGGTCATTGGTTAAAATAATTAAGGTCAAGCCTAGCTCTTGAAAAATTCACTTATATAGTAAAAAAAAAGAGAAAAAAAGCTCCGGTCACTGTTTCACCTGTCCTCTTTATTGTCTCCACCCCCTCCAGGTGTCACTTATTTCCCCCAGTGTATTTATCCCTGTGTTTCCTGTCTCTCTGTGCCAGTTCATCTTGTATGTTTAGTCAAGTCAACCAGCGTGTTTTCCCCCATACTCCTTTTCCATTCTCTTTTGCTAGTTTTCACAGTTTTGACCCCTGCCTGACTGGACTACTTTCCCGCCTGCCTGATCATCCTGCCTGCCCTGACCTTGAATCTGCCTGCCCTGACCTTGAATCTGCCTGCCCTGACCTTGAATCTGCCTGCCCTGACCTTGAATCTGCCTGCCCTTCGGTACCTATTGGACTATGAACTGGTTTTGACCTTTTTCCTGTACATGACCATTCTCTTTCCTACCCCTTTTGGATTAATAAACATTGTAAGACTCCAACCATCTGCCTCCTGTGTCTGCATCTGGGTCTCACCTTGTGCCTTGATAGCCCCAGAGTTTAATGTTATTTGGGATCGGTTTATTTTCTACAATTTTATTTGACCTTTATTTAACTAGGCAAGTCAGTTAAGAACAAATTCTTATTTTCAATGACGGCCTAGGAACAGTGGGTTAACTGCCTTGTTCAAGGGCAGAACAACAGATGTTTACCTTGTCAGCTCTGGGATTCGATCTGGCAACCTTTCGGGTTACTAGTCCAACGCTCTAACCACTAGGCAACCTACCACCTATAAACCGGTGATATTGTAGAAGCATTGGAACTGTATATCTGTATATTCTAAAGAAATGTATATGAATATTGGCTATAGTTCAAGCGTAATCCGCATGATAATGTGAGGACTTTTTTTCTCTTCCGTTTATCTGTTGTTAATGTTGGATTGTTAAGTTGTCGTCTTTGGGTTGGGTGAAAAATAATAATTGTATTTCTGTAACTGTTGACCGTCTAATTTGGAACTAATACATAAGCGTAAAATTATATATATTTTTAAATTGACTAATTAAACAAATAGATTGTTTTTGTGGAAGTGGATCCAGATGGTATACAATGCTACTAAGCTACTGTGACACAGTCCCTGTTCCACCACAAGATGGTCAGGAGTTAACGCAGGTCTTCCGGTTTCAGGTAAGGTTGCTCATTAAGCAAGCATGGTTCACTGAACCACCAACAGGACACTTGCAAAACAACATTGTGGGCAGCAAAATTGTCCACATAATCCAAACTTACCATTGAAGCACTGAATCCATTTTCTCCTCTCGTCTCTCTGGCCACCTACATCAAACATACTGGGAGGGAAGAGAAAAAAAAACATTTTAACAGACTTCTGTATGATCCAATGTGGGAAGGTGCCTATTTAACTCAAACACGTCTTGATCTCAAAACACATCTTATTTGTCACATGCGCTGAAGACTATATCGTGAAATGCTTACTTATACAAGCGCTTAACCAATAATGCAGTTTGAAGAAAATATTTACAAAATAAACATTTTAACAAAATAACAAGACTATATACAGACTATATACAGGGGGTACCTGTACCGAGTCAATGTGTGGGGTACAGGTTAGTCGAGGTAATTGAGGTACACATCATGGACAAATTGAAATGGACAGCGTGGTGACAGCGTGGAGGAGGTTGAAGAAATTTGGCTTGTCACCTAAATCACACAAACTTTACAGATGCACAATCGAGAGCATCCTGTCGGGCTGTATTGCCGGCTGGTACGGCAACTGCACCGCCCTTAACCGCAAGGCTCTCCAGAGGGTAGTGAGGTCTGCACAACACATCACCGGGGACAAACTACCTGCCCTCCATGACACCTACAGCACCCGATGTCACAGGGAGGCCAAAAAGATCATCAAGGACAACAACCACACGAGCCACTGCCTGTTCACCCCGCTATAATTCGGAAGGCGAGGTCAGTACAGATGCTGACCGAGAGAAGCTGGGACCGAGAGACTGAAAAACAGCTTCTATCTCAAGGCTATCAGACTGTTATACAGCCATCACTAACAGAGTGGCTGCTGCCAACATACAGACTCAAATCTCTGGCCACTTTAATAAAAGGACTTAAAAGGTATTACTTAGTCACTTTAAATAACGCCACTTTATTAATGTGTACATATACTACATTACTCATCTCATAACTAAAACTGTATTCTTTAACATCTACTGCATCTTGCCTATGCCGCAGAGCAATATATTTATATGTACAGTTGAAGTCGGAAGTTTGCATACACTTAGGTTGGAGTCATTAAAACTTGTTTTTCAACCACTCCACACATTTCTTGTTAACAAACTATAGTTTTGGCAAGGCGGTTAGGACATCTACTTTGTGCATGACAAGTCATTTTTCCAACAATTGTTTACAGACGAATTATTTCACTTATAATTCACTGTATCACAATTCCAGTGGGTCAGAAGTTTACATACACTAAGTTGACTGTGCCTTTAAACAGCTTGGAAAATTCCAGAAAATGATGTCATGGCTTTAGAAGCTTCTGATTGGCTAATTGACATCATTTGAGTCAATTGGAGGAGTACCTGTGGATGTATTTCAAGGCCTACCTTCAAACTCAGTGCCTCTTTGCTTGACATCATGGGAAAATCTAAAGAAATCGGCCAAGACCTCAGAAAAATAAATTGTAGACCTCCACAAGTCTGGTTCATCCTTGGGAGCAATTTCCAAACGTCTGAAGGTACCATGTTACTCTGTACAAAAAATAGTATGCAAGTATAAACACCATGGGACCACGCAGACGTCATACCACTCAGGAAGGAGACACATTCTTTCTCCTAGAGATGCACGTACTTTGGTATGAAAACTGCATATCAATCCCAGAATAACAGCAAAGGACCTTTTATTTATTTATTTTTATTTTTATTTCACCTTTATTTAACCAGGTAGGCTAGTTGAGAACAAGTTCTCATTTGCAACTGCGACCTGGCCAAGATAAAGCATAGCAGTGTGAGCATACAACAAAGAGTTACACATGGAGTAAACAATTAACAAGTCAATAACACAGTAGAAAACAAAGGGGGGGTCTATATACAATGTGTGCAAAAGGCATGAGGAGGTAGGCAAATAATTACAATTTTGCAGATTAACACTGGAGTGATAAATGATCAGATGGTCATGTACAGATATTGGTGTGCAGAAGAGCAGAAAAGTAAATAAATAAAAACAGTATGGGGATGAGGTAGGTGAAAAGGGTGGGCTATTTACCAATAGACTATGTACAGCTGCAGCGATCGGTTAGCTGCTCAGATAGCGGATGTTTGAAGTTGGTGAGGGAGATAAAAGTCTCCAACAATTTTTGCAATTCGTTCCAGTCACAGGCAGCAGAGTACTGGAACGAAAGGCGGCCAAATGAGGTGTTGGCTTTAGGGATGATCAGTGAGATACACCTGCTGGAGCGCGTGCTACGGATGGGTGTTGCCATCGTGACCAGTGAGCTGAGATAAGGCGGAGCTTTACCTAGCATAGACTTGTAGATGACCTGGAGCCAGTGGGTCTGGCGACGAATATGTAGCGAGGGCCAGCCGACTAGAGCATACAAGTTGCAGTGGTGGGTGGTATAAGGTGCTTTAGTGACAAAACGGATGGCACTGTGATAGACTGCATCCAGTTTGCTGAGTAGAGTGTTGGAAGCCATTTTGTAGATGACATCGCCGAAGTCGAGGATCGGTAGGATAGTCAGTTTTACTAGGGTAAGCTTGGCGGCGTGAGTGAAGGAGGCTTTGTTGCGGAATAGAAAGCCGACTCTTGATTTGATTTTCGATTGGAGATGTTTGATATGAGTCTGGAAGGAGAGTTTGCAGTCTAGCCAGACACCTAGGTACTTATAGACGTCCACATATTCTAGGTCGGAACCATCCAGGGTGGTGATGCTAGTCGGGCATGCAGGTGCAGGCAGCGACCGGTTGAAAAGCATGCATTTGGTTTTACTAGCGTTTAAGAGCAGTTGGAGGCCACGGAAGGAGTGTTGTATGGCATTGAAGCTTGTTTGGAGGTTAGATAGCACAGTGTCCAAAGACGGGCCGAAAGTATATAGAATGGTGTCGTCTGCGTAGAGGTGGATCAGGGAATCGCCCGCAGCAAGAGCAACATCATTGATATACACAGAGAAAAGAGTCGGCCCGAGAATTGAACCCTGTGGCACCCCCATAGAGACTGCCAGAGGACCGGACAGCATGCCCTCCGATTTGACACACTGAACTCTGTCTGCAAAGTAATTGGTGAACCAGGCAAGGCAGTCATCCGAAAAACCGAGGCTACTGAGTCTGCCGATAAGAATATGGTGATTGACAGAGTCGAAAGCCTTGGCAAGGTCGATGAAGACGGCTGCACAGTACAGTCTTTTATCGATGGCGGTTATGATATCGTTTAGTACCTTGAGTGTAGCTGAGGTGCACCCATGACCGGCTCGGAAACCAGATTGCACAGCGGAGAAGGTACGGTGGGATTCGAGATGGTCAGTGACCTGTTTGTTGACTTGGCTTTCGAAGACCTTAGATAGGCAGGGCAGGATGGATATAGGTCTGTAACAGTTTGGGTCCAGGGTGTCTCCCCCTTTGAAGAGGGGGATGACTGCGGCAGCTTTCCAATCCTTGGGGATCTCAGACGAGATGAAAGAGAGGTTGAACAGGCTGGTAATAGGGGTTGCGACAATGGTGGCAGATAGTTTCAGAAATAGAGGGTCCAGATTGTCAAGCCCAGCTGATTTGTACGGGTCCAGGTTTTGCAGCTCTTTCAGAACATCTGCTATCTGGACCTTGTGAAGATGCTGGAGGAAACCGGTACAAAAGTATCTATATCCACAATAAAACAGGTCCTATATCAACATAACCTGAAAGGCCGCTCAGCAAGGAAGAAGCCACTGCTCAAAAACCGCCATAAAAAAGCCAGACTACGGTTTGCAACTGCACATGGGGACAAAGATTGTGATGAAACAAAAATAGAACTGTTTGGCCATAATGACCATCGTTACGTTTGGAGGAAAAAGGGGGATGCTTGCAAGCCGAATAACCCCATCACAACCGTGAAGCACGCGGATGGCAGCATCATGTTGTGGGGGTGCTTTGCTGCAGGAGAGACTGGTGCACACAACAATAGATGGCATCATGAGGCAGGAAAAAATTTGGATATATTGAAGTAACATCTCAAGACATCAGTCAGGAAGTTAAAGCTTGGTCGCAAATAGGTCTTCCAAATGGACAATCGCCCCAAGCATACTTCTAAAGTTGTGGAAAAATGGCTTAAGGACAACAAAATCAAGGTATTGGAGTGGCCATCACAAAGCCTTGATCTCAATCCTATAGAAAATGTGTGGGCAGAACTGAAAAAGCGTGTGCGAGCAAGGAGGCCTACAGACCTGACTCAGTTACACTAGCTCTGTCAGTAGGAATGGGCTAAAATTCACCCAATTTATTGTGGGAAGCTTGTGGAAGGCTACCCAAAATGTTTGACCCAAGTCAAACAATTTTAAAAAGGCAATGCTACCAAATACTGATTGAGTGTATGTAAACTTCTGACCCACTGGGAATGTGATGAAAGAAATGAAAGCTGAAATAAATCATTCTCTCTACTATTATTCTTAAAATAAAAGTGCTGACCTAAAACAGGGAATTATTACTAGGATGATTAAATGTCAGGAATTGTGAAAAACTGAGTTTAAATGTATTTGGCTAAGGTGTAAGTAAACTTCAGACTTCAACTGTACATATTCTTATTCATCCCTTTACATGTGTGTGTGTATATAAAGGTAGTTGTTGTGAATTTGTTAGATATTACTGCATTGTCGGAACTAGAAGCACAAGCATTTCTCTACACTCGCATTAACATCTGCTAACACATAATGTGTATGTGACCAATACAATTTGACTTGATTGGACTTGAATATAGTGCCTTCAGAAAGTATTCAGATCCCTTGACTTTTTCCAACTTTTGTTACGCTACAGCCTTATTCTAAAATTGATGAAAAAACATTTCTCTATCTACACCAAATACCCCATAAAGACAAAGCAATTTTTTTGTTGACATTTTAGCTCAGCCTTCATGGGTAAGATGATACAAGCTTGACACACCTGTATTTGGTGAGTGTCTCCCATTCTACTCTGCAGTTCCTCTCGCGCTCGGTCAGGTAGAATGGTGAGAGTCACTGCACAGCTATTTTCAAGTCTCTTCAGAGATGTTTGATCGGGTTCAGGTCCGGTCTCTGGCTGGACCACTCAAGGACATTCAGAGACTTGTCACAAAGCCACTCCTGCGTTGTCTTGGCTGTGTGTTTAGGGTCATTGCCCTGTTGGAAGGTGAACCTTTGCCCCTGTCTGAGCTCCTGAGCGCTCTGGAGCAGTTTTTTAAAAAATCATGATCTCTCTGTACTTTACACCGTTCATCTTTACCCAGATCCTGATTAGTCTCCCAGTCCCTGCCGCTGAAAAACATCACCACAACATTATGCTGACACCACCATGCCTCACCGTAGGGATGGTGCCAGGTTTCCTCCAGACGTGACACTTGGCATTCAGGCTAAAGAGTTCAATCTTGGTTTCATCAGACCAGACAATCTTGTTTCTCATGGTCTGAGAGTCTTTAGATGCCTTTTGGCAAACTCCAAGTGGGATGTCATGTGCCTTTTACTGAAGAGTGGCTACCGTCTGGCCACTCTATCAAAAAGGCTTGTTTTGTGCAGTGCTGCAGAGATGGTTGTCCTTCTGGAAGGTTCTCCCATCTCCACAGAAGAACTCTGTCAGTGACCATTGGGTTCTTGATCACCTCCCTGACCAAGGCCCTTCTCCCTCGATTTCTCAGTTTGGCCCGGTGGCCAGCTCTAGGAAGAGTCTTGGTGGTTCCAAACGTCTTCCATTTAAGAATGATGGAGGCATCTGTTCTTGGGGACCTTCAATGCTGCAGAAATGTTTTGGTACCCTTCCCCAGATCTGTGCCTCAACACAATCCTGTCTCGGAGCTCTACGGAGAATTCCTTCGACCTCATGGGTTGGTTTTTGCTCTGAAATGCACTGTCAACTGTGGGACTTTACATGTGTGCACCATTCCCAATCATGTCCAATCAATTTAATTTACCACAGGTGGACTCCAATCAAGTTGTAGAAACACCTCAAGGACGATCAGTGGAAACAGGATGCACCCGAGCTCAATTTCGAGTCTCATAGCAAAGGGTCTGACTATTTATGTAAATAAGGTTTCTGTTTTTAATACATTTGATTTTTTTTTCAAGAGAGAGACTTGTTTTCGCTTTGCCATTATGGGGTATTGTGTGTAGATTGATGCGGAAAACATTTAATTTAATCAATTTTAGAATAAGGCTGTAACGTAACAAAAGGTGGAAAAAGTCAAGGGTCTGAATACTCTCCGAATGCACTGTAGGTGACTTATAGTATAGGGATTTCTCAATAAAGACCTTGCAATACAGTTGATTAGACTAGTTTTCTACATGGAGTGATGATGGAAACAGAGCTCCTGTGGGTAAAGTTAACCACTACAGTAAACCACTTGGCAGTATGTTGAGTTCCTGTGTCGTGGTGTTCTAGAGCAGATACTGCTTTCCTATTTAGTGTGCATACGTTAGACAAAATGGTCATCTAATCAAGGAGCAACGGTCTGCCCCCACATTAGAAGAGTTGCGTGACCAAATTGTGCTTGTGGAACAGTTTGGAGATGTCGCCCATGGCTATTTTCTCCAGGATGATGTCCTGATGAGAAAGTGGGTACCTCATAGTAGTTTTGTGGGGGAGGCTATTAGTCAGGTTGTTGTACCAGTTAAGTTGTGTGAGTTGGTGCTGAAAACTTTCCACGAGGATGTTGCTGGTCATCTGGGTGTGAGGAAAACCTACAATCGCATACTGAGACATTTCTTTTGGCCTAGGTTAAAGAAGGATGTTTCTGCATTCATCAAAACCTACTCAAGCTATTAAGCCGGTACTGCTGTTTCCTATTCCCGTAGTCAGCCAGCCTTTTGAGTATCTGATTGTTGACTGTGTTGGCCCTCTGCCTCGCTCTAAGGTAGTAGTTACCTGTTCACTGTGATGTGTGTCAGACCACTTGTTTTCCTGTTGCCTATCCGGTCTATCACAACTAAGTCTGTGCTAAAATCTTTGAGTCAGTTTCTCGCTGTTTGGAATTTGTTTGGTCAGGTTCTCCAACAGCTCTATATTAAAACAATGTGTCTTGTGCCTGTCCCGCGCAGAGTCAAAGAGCGCTGGAACGTTTCCATTAAACACGTCTTTGTTGAGAGCTTATTGTACGGAGATGGATAAGGATTGGGAGGAGGGGTTGCCATGGTTACCGTTAGCCACCAGGGAGGTTTCACAGGAGTGCACAGGTTTCAGTCCAAAGGACCTAGTGTTCGGACATAGTGTATGAATGGAAGTCTCCTAAGCCACCTCAGTCCTGTTATCCTATGAGTGTGATTTCCGGCGCCGCCTGTATGCCGCTGGTGAGATGGCCAAAGAGAAGCTATCATCTTCACAGGGGAGGATGAAAGGAATATTTGATCGGCGAGCTGAGCCTCGTCACCTGGACTAAAGTGACCAGGTTTTTGCTCTGCTGCCAATTGTTGGTTCTCCTTTTCAAGCCAAGTTTAAGGTCCATATACGGTTGTGCGCCAGTACACTGAGCAAAACTATCTAGTTGCCACTCCGGGAACGGAGGGAAAAAAAGCACCATCTGTGTCATGTCAATCTGCTAAAACACTACTACACACGTTCCTCTGGGGACGAAGAGTGGGAGTTCGCAGAGGACGGTAAACCTGTTCTTTTGGCCAGTACTGTTACATTGCTGGGTCCTTTCTGTCATGCTATGTCCGTGCATGGTGAGGAGGATGTCCTTGGTCCTGACTATTGTGTACTGCAGGGTAGATACAGAAAAATACAGAGTCACTGGATGTTTTGGATAGCCTTCTTGCTCATGTACCTGCTGATAGGCGAGACGAGTTGGTCAGTCTGAGTTTTCCAGTTTTGTTTTCTGATACACCAACATGTACAAACGCAATAGAACACGATATTGATGTTGGGGATGCTGACCCCATCCGTCAGCGGTTCTATAGTTTCTTCGGAGAAACGGCGTTATCTGGATGCTGAGATCGGGTACATGATGGAGAATGAAATTGCAGAGCCTTCTTTCTCCAGCTGGGCTTTCTCCCTGTATCTTGGTCAGTAAACCGGATGGGACAAACAGATTTTGTACGGACTACCATAAGGTAAACAGTGTCACTAAGCCAGATTCATTTCCTCTTCCTCGGATGGAGGACTGCGTTGATCAGGTCGGAGCAGCGAGGTTTGTGAGCAAGTTTGACCTATTAAAGGGCTATTGGCTGGTGCCACTGACGCATAGGGCATGTGACATCTCTGCCTTTATTACACCTTCAGATCTGTACACCTATTTGGTTATGAGTTTCGGCCTGCGTTACGCACAAACCTGCCACTTTTCAGCGCCTTATGAATAGGGTTGTCTTCGTTCTAGTCGGGTGCGCTGTTTATCTGGACGATGTAGTGGTTTATGCAGATATTTGGGAGGAGCATCTGGCCTGTATTCAAGCCTTGTTCGACCGCCTGGCTGCGGATTCTCTCAAATCTGGCAAAATGCGAGTTTGTACCTTGGTAAGGTGGTTGGGCAGGGTGAAGTGTGTCCTTGTTTGGTGGTAGCTACTGATACTTTTCCACCGCCAACCACTAAAAAGGAACTGATGTGTTTCTTGGGAATGAATGAGATTTTGTAGGAACTTCTCTACTGTAGTCGCTCCCCTGAAAGATTTTCTGAAAGCTATGGCGGTTTACGTCAGGTCTCCTCTCTGTCAACAGGCTTTTGAAGATGCAAAGAGGTTACTTACCTCAACTCCGGTGCTGGCTGCTCCTCGTTTGGATTTGTCATTTACCTTGCAGGTGGATGCAAGTCACATGGGGGCAGATGCAAGCAGATGTGTCCGGTGTTGAGAGGCCTGTTAGTTAAGTTTCCAAGAAGTTTAATTGTTATCAGTTCAACTTCTCCGTGTTGGTAAAACAATCGCTAGCACTCATATGGGTGCTACGACACTTTGAGGTGTAGGTCAGGTCGGGTGTAGTACCTAGTGTGGTCTACATTGACCATAACCCTCACCTTCTTGAGGTCTATGATGTGTGTTAACCTGAGGATAATGAGATGGTGTTTGTTTTTACAGGCATTCCATCTCGATGTGCGGCACATGTCGTTGCTGACACACTCTCGTGCGCCCTGTTCCTATTGATTGGTGGACATGCGTTCTCATACGCGTTGTCCCCGAGTGTGTATGCGTGTCGTCCACGTGACCGGCCACTGTTTATTTTGTGTTGTCCTGTTGTGCCTGTCTTCTGTTCCCTGCTGTCTTCATTTTTTTTTCTTTCCTTTTAAAAAGGTTGCTTACTGTGCGCAAAGGTTGGTGAGGTCTGGGGAGGCTGAGGTGGGCTGTGGCAGTGGGGTAGCATTTACCTGGGCTAGGGTCTGTCCCGGGGATAAATACACCGTTCCCCCCATACATTGAGGAGACTCTCTCCACGCAGACGCGCTGTTGTTTTTGGCATTTTGGAGCTTCTTTGTGTTCATTTGTTTTGGCACCTCTCAACACCCCTCATTATCACCATCTATGCAGTCATCCACTCACTTACACTACACACAAAAAATTGTTATTTGTAAATAGTTTACTTTTTAAAATATGTTTTTGTTACTTCTTTATCTCTGCGTTGTCTCTCTCTTTGTTACGGAATATGAGCCGGTTCGTAACAAACTGAAATGAAAAACAAACCGACCAAAAGGTGGGGACATTTCCAATATAATATAATATGAAACCACAATGGCCATTTACAGTACACTGTTTATACAGTTAATAAAACAGACAACAATGGGCACCATAAAATCACAATGAAGGGGACACTTACTGAAAGTTCACTTTGTCGACTTGAAATCTTGTTTCGAAAATCCCTGAAGTCAAAACTCGGCAGCGAAGCAAGTCCTGGGGTTTAAAACAAGAGGAGCATAGAGATGAAGAGATGCACTAAAGGAATGAGTAGAAAAGATAGGTAGAGAGAGGTTGAAAGAGAGAGCGAGAGACAGAGAGACTAAAAGTGTATGATGTTTTCCTACACAGTGCTTATTGATTAAGCAATACAGTTACAGCTATGGTTGGTAACATTTGGCATGTCATTTTATCACTACGTCTTTAGCCATGCTCTAGAGCGTTGAAAAGTAATCTTACCTGATCTGTTGGTGTGTAGTCATTCGACCTCACCGACTCAATTCTGTCCAAGAAGCTGCAAAACACAAAACATAATTATATGACACTGGCCTGGATCTTAAGAACAGTAAATATCACTGTCATTACAGTAGATATAGCTTAAGATCTGACTCTACACATTTAAACTAAGAAAAGGAACTAATGTAGGCACTAGCATAGAACGATCATATCCAGAATATATGTCATCACATAGAGCAGAACTATATTGTAAGATATAGAATGGAGCCCAATCTATCCACTGCATTTCTATCTATAGCCTTTTGAATGTTTCACCTCAGTACATAGCTAAATCCCTATGACAACGGACTAGAATACTACTGTAGGGGTGATCCCAGCGCTGCACCATCCTTCCCCAGCAGAGGGCATCAGAGTACATCCCCCGCCTATTTATGTCCCCCTTTTCCTGTCCCATTACATAAGACCGCAATTAGTTCCTGCCAGAGCTAGACGAGAGCCTCTCGCTCTGGTGTGCACTGTGCATGAGCTGTATGTTCCCTGGGTGTGTGTGAGTGTGTGTCCCCGCGGTAGAAGAGATGGGGGAAAAGACACACACACAGGGCAGCCTGTAACCACTGAACAGCATGGTGATATCACCAGCACTGTCACCAGTCTAAACCAGCAGATACCACACTACAAATCCCTATTCTGTTCTGTTCTATTCCGTTCCGTTCTATTGTATTCTAGGAAGCAGCCACAACACAGAGCAGTTCTGTACAGGTTTATTTGACGTTGCATTTTTACCTCAGAATTCAGTTCTAGGAACTGACTGATATGTAGGTATTTGTGTGATGACAATGATCACACTATGAGCCTTAGGGAAGTCCAAATGACTCAGTCCTCATCTCTAAGTACCTAGAAAAGAGCCAATCGGGTATATTATAAAGTTATTTAACCAGTCACTGTTCACAGACAGTTGGATCCACTAAAACCTTTATTTTACTGTAAAGAAAGAACCAGTTAGTTACTGAGATTCAGAATGTACAGCGTATGATATAAAAAAGGTAATAACCTTTACCTTTTGGTTTATATTGGAATTATTCAAACTAGCACCCGTCGGCATCATTTGGTACAAGGCAGTTACCAATATAATTCTTTAGCAAGTACCATAGTTAATAAAGTGTTAACAAACCTCTGATACAAGTGCCAGATTGTTTACACAAAAAAAAAAAAAAAAAAGTGCCCTCCTCTGGAGTTTGGGCCTGTAAACGCTACAGCAACACAGCCAAGTTTCATAATGAATTATGCATGACTGTAAGTGACCCGCCCCCCATCATCCCCTGCTACCAACACTCCGCTAGGTTGACCTGTTAATCCACAAACAGACCAATGCTGCCCTGCTTTTTTGACTCAGACTTGTCCATAGCCTAGATCTACTGGACTGATGCTATTAATTGGTTGAATGGAAAGATGGAATCAATAGTTTCCACATTTTGAGTGGCTGTTGGGGTTGATGTGAAAATCTGGTCAGTCACCGAAACAACGTACAGGGAATGTCTTTCTCAGAGCCTGACAGTTCCAAATAACAGGCAAAGAAATATAGATCTTTTTCCAATGGATCTGGACGGCCTATACTGTAGTCTTTTCTACTTCTATTAATACATTGAAGAAAATGGCTGTATTTTATGCAACAAGTTATAGTATAAAGGCAAATATGTAAGCTTGAGGAGTTAAAACCCATTTCACACTAGGAACACTAGGATGCTGAAATGTTACATTTGTACTTTGTCATTTAGTAGATGCTATTATCCACAGCAACTTAGAGTAGTGAGTTCATACATTTTCATACTTTTTGCATACTGGTCCCCCATGGGAATAGAACCCACAACCCTGGCGTTGCAAGCACCATGCTCTACCCCCCCCCCCCCCCCCCCCCCCCACACACACACACACACACACACACATTCTCAGTTACACACCAGAGCAGTACACTAAAATAGCTCTGTCTGGTTCTAGTGTTACATGTCTGAATAGCTGCTGGGTGTTTATGTGTGTGAGTCTGGCCTGCTTATCTCTGGATCTGCCAGAAAACGACAGAAATTTACACAACTCCTATATTCCTGGTAGCAGCAGTCGTTTAACATTACGAACTCTATCTCCATCCAGGTCTGTGTCTGAAATTAAACCCTAACCCTATAGTGTACTCCTTTTCACCAAAGCCTAGCTCTGGTCCAAATTAATGCTAGTCTGAAATTATACCCTAACCCTATAGTGTACTCCTTTTCACCAAAGCCCAGCTCTGGTCCAAATTAATGCTAGTCTGAAATTATAGACCCTATTTTCATAAAGTGTGCACTATCTTTGACCTATATGGGCTCTGGTCAAAAGTAGTGCACTATATAGGAAATAGGTTGCCATTGATGTCTAGGGGGGAAATGAGGGAAGAACATGAAGATTTAGTTGACAAGATTGATGTTAGGAGTCTTAGTGCTACTAGAAGCTATGATAGGCGCTCTCGTTCTCCCTGGCAATAGAGAGAGTTTATACGAGGAAAGACGGGGCCATTTTGCATCCTAACAGATACCACACAGACAGAGACACACACACACACCCACCCAGCTGCAGGGGAGCTGGGGCTAAAAATATCCCTGGGAATGGATCCGCTCCGAAAAAGACAGATTATACAAGCCCCGAGCGGGCATATAAACACACACACACACACACACACACACACACACACACACACACACGCTAGAGCTGGGACGATAAACTGAACATTTTCGACACGGACCATCACTTATCACAGGCATTTGGCTGATATTGTTCATTACGATAAGTAGCTCTATGCTAGGGAAATTGTTAATGGGACAATTGATGGAGAAAACCATCAAACTAGTAGTAGTAGTAGTAGTTGATCTTGCTACCATGGAAAGGTAAAGCTGTCTATTTGTGGGAAAATCGCCCTTATTAATTCTTTAGTCATATCCCAGTTTACTCATTTACTTATGGCCCTGCCTCCATGGAACAACTTTTTAAAATTATATGACTAAAAAATATCCCACTTTATTTGAAACGGCAAACCTGACAAAATTAAAACGACCTATTTATATAATGCATATGAATTTGGAGGGCCAAAATGATTAAATATTAAAGCATTAAACCTCTCACTAAAAGCTTCAGTCATGCAAAAGTTAATCCGAACTGGTTCTCCAGCAGATTAGTAAGAATAGCTCACCTAAGGTTCAAAAATAGCCTCTTTCCCTTCATTCAGATTACAACCTCTAACTTAATTTGACAATTAAATAATCTCCAAAATATAGCTTTTTTTTTTTTTTAAAGCCATAGAAAAGCTGATTGCAATTTCAGTTTAATCCACCAGAAAAGACTAAACAAACACTGCAACAATTATGGTTAAACTCAAATATACCAATATACCACATTATTTTTTAGATATGATTTTTGTTACTGTAAAAATCTGTCAATTATATGATAAATAAGACTGTTGGAGTTGTCATGGCATGCAGCTAAAAATGGAGGAGGAAAGGAGAAGAAGCTAGTGAACTTGTCAGCCCTGCATTAAAGACTCAAATTGGTGAAATGTTTTAGTTGAGATAAATAACAAAGCATACCAGTTCCACATAAAGACCAGGAAAGTGACAGCTACGCCATACAAGCTAAATAGTTTGAAAGAGATTTGCGATGTTCCGATTCCATCGCCCATGGTTTATAAACCGATACACAAATACGTTTTTCAATTTCAATTATAAAAAATAATTCTAACCAATAGAATGTTATGTATATGGAGGATGCAACACAACAATGACCTAATGCTAACTCTGCAAATACCACAGCTGGGTGACTTGAAAAGCCATATTCATTTCACTAATATAATAATACTCTTTGTAAAAATGGTCATCTTTAATTTACAATCTGTAGAAACTATGAGATTAGAAGGGTTTAGAACTTTTGTGAAACATCACAGAACATTTGAAAAGATATATGGCAAATAGAAATCAACTCTGGACGGTTTTCAGAGATAGATGGGAGGGGTTGAGGGTAGCTGAAGGGTGGGACAAAAAAAATGGATTACTAGTGTAATATGTACTGTGTCTTTAAAATGTATATAGTATGTATAAGCTGGAAGTGAAAGCCTAAGTGTTGTTGTCTATTAGTTTACTCTAATTAGGGGAGGAGTGGTAGGGTTAGGGGAGGAGTGGTAGGGTTAGGGGAGGAGTGGTAGGGTTAGGGGAGGAGTGGTAGGGTTAGGGGAGGAGTGGTCGGGTTAGGGGAGGAGTGGTAGGGTTAGGGGAAAATAAGAAAACAGTTTTTTTAAATAAGAAAAAAATTACAAAAATTATAGGGGATTGGAAATACAGACAATTACATTGATATAAACCACAATTTATCTGCAATTTTAAAGCTGACTACCCCCCCCAAAGAATTGTAAAATAAAAAGTAGTAGTAGTTTATTGGATAATTTTTGCACTGCATATTAATGTTATAAAACATTCTATTTAGGGAAGTACAGCTCAGCACATACACTGCGCAGGCCCCACCAGTTTGACACACATACACACAAACGACTAGATTTATAGACACACTTTTGAGAAACTGCTCATGGAGAGAGAGAAAAAGCGAGAGAGAAGGAGAGAGAGGTCTGTATCTCTACAGTTGGTCCAATCACTAACTTCCATAAATAAAACAGGGACGGAAATAGAAGCAGAGCCGTGATAGGATGTTTGATTTATCCAAAAGGAACAGGGCCAGCTTCTTGACTCTTAACTGACCGAACCCAGCAGACGGCTAGGCTCTGTTTGTGTTATTCCTCTAGTGGCCACTGGGTGGCACACCCTCTGACTGAGATGGGTGAAGCCAGAGCACCTCCTTTAGTGACTGACTGTGCCTGCTCTGAGCTGCAGCTGGGTTGCCATGGCAACCTCTGTCAGCTGGGTCGATAGAGAGCACTCCTCCTCTTCCTTAGCTGGCTTGCGCTCACTCACACAACCATAGGCAATGAAACAATCACAAACAAACCCACACGTCTACAATAGCCTAGATCAGAATAAAATGTAAACAAAGACACACTCGCGGGTACACACACACACACACACACACACACATATCTCTTTCCCTGCACCACACTCTCCTACTCTACCTCGGGAGGAATGCAAGTATGTCAAAATTCAGTCCAACAATATGAGAAAAGAAGCCATAACAGCTGGGCCTAGCTGACTGGGGAGAGAAGTCATAAACTAGCCAAAGAATCACAGTGTACATCACACACACGGTCTTCAGATTCTATCTGGCTACAAACATCTGCACATGGACAAACAATGACCAAAAGATATGTAGGGAATGATGAAGGTAAACTAGAGAAGGAATGAACTGACGAGGACCAAATGGTAGAGATGAAGGACGGGCCTACTCTATCCTCCATTTTAGATGAATTACCAGCAGTGAATTTCAAACACAGATACAACCAAAAAGACCAGGGAGGTTTTCCAATACCTTGCAGGGCACCTATTGGTAGATGGGTAAAATAAAAAAATAAAAAACCTGACATTGAATATCCCTTTGAAGTTATTAATTACACTTTGGATGGTGTATCAATACACCGAGTCACTACAAAGATACAGGTGTCCCTCCTAACTCGGTTGCCGGAGGGGGAGGAAAACGCTCAGGGATTTCAACATGAGGCCAATAGTGACTTTAAAACAATTACATAGTTTAATTGCTGGGATTGGACAAAACTGAGGATGGATCAACAACATTGTAGTTACACTACATTACTAAATAATTGACAGAGTGAAAAGAAGCTATATAGTATAGTTGCCATTTGGGGCCTATATACAGAAGTTGCCGTACACATTAGTCAAACCAGAGTCAAATATATATATGTATATAATCCTAAAGCGCAGCATATCTTCTGATCATGCAGTAGGTGTGTGTGTGTGTGTGTTTGTTTGCCTGTGCTATATGACTATAGCAAATGCTCTGTGTATGTAGCCTGTGTGGGGCCGTCCCCTCCACTTTCCTAAAACAGCTAGCTTTCACGTCTCCTTCACACACCACACACACACACCTTGTCGCACTCCTGAGTGACAGAGGAGGGGGTGGAAGGCACTGGGGGCTCCCTATCACTGATGAGGCTTCACACAAGGATGAGCAGACTGAGCACACACACACCTCAAAAGGCCTACCGATCCCTCTTCACGACCATCACAAATGTGCGTGTGCCTGTGCTGCTATAATCAGAGACGGTGTCACAATGAGATCCTCTCAAGGCCTTCTGCCCGTGAACAGAAGAAGGTTTTGTGAACCGTAGGGTTAGAGTGTTTGGCAGGACTGTGTGAGTGCACAAGCCAAGCTATGTGTATGTGCACGTCTCTCGGTCTGAGTGTAGGTGTGTGTGTGTTTATGCTAGTGTGTGCACTGCAGACCACCTCATATGTGTAAGTAGTACAGTCTTTGTGTCTGTTAGTATTCCATGGTGTTTGGGCAGATTATCTAGTATGTGTGCAGACCACCTCGGTAGCATAGTCCCTCCTCTCTCTCTCTCTCTCTCTCTCCTTCTGTGGCTGACCTTCCTTTGTTTAGAGCCTATTGGTGGGTTTCTCCCTTTGATTTGGCCATGCAGCCATGTGACCCTGTAGCCAGTTTGTGCTCGGCAGCACCGAGTGGCTAAAAATAGCTCCAGCTTGCCCCGGCTCCACGGCTCGTTTACATAAGCTCTGAGGAAGGGGGAGGAGAGACCCCGTGGAGAAGAGGGGAGAAGGGGATGAGGGAGGACAGGAGCATTGTACATTAGTCCACAGGCGCTGGCTGGGGCCTAAAATGCAGCCCTGCTGCTCTGCCCTGCTCTTCCTTCCTTAAGATCTCCCTCTGTTTCACTCTCTCCAGTCTTCTCTCTGTACTCGTGGGCTGGGGCCTGGTGCACGCACACGTACAGACTGACACAGAAACACATACACAAACACACTCTAGATGCAGACACACTGCTGCCTGTGCCTCTGTACCTTGTGCTAGCTAGCGCTATAGGGAGGTGCTCTACTTGACCTCATTTAACATAGCTGCTTTGAAACAGGAGGCATTACCTAGGCCTAGATTCAATAAGATCAAGCTTTCACCGGCGATAGCAGACACCCGCATAGCGGATGTTGTGGCTGTGTTGGTGTTGGAGCTGACAAATCAGAGCAGCTACTCCTGATCATTGTCACAGCCACACCCGTCCCACTTGTGTTAGAAGTTCAGAACGAGAAAGTGTAGGCTATATATTGTAGACATAATTATGCTCAAATGTAATATTAATTCAACAAAACAATGATAATTTCTATCATCCTAATCAAGGTATAGATTACATCTCACATTCCAGTTTTCAAACTTGTAAAGAACGCTGCATGGGATTTCTGTTAATGCGACTGCGTACAGCCAATGGCAATTTCCGCTTTTGATATAATGCCGGGAGCCACTTGTGGATTTCTCAGCTCTAACTCAGTTCCTCATCAGACACCTCCAAAACCAGCGCTATGCGGATGTTGGCTAAAGCTGATCTTATTGAATCGAGCCCCTAGTCTGTCCTTATGGTGATATGTTCCTCTGCTGCTAAGCACAACCAATCACACACCACAGATGTGTCAAAGTACCAAATCAACCAAACTACAGGTGTAAGATCTTAATTTGATCACTTTTGTTGCTGAGAATTGTCCTACAATGCAGGAAATGCAGATGAGCATCGTGATTAACATAAAATCACTGAAAACCCACACTAACAGTATTGCACTTTCCATGTAGCCAAATTTTTGGCCAGCTAATATCCCAACCACTGATCAAGCAACATTATGAACTAAAATGTTCAAATCCTGTTGCTGCAGGATTATTTTGCTGTGACAATATTGGTCAAATTATGGTCTTACACCTGTAGCTTCTATCGTGCCGGAGTAACTTCTGTAGTCCTAAACTCTACTAAACTGTCATAGGATGTCATAAGTTGATACAGTAAGCATTCACTTGTGAAAAAAGGATCCATATCAGGGGATATCTTTACATGACATGTTTTTGATATTCTAGAAAATACAGACCATTTCCAAATGCATATTTAGAGTTCTGTGGATTTGCACCATATCCTTACAAATTATGAATCCAGATGTGTCTTATACATGTACTGTGCCTTTCGAAAATTGTTACATTCTAAATGTTTTAATTGATATTTTTATGTCACTGGCCTAGACACAATAGCCCATAATGTCAAAGTGATGTTTTTCAAAAGTTTAACTAATTAATTAAAAATTAAAAGCTTAAAATGTCTTGAGTCAATAAGTATTCAACTATACTTTTTATATGGCAAGCCTAAATAAGTTCAGAAGTAAAACATGTGCTTAACAAGTCACATGGACTCTGTGTGCAATAAAAGTGTTCAACAGGATTTTTAAATGACTACCTCATCTCTGTACCTCACACATACAATTATCTGTAAGATCAAGCAGTGAATTTCAAACACAGATTCAACTAAAAAGACCAGGGAGGTTTTCCAATGCCTTGTAAAGAAAGGCACCTATTGGTAGATGGGAAGGAAAAAAAACCTGGCATTGAATATCCCTTTGAGCATGGTGAAGTTATTAATTACACTTTGGATGGTGTGTCAATACACCCAGTCATTACAAAGATACAGGTGTCCTTCCTAACTCAGTTGCCGGAGAGGAAGGAAACCGCTCAGGGATTTCATCCTGAGGCCAATGGTGACTTTAAAACAAATTACATAGTTTTCTCCAATCACAGCAATTAAACTCAGGATGGATCAACAACATTGTAGTTACTCCACAATACTAAAGAATTGACAGAGTGAAAAGAAGGAAGCCTGTACAGAAAAATATTCCAAAACATGCATCCTGTTTGCAACAAGGCACTAACGTAATACTGCAAAAACATGGCAAAGCAAAAGTGTTGTGTTGTATTGGATTTGCACCAAACATATTACAGAGTACCACTCTACATATTTTCAAGCATAGTGGTGGCTGCATCATGTTATGTGTATGCTTGTAATCGTTAAGGACTGGGGAGTTAAGGATAAAAAAGAAAACCCTGTTCAGTCTGCTTTCCACCTGACACTGGGAGATTAAGTCACCTTTCAGCAGGACAATAACCTAAAACACAAGGCCAAATCTACACTGGAGTTGCTTACCAAGAAGACAGTGAATGTTCCTGAGTAAGCGAGTTACAGTTTGACTCAAAATCTGCTTGAAAAGCTATGGTAAGACCTAAAAAATGGCTGTCTAGCGACGCTCAACAACCAATTTTTAAAATAATATTGTGCAACTACTGTGCAATTCAGGTGTGCAAAGCTCTTACAGACTTACCCAGAAAGACACAGCTGAAATTGCTGCTGCTGGTGATTCTAACATGTATTGACTCAGGGATGTGAATACTTATGTAAATTCTGTATTTATATTAAAACACAGTTGCAAAAATGTCTAAAAACATGTTTTCACTGTCAGTATGGGGTATTGTGTGTAGATGTCAACAAAACATATTTAATCCATTTTGAATTTAGGCTGTAAATAAGTCAAAGGGTATGAATACTTTCTGAAGGCACTGTATGATATTGGGATTACTCAGAATATTACACATGGACATTTCCTATGTCCGGATATTGACTCATTCCATATCCTGAGATATGTGACATCCTATTTTCTCTCTTCATGTTGACAAAAACTGACTGTATACATCACATATGTGTTTTCTCAGCACATTCAAGATATGAAGCTATTTTGATTTCAGATATGCTTCTCTTGGCTGAGGTCCATATCCGGATCTTGATAGGATTTTCGATATGCTGAAAATAAGGATAATTTCTGAGTTTTCAGCACATACTCAATAATTTGTCAAAAATAAAATCCATATTTATTATTCACAAATCATTTTTGGATTCCGTCTGGATATCATACATGGTATGGCTGGATATTGAGTCATTAGATATCCTAGATAGAGAACATACAATGTCCAGATAGGCCTATATGAGGAATGACACTGACACAGTATATTTTCTCAGCACATATAATGCATAGGCTCTTGACTGAGGTCCATATCAGGATCTTGATATGCTAAATAAAGACCATTTCTGATACTTACATACCCAATAATTGGACAAATATTAAATCCATAGAATTGTTTTTGTTACTCAAATTTCACATTAATACACATTAGATAGACATGGCAAAATGAATAGAATTGCAAAAAAAAAATTGCTTTAAAACTGCTTAAGTTTGTATCTGTACATTTTTTGACAAGCTGATCATAGTGAAAAAGAAAATACTCTTGCATTTCCCGCTGTGTAAACACATTGCAAATGTGCTCGCGATAACTCCTGATAAAGTTAGGTAGATGATATTCAGAGCTTATTTAGCCAAATTGATTAGTCACGGGAATCAGGATTAATAAAGTCAATTCAATGGCCAGTTTTAAAAACGGTGGACTACCACATGGATGGGCATTCATAAAATGATATTGCGGTCCGAAATGGTAGGCTACACCCCAGTAAGCACGAGCCAACGTCTTTTTTTGGTCTTGTCCGGAAGTCGTTTTTTGGTGTTTTACAACCGGTAGGCTTACGACATACAGTAGATATATGGGCATTCCTAAAATTCAATTTCAGGCAACACTGTAGGCTACACCTCAGTAAGCACATTTTTTTGGTGCAGCTCAGGACCGGCCTTGATATCCACATCCACTGATATTTGTTTTTGGTCCGTTTATGTTTGGTTCAGATTTTGTCCGGTCTAGACCAGCCTTGATTTGGTCCAATCATAGACGTCTATAAATGACTTATTTTCAACTTTCATTCAAAACCAAAATTGTCAGGGAAATACGTATTTTTTAACATCCGTTTAAGATGCCTTTTCAACGTACTGTAAAATGTGTATTTAATATTTTTTTGGGGGGGGGTAAAATACCTTTAATTCAGAACTGAAATTGAACCCAACTTTAACGTCTGTAAAATACGTCTTTTTAAAGTCTGGGACTTACTGGGACTATTCCGGCCCTGCCTTGTACGGCAAATATTTGCATAGGAAACCTGATATTCCTGAGTTCATTGAGAAAACAAGAAGCAATCGCACCCACTTCAACAAAATAAATATTTGATCTGAAGTTGAAATCTCAAGACTGTGTTTTGATATTTTTCTTTTGTACAATGTAGGCTATACGTGTTTAGCCAAAGTTCATACCAAACTCCCTGGATTACCAGAATTAAGGGTGAAATACAGCTGAGACATAAACCTTAACTCAACTAGGCCTTATACCAACCTGGTTTAGGCAAGGAAAAACAAACTAGATTAACTAGGCTAGCCGGGAGAGCGAGCGACAGCGAGAGGACAGAAAGAAAGCGAGAGAGGACAGAAAGAAAGCGAGAGAGGACAGAAAGAAAGCGAGAGAGGACAGAAAGAAAGAGACGGCGAGCGAGAGCGAGCGTTTGTGTATGCACAATGCTCTCCCCAGCTAGAAACAGAACAGGCCAGTCAGAACAGGATTCCTATTGTGCTCCCACAGGACTATATTAAGGCCTTATCAGCCTGCAACATCAACAGTGTCCTCTGCTTGCTACTGCCCACTGAGCACACAAACCAGGATATGCAGCTAGCGCAGACAGCTTTAGCGTGCTAGGCTAACGCTAACGTTTATCGTGCTAACGCTAAAGTTTTTGAGGTGGCGATGCTGTTGCTATTGTGGCGATGGTAGCTATTAAATACATGGCTACTTGAGCATCAGTGACATACTCGAGGGGAGTTGCTGTGTAGCTTTGAGAGTACACCATACGGTTGCTATGTGTATATTTGTATACATGTTGTTATGGAAATTATGTTTTTATTTAGGAAAAACAAGGTTCAGACACACATGACATTTTCACATTATCATGGAGACTTCTCTCACACCAATCCATAGATCAGCAATAGTCCATAAGCAAGTCCAGTTATGCAACATAGCCCTCAGGGCCACCCCACCAAGTCCATGCATAGAATGTACATAGTTGCCACCACTAATTAACAGTGCGAATATGCAAGATGTCTACAATGAATAGTAAAAGAGCACAGTAAAAGTTGAAAGCATAAAACAAAAAGAAGTTCAGTGAGTGTCAGGAATTCAATGTGTCATAAAGCACAAAAGTCTTAATAATTCTGCATATGCCAATTCTTATTTCTTTGTCTTACATTAACTATTGTGCTAGGTTGTTTTTATGCAAATTCAAACCTGAAGTCACAGACGGGGTCCATTTCGACGAGCTTAAATCTCAGAGTTTTGTATATTAGGATAAAGTAATCGACTAGCCTGAAGCTAACATTACCAGAGAGTAAGAGGAAGAGGACCCTCTGTGTACTTGTGCTGGTATGATATCAGTTACTGAAATATACAGCAAGCTAATGGATAAACTCAATGGTACACAAACAACAGTGTGTCTAGATGCTAGCCTTCAAGCTACGGTACAGTATGCTCACAAATTACATAGAAAACTAGAAATATATATGAATCTTTGGTATAGTTGTTGGCAAGTAGTCAAAATGTTGGACTGCCCCCCTATATCAGTTGCTTGGTCATTTTGTACATGGCATTTAGGTCACTGTAGTTTCAATGCAGTGTGATACGCCTACAAACTGACCGTTTTCTGGGATTGATATAGTAGGAAGAAGTCAAGTAAATACGTAACACGATTGTTACTAAACAAGACACTTCCCAACAAGTTGAGTCAATCTCCTGACAACACTCCAATGGATAAACAAAGTTGAATGAAACAAACTAGCCATTCCATGACATTTATGGGCTTTCAAAGGCACACAACGATGCATCAATGCACGGCCCAACGGCTTCGAACTGTACAACAGAACAGAACATTGAAATCAATATAAATGAAACAGAAAACGGATCTCCACCACCTCCCAAAAAAACCCTAGATGCACTATGTACAGTCTAAATGTACAATGTACAGTCGGTATTGATTGGCTTATAGGATTGTGGAATGTCAATATGGGCCTCCTCTTTGACACAAGCACTTGGATCTGCCGACTTGTCTATCTGCCCATAATCATTTAGAGTTTAAATTGGGGTTGAGAGATAGCAGCGGCTAACTGAAAAAGCTAAGTTGAAAAGCGGGTGCTACTGGACACTGACTACTGAGCATTTTCCATTGCTTTACATAGGTCATTGGAGGACTTAAGAATAGCACCATGGAGCCATCCTGGATACTACACCGGCTAAATGCAGCACAGAGAAGAGGGTAGGCTATGCTGGCTGCCTAGATACAATATGTGTTCTGAACCAGCTACCACTGGTCGATCACAACTTAAAGACTCAGCAATATGACATAATCATAACAGAAGGGTGACTTCTTGCTTACAGTCATCGACAACAGATTTTAAAACAGCCAATAGTGGCAGTCTTGTCAGATTTGACTATAATGATGTGATATTGCTAAATCTACCTTTAAAGCTAAACAAAGTGAGTGGACTAGAAGAAACATGCTATCATGCTAGCTACGGCTAAATGGACAGGAACAGGAAGTTGAAATGCCAGCTTGTGCTAACTTAGTGCTAACCATCAGTTATGGGCCCTCACAGATGGCAGTTTCCTCCTCCTAGCCCAATGGGTGTCAATGGAAACGAGATAGCCGGTGAGCAGTTGAACATGGATACAGTGGAGCTACTGTGCGTCATGGCATTGAGCGATATGTGCGTGCGCACACACAGACACACAGACACTCACACACACACTCAGCCAGAGCAAACACTCAGATGGGTGTGTGTCTGCCTTCAGTAAGCCTCAGCATAATGGGTGACTTCCTGGGAGAGGAACAACAAGGGGGTCTGACGTCACATATTTCACTCCACTCGACACAACCCGCTGCCATGTACAGAATGACTGGAGATTAGAAGGAGGACAACTTGTTTGTATTTCACAGTCACAGTATTTGCCAGGGGTATAATACACTGCTTCACAGCAAAGAGGGGAGCACAAACAGAGACTAGACCGCGGTAAGCCAAGTGGCGTCCGTAGCGCTTTTCCTAACCAAAGGAGATGCTTCTCATTCAAGCACATCATGACACAACATGTATGTTGCATAATATGTATGTTGCAAAATGGGCTGTACCGTCGCCTATGGAAATGGTATGGTTATTAATGAGGGTCAAATAAAGACCAAATAAGGGGTCGTGTTCTGCGAAGTGCACACAAAAAAAGTGTATACACATATAGTACCAGTCAAATGTTTGGACACACCTACTCATTCAAGGGTTTCTTTATTGTTCATATTTTCTACATTGTAGAATACTAGTGAAGACATCAAAACTATGGAATAACACATATGGAATCATGTAGTAACCAAAAAATTTTTAAATCAAAAGATATTTTATATTTTCATTATTCAAAAGTAGCCACCCTTTGCCTTGATGATAGCTTTGCACACTTTTGGCATTCTCTCAAACAGCTTCACATAGAATGCTTTTCCAACAGTCTTGAAGGAGTTCCCACACATGCTGAGCACTTGTTGGCTACTTTTCCTTCACTCTGCAGTCCAACTCATCCCAAACCATCTCAATTGGGTTGAGGTCGGGTGATTGTGAAGGCCAGGTCATCTGATGCAGCACTCCATCACTCTCATTCTTGGTCAAATAGCCTTTACACAGCAAGGCCGTGTGTGTTGGGGCATTGTCCTGTTGAAAAACAAATGATAGTTCCACTAAGCGCAAACCAGATGGGATTGCATATCGCTGCAGAATGCTGTAGTGGTTTCTTTGCAGCAATTCGACCATGAGGACAGATTCATGCAGTCTCCTCTGAACAGTTGATGTTGTGATGTGTCTGCTACTTCAACTCTGTGCAGCATTTATTTGGGCTTCAATTTCTGAGGCTGGTAACTCTAATGAACGTATCTTCTGCAGCAGAGGTAACTCTGGGTCTTCCTTTCCTGTTTCATCATAGCGCTTGATGGTTTATGTGACTGCACTTGTAGAAACTTTCAAAGTTCTTGAAATGTTCCAGATTAAGACATGAAGGTCAGTCAAGTAATGATGGACTGTTGTTTCTCTTTACTTATTTGAACTGTTTTTGTCATAATATGGACTTGGTCTTTTACCAAATAGGGCCATCTTCTCACAGCACAACTGATTGGATCAAAAGTATTGTGAAGGAAAGAAATCCCACAAATTAACTTAAGGCACACCTGTTAATTGAAATGCATTCCAGGTGACTACCTCATGAAGCTGGTTGAGAGAATGCCAAGAGTGTGCAAAGCTGTCATCAAGGCAAAGGGTGGCTACTTTGAAGAATCTCAAATAAAATCTATTGTTTACTACATGATTCCATATGTGTTATTTCATAGTTTTGAAGTCTTATTCTACAATGTAGAAAATAGTAAAATAAAGAAAAACCCTGAAATTAGTAAGTGTCTCCAAACTTTTGACTGGTACTGCATACACACACGCGCTCAAACACACACACACACACACACACACAGAGAGACAAATGCCTAAAACATCAATCTCCATTAAATCTCTCAGGAGCACCTCTGAGGACTTGGGTGCTTATGTGTGGTCTAAAAGGCCAAATCAAAATGCAGTGGGGGTCCAGGACACATGAGGAGAGTCAATGGAGACCAGTCATTGGCTGAGAAAGCAACCAGGGCTGTGATTGGATGGAAACCACAGAACTCTTCTACAGCTGTATGATCTTAATTGGATCAACGTTGAGAACTTTCCCTTACTAAATATGTATCAACTCCTACAAAAAGATCCATCAATTATAATCCACATTTCCTGTTGCTGCAGGATTATTTTCCTGCTGAAGAAAACTAGCTCAAATTAAGTTACTACATCTGTAAGGACCCAGTTTTCATTAAAGAGGATGCTTGAGTAACACTCATGCACACACACACACACACAATGGATATTCTCACCCGTAACACAACTGGACAGGCTTAATTGAAGTTGCACTATGTAGAAATCGCTTCTCCATTTCCTGTTTGATAAAATTGTAATAGTTTACATGCAACGTCAATGGAGAGATGGGGAGTCCACAGGGACAAGAGAGAGGGGAGATAGGATGAGGACGAGGGGAGAATGATTGGGATGGAGGATGAAAGAGGCAACGAGGGATGGATGGAGAAAGAAGGATGAGATGGGAGAAAGGGAGGGCATGAGGGATGGGGGGGGGGGGGTTACTCACTACTGTGCGCAGTCGATGAGCTGGTACTCGTTGGAGCGCTCGAAGCACGCCTTCACGCCTTCATCGTCCCAGAGCTGCTTAGCATGTTCGAAGAACTCCTGTTTTTCCACGAATGAAAATAAGAGTGAAGAACAGAGGGTTAGGAGGAGGAGAGACACGTGACAGCCCAGGGAGAAACCTGTGTTGTCAAAGCAGAGTGTCTTCAACAGGGGATTTTGTTTAAGACAAGAGAGCCAACTTATCATCACTTTTGAGTTCCATGTATATTTGCATGATAGATTAAAGTACAATTCATGTAAGTGCCCTCTGTAGCAGCAGGTTAGATCACAAATGTCTTCCATCATATATTATTCACGTGTTGCACCACGTGAAAAGTGAAAAGATTGGTCGTAAGGGATGAAATAAATCAAACTAAGGTGGAAAACGTCTGATCCATTCACAGCGTGAACACAAAAACAAGAAAAAGGGGGGTAAAAATGATACCGCTCACGGAGAAAGAGCATCCCCATAATTACCAATTCAATGAGGGGCTAGTGAGTGGAGGAGCAATCTATGGTTTGTAAGGACAGAAGGTGTGTGGTGGAGGAGGTTGGGAAGGGAACTTGTATCATATGAGGACAGGGCTAATCTCACATGATACCGGTGGCTTTTAGAGAGCCAGAGAGACATACTGTATAAAGATTAACTTTTAATATCCAAACTGAGAAAGACAAGACAATAAAATGCTGAACTTTTAGGGACAAACCAGCGCTAAAATCCAAAACACTTTTTTGGACAACACACACACTGTTCGCTGTCTTCTGCCTCAGAAGTATACCAATAGGAAAGAGGGAGGGAGGGAGAAGGGAGGGATGATTGGAGGCAGGAAGACAAACAGAGGAGAGGGAGGTTCTGAGAAACAGAGGCTCGTTCCTTAGGGAGAGTCGAGAGATGGGTATAAAATAATTAGTCCCCCGGTGGGGTCATCACATAATAACCACAACACAGGCAAACAAATGGCAACAGACACTCAAAACAAACTCAAATGCTAAACAGGGTTTGACATGAACTTTTTTATCTACTTGTCCATCGAACAAGTTAGGACCGATTTATCACTTTCGAAAGTCACTTGTCCCAACAAGCTCACTTGTCCCAATAACCCCAAAAGTTTGCTAAAATGGTGACATTACTTCTCAACACCCAATTCTGAGAGACGGTTTTACAACCGGAGTATGAAGCATTGGTTTCATCAACTCTCTCCCCCTCCCCGGCAACAGCACACTGGCACGTACGCAGTTGATGCCAACACCATGACTTTTCCAGGATTTTCATTGCGGACCTAAAATTTGTTATAACTGGGTAAATAACTCACTAACTAGCAATGAAAATCAACAAATGTGCACACGTGGCTCGCTTTGATCTCAAAAACGTATGTCAGACTAGAGGTCAACCGATTAATCGGAATGGCACAGATTAATTAGGGCCGATTTCAAGTTCTCATAACAATCGGAAATCTGTATTTTTGGACACCGATTTGGCCGATTTTAAAAACGTTTTTTATTTTTTACACCTTTATTTAATCTTTATTTAACTAGGCAAGTCCGTTAAGAACACATTCTTATTTTCAATGACGGCCTAGGAACGGTGGGTTAACTGCCTCATTCAGGGGCAGAACGACAGATTTTTACCTTGTCAGCTCGGGGGATTCAATCTTGCAAACTTACAGTTAACAAGTCCAACGCTCTAACCACCTGATTACATTGCACTCCGAGGAGACTGCCTGTTATGCGACTGCAGTAAGCCAACGTAAGTTGCTAGCTAGCATTAAACTTATCTTATAAAAAACCCAAATCAATCAATCATAATCACTAGTTAAACTAGTAATATCATCAACCATGTGTAGTTATCTAGTGTGTCCTGCATTGCATATAATCAATGCGGTGCGTATCGTTGCTCCAATGTGTACCCAACCATAAACATCAATGCCTTTCTTAAAATCAATACACAGAAGTATATATTTTTAAACCTAAAAATAAAAGAAATCCAGGTCACCAGGTGAAATTGTGTCACTTCTCTTGTGTTCATTGCACGTAGAGTCAGTGTATATGCAACAGTTTGGGCTGCCTAATTTGCCAGAATGTTACGTAATTATGACATAACATTGAAGGTTGTGCAATGTAACAGGAATATTTAGACTTATGGATGCCACCCGCTAGATAAACTACGGAACGGTTGCGTATTTCACTGAAAGAATAAAGGTTTTGTTTTCGAGATGATAGTTTCCGGATTCGACTATATTAATGACCTAAGGCTAGTATTTCTGTGTGTCATTATTTTATAATTAAGTCTATGATTTGATATTTGATAGCGCAGTCTGACTGAGCGATGGTAGGCACCAGCAGGCTCGTAAGCATTCATTCAAACAGCACTTTCGTGCGTTTGCCAGCAGCTGTTTATGACTTCAAGCATTGAGTTATGACTTCAAGCCTATCAACTCCCGAGATCAGGCTGGTGTAACCGATGTGAAATGGCTAGCTAGTTAGCGGGGTGCGCGCTAATAGTGTTTCAAACGTCACTCACTCAGACTTGGAGTGGTTGTTTCCCTTGCTCTGCATGGGTAATGCTGCTTCGAGGGTGGCTGTTGTCGTTGTGTTTCTGGTTCGAGCCCAGGTAGGAGCGAGGAGAGGGACGGAAGCTATACTGTTACACTGGCAATGCTATAGTGCCTATAAGAACATCCAATAGTCAAAGGTTAATGAAATACAAATGGTATAGAGAGAAATAGTCCTATAATAACTACAACCTAAAACTTCTTACCTGGGAATATTGAAGACTCATGTTAAAAGGAACCACCAGCTTTCATATGTTCTGAGCAAGGAACTTAAACATTAGCTTTTTTACATGACACATATTGCACATTTACTTTCTTCTCCAACATTTTGTTTTTGCATTATTTAAACCAAATTGAACATGTTTCATTATTTATTTGAGGCTAAATTGATTTTATTGATGTATTATATTAAGTTACAATAAGTGTTCATTCAGTATTGTTGTAATTGCCATTATTACAAATAAATAAATAAATAAATAAATAAATAGGCCGATTAATCTGTATCGGCTTTTTTTGGTCCTCCAATAAATCGGTATCGGCGTTGAAAAATCATAATCGGTTGACCTCTAGTCACGACTTCATGATTGAATGTGACTGCATGATTGAAAGACTGCTCGTGCCTGTCAATGAAGTCCTACAATACATTTTACAGCGATGCGCTCTGCAAAGATTGGGAGGACAAATGGCGCTGGAGAATGTAGAGGTTTTACGTGTCCCAAGCCGATTGTTTTTTGTTTGTTTATTTGCAGCTTATTTTTTACTTATTTTGTGCATAATGTTGCCACTACCGTCCGTCTCTTATGACCGAAAATAACTTCTAATCATCAGGACTGCGATTACTCAGCACATACTAGAGATTTTTTTTTTTTCCTTTCACGACTGACGAGCCCGACGAAGGATAAACTGCTTCCTCGGGAACAGGCCCCGATCCCCGTGATCTGTGTGAAGAGGAGGCAGAGAAAGAGGGGCCGAAGGTCAGGCTGCTATTTGAGAATTCATAGGCGATTGAATAAACCCCCACTTCCCTGCAATCTGCTAGCAAACGTGCAATCTTTGGAGAATAAAATCGACGAGTTACGCGGAAAATTAAACTACCAACGGGACATTAAAAACTGTAACATCTTATGCTTCATGGAGTCGTGGCTGAATGATGACAATATCAACATACAGCTGGCTGGTTATATGATGTACCGGCAGGATAGAACAGAAAAATGCGAAAGGCCCAGTACATCACTGGGGCCAAGCTTCCTGACATCCAGGATCTCTATACCAGGCGGTGTCAGAGGAAGGCCCTAAAAATTGTCAAAGACTCCAGCCATCCTAGTCATAGACTGTTCTCTCTACTACCGCACGGCAAGTGCCCCCCCGCACATTGACACTGTATCGGTACCCCCCTGTATATAGTCTCACTATTGTACTGCTGCTCTTTAATTACTTGTTACTTTTATCTCTTATTCTTATCCGTAATTTTTTGAAACTGCATTGTTGGTTAGGGGCTCGTAAGTAAGCATTACACCTGTTGTATTTGGCACATGTGACTAATAGAATTTGATTTGAACACGTCGCACTTTGATCCAATTCTGACCGGGGTAGCCACATTTTTGATATTGTGATGTGTTTTTTTTACTTGTCCATTCAGACAACTTAAATATATAATCTGCTATAAGGTCAATTTTGATAAAAGCGAAATCTTACCGTTGTCTGTCTTTGACCATCATACCATCAAGCACAAGTTTCCTTTTAGATGGTCACCTATGGGCTTCACATATTTGGGCATAATGGTGGATGGTAATCTGAACAACCTCTATAAACTCAATCTGGCCAGTTTGTTGCAAAAGGTGGAGGGTGACCTTTGTAAATGGATGGACTTACCTCTCACTCTACTGGGTAGAATCAATGTAATTAAAATGAATGTCCTGCCCAGATTTCTATATCTGTTTCAATCTCTCCCTATCCCTGTTCTCGCAGCATTTTTTTTTTCCTCTCTCGACAAGCTGACCAGACGGTTTATCTGGCACGGCAAAACCCCTAGGGTTGGCCTGGATAAACTGACTCTTGATTACAGTCAAGGGAGCTTAAACCTCCTCAATTTTAGAATGTACTACTGGGCTGCACAGTCTAGGTTTCTGGCTCAGAGGTTTGACAATGGTCCCTCTCCCTCATGGTTGAACATTGGAAAGCTTGAGGTAAATGACACTGGGGCAGAATTTTTTTACAAATGGGACAGAAAATCTATAAAAGCCATCACAGACAACCCTTTAATCATACATTCTGTCCTGGCATGGTGCAAACTGCCTGAGCTGTTCGGACAAGGGGGATTCCTTTCCCCTAAAAACCCCTTTATGGAACAATAGATTGATTCCTATGTTTTTCCAGAATAGTAACTTTAGACCATGGTCTGATAAGTGGATCACTCTTCTGGAACATTGTTATGAGGAGGGAGTTCTTATGTCTTTTGATCAGCTGAAACAGAAATACCACTTGCCTAACAGGGACTTCTTTAGCTACCTACAACTACGAAACTTTATTAGGGTGACTCTCAAGGGACAATGGAACCTACCTAAGATGTCACCTATTGAACATCTCTGCCACGCAGACCAACCACTATTCAAGACCATTTCCTGTGTATACGATGCTCTTATGTCAGGACTAACACTGCCTGGGCTAGATAAACCCAGACTTAGATGGGAAAAGATCTGGATATTGATCTTGATGAGGATCTATGGAGTGACCTATGCAGGGATGGGTGTTACATCCACATTGAACTCAAGATACAGACTGATCCAGTTTAATTTCCTCCATCAGCTCTATATCACCCCATCTAGACTGCACAAGTTCAACCCAGATATCTCCTCCCTATGTTTTAGATGTGGCTCAGATGAAGGAACATTCCTCCATTCCACTTGGCAGTGTTCAAAACTACACGGTTTCTGGCAGGGGGTATGTGATACCATATCCTCAATTCACGGGGTTGCATTCCCTTTAGACCCGGAGGTCTGTCTACTGGGCAACTTTACTAACACCAATCATAGGCAAAGCCATACTATAAAGCGAACAGAAATATTGCTAGCGATTGCCAAGAAATGTATTGCCTTGAAATGGAAATTGGATTCCTCCCTGCCAGTTGCAATGTGGCTATCGGAAGTTAATAGTTGTATCCCTTTGGAGAAAATCACTTACTGCTTGAGGAATAAGTTAGACATTTTACAGAATTTGGCAACCTTTTATTGACTGTATGGAGAATCTCCCCCCACATCTCATTGATTGAATCTATATATAATCCTCAAATAATGTTTCACACGTAATGTATAATATGTAGCCTACGGCAGGTGATCCAATGTCTCATTATTATTTTTTCCATATATATATATATATATATTGTCCAACAATGTTTTAATTGACCCAGACAAGTGCTAATGTCAAGGCCTGCTAAAGTCGCTGACACCGATGCAACAAGGACTTGAGCAAAGTTTGATCCAGCCTTGTTCACGAGTCTGCTAAACAGTCTGCACTGAACCACTGTGCAGTATCGACCATGTATCTGCTATCTACTAGGGATATAACATTGTTTTCCCAATTCAAATATTTAAAGTTACAAGTGCACCGGTCCGCAGCCCCCAAACCGATCCAAATGTAGCAAGCAATTCACTTCAATTTTTTCCTCATATTACATTCTTTCTATCGTCCAATTGTTTTGTTTTTTTAAATCTTATTTTGTGACAACTGATGCTTTCTCTCCTTTAGTGTCGAACTGCATGTATCTGTTGATAGTCATTAATCTACAAGTAATTCTGCATGCTGAACAACCCAAAGCAATTTTCACTGTTCAGTAGCCTAGTCAAACTGCGCACTGTGCCCAGCTTCGCAGGCTGAACAGCGCAAGATAGGCGGCCTGTTCCTGATCTTGCACATCTGTGTTGCACCCCAAAATGGCTTGTGTGATATTAGGCTTTATTAGTTGAGTGACCACCTATATTATTTGCTAGGTTATTATTATCATCTATGTGCCGTTGAAAATGATATTTTACCGTAATTAAAAGTAAGCTATCGGAGACAACTCATCTGGCTATACTTGCTGATCAGGACTTACAATATATTTTATTTTATTTTGATTGTTCAGGTTTAACATAGGCAATAGTTTTGGTAGTTTTGCTTTAAACAAATCAGTGTATATGCTATTTTTTAGATATACTGTACAAGGTAAAGCTTATAATTTCATAATGGGGAACACAATCACTTTTGCAAGGGCACACTGCATGGCCGAAGGGAGAGAAGATCACTTCATTAAAACTTCCAAACAGTCAAAACAATTAGATTTTGAGATGGGGGTGTGCTATATATATTCATATGTCATAGCTAATTTGTAAACAAATATTTACATATAGTGGTGATGGTGATTTCAGAACCAAAGTAGGGGGGGGACAGACAAGAACCCCCCCCCCCCCCCCGCCCCTAATCTGATTGGTAGTGGGTTGGTAGATCCCTAGTCTACCTTATAGCTCAGATCAGTTGCCTACATAGTACATAGACATTGTTTTCCCAATTCATAGACACAGACACACAGCTCAGAGGCCTAGCTCATGAGCTCCATCAGAAGCAGATGTTAATGTACAATGGAAAATGTGTTTATGCAACAAATGTTAGTGCATCGAATCATATCGCATTGATTCGTTCTCTAATCAAAACGAATTGCACAAAATATAAATGCAACCATAAAGATTTTACTGAGTTACAGTTACTATAAGGAAATCAGTCAATTTAAATAACATGTATTAGGCCCTAATTTGTGGATTTCACATAACTGGGCAGGGGCGCAGCCATGGGTGGGAGCCAGGCCAGGCCAATCAAATATACTTTTTCCCATTTTTCCATATGTGGATGTCATGGCTGGAATGGTTACACGTCGTCTGTGGTTGTGATGCCCGCTGGACATACTGTCAAATTCTCTAAAATGACGTTGGTAGAGAAATTAACATTAAATTATCTGGCAACAGCTCTGGTGGACATTCCTGCAGTCACCATGCCAATTGTGCGCTCCCTCAAAACTTGAGACATCTGTAGCATTGTGTTGTGTAACACATTTTAGAGTGGCCTTTTATTGTCCCCCAGCACAAGGTGCACCTGTGTAATGATCATGCTGTTTAATCAGCTTCTTGATATGCCACACACATCAGGTGGATGGAAATGCTCACTTACAGGGATGTAAACACATTTGTGCACAACATTTGAGAGAAATAAGCTTTTTGTGCTTATGGAACATTTCTGGGATATTTTATTTCTTGCTCATGAAACATGGGACCAACAATTTACATGTTGTGTTTATATTTTTTGTTCAGTATAAAATGTATCGTTCCTGTATCATATCAGAGCCCATCTATCTAGAAACGTATCGATTGGTCTTAAAAGGAAAATATGGACATCCCTACTATCTACCATGTGTCAACCATTCCCCAGAAACCCAACACAGTAGCAGGACATTTAGTCATATTGTCATAGTTTACTTTCATACGGTGGTAGAGAAAGGTTTAACACGCACGCCTCAAAGCTGCCATCAGAGGGAAAACAAAACATCCTTCCACACACTGGAATGTGCAAATTGCAAGAAAAAATTCCTACATAGTTCCTATGATATTTCATAAATAAAAAACGCTCCAAAAACGACTTACTAAGCGTCACTTATCAGGTTTAATGTCTCCACTGAAATATGGCTCTGTATATGATCACAACCGCACCTCTCGGACTTCCTCTTTGCCTCCATTAGTCCCAGGTGACATTTTGATGTACTGACCCAGCAGAGTCGCTCTCTCCACAAAGCAGAGTCAGGATGTCTCGCTCTCTCCACAAAGCAGAGTGTGGATCTCTTTCTCCACATGCAAAGCAGAGCCAGGATCTCTCTTTCTCCACAAAGCAGAGTGCGTCTGTCTGCCAGGGCAGTTTCCTAGTCAAGGCTGATGATCTTACCGCGGGAACAGGAAGTTGATAAGTGGAGAGGAGGAAAGAAGCGGGAGGACACAGAGCCAGTTCATATGCTCTGCTGCCTGTATCAGAAGATACAGGGATGTTGCTTTAATGTGTGCCATGTTATTATGTTACAGCAACACTGACCCAGGTTCTATCTGTCTTGTGACTGAGGAAAATGATATGTTTTTTCCCAAATTAATGAGTTATTACTTGCACTGGACCAAAACAGGGAGCACAATGAGGGTGCTCTAAAATGTTTTACAACTACTAATTCCAAGTGACAAACACCCAGCCTATCTGTTTCTAAAATTGTCAAATTGTTTTTGACATAGCAAGTGAATGATCAAGCATTGTGGAGTGTAGAAATGATGGGGTACCCAGCCTAGTTAAATCCATCTAAAAACTAAATGACTTCGGCTGCATTTAGACAGGCAGCCCAATTCTGATATTTTTTTCACGAAAATATCTTTTGACCAATCAGATCAGCTCTGATGTGAAAGATCTAATGCGATTGATTGGTCAAAAGACCAATTAGTAGAAAAAATATCAGAATTGTGCTGCCTGTCTAAACGCTGTTTATGAAATCCAAATTTACACCAGTTTAAATAGCTGGAAAAACACCTGAGCTAAAAACAAAGGAACTGTAAAGAACGTATGTAGCCTGTGGCAGGCAGCATATCACAGGGCTGGGGATCACTAAAGCGGCACTGTGGGTCCCCACAGTCAAAACTCACAAGGCCCAACACTGAGCCCTGGGGAACACCCGGTGACACAAAAACACGTTAACAAAACCCTGATGCCCATTTAACCAGTATGTCCTTTACTGTACCTAGGCCTTCATTAGCGATGAAGCGATGGCAAAAAGAGTAATTAGGAGTGTGTTAAACAGAGCTAGTCCTGTGCCAAGGAGCTTTGGCTAATGGCATCCCTGGCTACTTTGGGGCTTCCTCCAGTCCCTCCACACCGCTACCCTAGTTATCAACACTCCCCCTTGTATACCCTCCAGTGGATCATTGAGGGAGATTGTGCTAGGATACCACTGTCTTTAGTGCCACAACATTTGAGCTCCCAGGGCAGGGTCTCAATCTATGGAGTGTTTGTTCATTTTTAGGGCCACAGTTCTGTCCAGGTGGGTGCTAAGTGATGGGTTAGGCAGGGTTCAGGCAGTGCCTGTGGTCTGGTACCTGACCTAGAACCCAGGAAGGCTGTTTTCACTGGAGATGTTCCATTCAAAACCAGTGTGTGTGTGGGTGGTTGGAGGGAGAGGGGGGGGGTTACTAGCCGTGTCTTCTGCAACACTTTAACAATGTTATGGTAACTTTCACAGACGAATCTAAATTCTGGTGAGACGACATCCTCAGCCATGTGTAACAAGTAATGAGCACACTTACAATGAAATAAAAAGCCTTTTTGGTAGCCTGCCTGTCAGCTACGGTTTGCTGTCACTAAACGCTCAATTAAATGTTCAACTTTTTCAGTTGTTTGTGCATATGGATGCAGGGTTGAATACAATTGTATGCATGTTCCATAAAACTCACGTTGAATTGTCCACATTGTTAGTCATGGCCATCCTTTTTTGAATGAGATGGTTCATCAAAACAAGAAGTCCCAAGAACAACTCCCTTGAATGAATTTCTGCTCAGAAACCAAATTTCAGAGTACAATCAGACAAAGAATTCTTAGATATTTTTGTCAACCCACAGCTATGCATTATGCAATTTCTCAGGAATCCCACTCTATCACAGAGCCTGCTTTTTTGCCCCAGGTTTAGCTTTCCTGTCACACATAAAGCTACGATGAGTCATCAACAAAATGAAGAGGATATTTTTAGCTCCTAATAGTTCTCGAACACAACACACACCCTCAGACAAAACCGTCAGGGGAGACATAATGCTGGTCAAAACGCCAGCGAGGCATGATCCTGCGTCTCTCAGATACGTCCTGTTACACTTCAAATCACCCCTTCCTGTCAAACACACACACACGTCTCTCTGCTCTTTTGCCTGTCTGTCAGTCTGTCACTAAAATAATCTGGTGTAAATGGCTGCCGTCAGGAAATGGTGATGCAGGCCAGAGCAAAGGAGCCCCAGACAAAGGATTAACAGGAAGAGATCTAGAGAGAAGGGGAGCGCGCGAGAGAAGGGGAGCGCGAGAGAGAAGGGGAGCGCGAGAGAGAGCGAAAACAAGAGAGCGCGCGAGAGAAGGGGAGCCCGAGAGAGAAAACGAGAGAAGAGAGTAAGAGAAAGAGAACATCTGGTCCTGTTACCAACTCTTCTTGATGTATGAATTTTTCACTGGCAGACAAAGAGAAGAATAGCACTGAAATGGATCTGTCGGTGACAATGTGTTGAAATGCTAGCCTGACATACACACCCCTTAGACCAAAAAAGCCCTATGAGGTAACATTTTACTAAAATGTCACACAGCACTTCAGGATTAATCCACAATTAGCAATGGTCGCTTTTAATCGAGTTTCAGAAAGTTCGGAGGGCACACAATTATTCAGTAGTATTCAGTGTCTTCAACAAGCATTACAAAACGCCATTGCTGAGGCATGTCTGAAGACGAGAGGTCTGTCTCTCATATGATCATTTCATTTGGATTTTAAAGCATATCGGTCTTCAACTTGTCATCATTGGCCTACTAAAGAACGTAGGACTGATCTGACGGTTTACACATACTACAGGTAACTGCCCCAAAATAAATGGAAACACATGAGTATACAAAGTATATTGAAAGCAGGTGCTTCCACACAGGTGTTGTTTCTGAGTTAATTAAACAAATAACATCATGCTTAGGGTCATGTAATATGATAGTGGGCAGGCCATTATTTTGCTACCATGGCTATGCCCCCATAGGATGACAATGCCCCTATTCACAGGGCAGGAGTGGTCACTGAATGGTTTGATGAGTATGAATACGATGTAAACCATATGCCATCTCAGTCACCAGATCTCAACCCAATTAATTGAATACTTATGCGAGATTTTGGAGTGGTGCCTCAGACAGCATTTTCAACCACCATCAACAAAACACCAAATAATGGAGTTTCTCATGGAACAATGGTGTTGCATCCCTCCAATAGACTTCCAGACACTTGTAGAATCTATGCCAAGGTGCATTGAAGCTATTCTGGTTCGTGGTGACCAATGCCCAATATACTGTATGTATACTATGTAGGGTTAATGAAGTTAGAGAGGCTGTTCACTCCATATCGTACTGTATGGTATCAATCCCGTTCACCATTCCAACCCTCTCGTCCATTACACTCTGGAGCGTCCCTCCAGCCGACAATCTAAAAACCCACTGGCGCTTCTCTCTCCTCTTCCGATGGCTTAACAAAGGAGGCCTAATATGATCAAGCTGTTTGTGTGTGTGTAGAGAAGCAGGACACACTCCTCAGGGCTCGGGTTTAGGGAGGCTCGTGACACAGCCTGAATAAACGCAGTGTGCAGTTTACGGTCTCTAATGGAGGGGCCCATGAAAGACAGCAAACGGGACAATGTGTACTTAGCTTACGTCTCCTTAACCGTTTCATACCTCTGGCCGGGTACCACACTCTCACCATATTGGGAAAGCCCATTCCTATGTTTTGTATTGACAATTCTGTCATTGTCTCAAATAAATGTATTAATTGGTAGATTCCGCAATTTACAGGAGATATTAACGTGCGTTTTATATCATTGATAGTTTCCGCTTAACACCTGCATCTGCCATCAATATTTCCCCTAAATAGAATAGACAGACAAGTAGATAAATTGTAGTCGTGATGTTGCATAATGAAGTATCACATGTCAACTTTAGGCAAATGCAAAAAGCAGAGCAAACTGAACACGAGAATGCATTGGAGCCAAGTCACAGGCCCCAAATACTATCTACGATTATTCTAGTCTAGCCGCTACTGGCACCATGTCAAGAAATCTTGGAATGGATGAAAAAATTAATGCTCTTCAATTATGTAACCACAATCAAATGCTCAACTGCTGAGGCGTTATTTAAAAAAGGGGCAATCTGTAGTTGCTACATCCATTTTTAAACTTATAAATTAATTATATATTCTTCAAGAATCAATGGGTATATATATAACGTATAAATTCCTCATGAACTTAGTTCAACTGTGGCACCTGGTCAGAACCCAAGGTATAAGATTGTTCTACTCCAATGTTTGATATCATGGATGGTCAGTCCATAGTGCTATCTATGAATTTGAGAGTAATTACATTTCTCCAGGACCATCCTTCAGCTTTTTACCAAAACAGATGTGGGGTGATCCACTTTATTATTGTTTCAACTGTTGATTGGGCCTTTAAAGCAGTGGTTTTTAACCAAGGGTGTATGTCACCTGCTGCCAAAATAATCATTTGAGCCAGGGCCACAGCAACACAAGCCATATATTTTGCTATATTATTTTTTTGTCTAAATAATCACTGAATAATCTATGAAAAAAAGAAACACGTCTATTTGCGGTTTCATATTGCAGAATGAAAAAAATGGACTACTGTCATTCTCAATTATCAACGAATGCGGGTGGGTAGAGATTAAAGAGTATGGTATGCAGACTCAGCATTTTATTGTTTTAATAATCTGAAGGGAACCATTTTGAAAGTGCGTGCTTGTGGGCATGGTGAATGAAGTTGAAGGCATAATTTCATTAATTCAGGTTTAAATTAGAAAAAACGTGGTTAAACCCATTTATTTCTCAACTTAAACACTGGACAATTGCTCTTTTTAAAGTCTGTTTTTTAGCAACATTAAAAAGCTAATTGGATGATATGATTTACCTAAAGGCCTATATAGCCTAGCATGAAAGTCAAGATATCACATCAAATGTCAAATCTTCAGCAGAGGCCAATGCTGAAATGTATTATTGTCATTTTTTTTTAAATCCGATTTGAGGAAAAATTGCATTTTGAATCTCTGCTGTGGTAGACAAAGGAGGTTTTGAGTCCCAGCAGAAACAGGGCCGTACATGTGACATGGGAGGCCAGACATAAAACACAGACCTGCTTTAGAGGGAAATTATTAAGTCGTTTGGTTGCTGGGAGGGCATCTCTTTGTCTCAGCCTCTAGCCAGCATGTTTACTAAGAGAAATCGATGCGCCATTATATAATAGGCCTAATTAATGAAGCCTGTGTGTTGCAGCCAAAACATCTACTGTTTCTACTGTCCATGTTTTGACAGACTAGTATAGAGTATGCATCTCCACTAGTATAAATACACAGACGGACGGACCGACACCTCCAACAACTGGGCAACATGAGAGAATAGGACTGAAATGACGTTCTAATCAGCTTTAGTTTGAACGCCAAAGCAAAAGCACTCGGTTGAAATATCCGATCCAACTCAAAATGTCTGACTTGAACAACGTGGACATGTTTGAGACACAATGCAATAAACTTTATGTACCCCCTCTTCTTACAACGTCCGGTTATAAAAACAAATAGAAAACACTAAACAGAGGAAACGTAAGCTCTTAACAAATATCCTCATCTTGGGGTCAAATAAACTTTTGAAAGTCCCATATTTCAAGTTTGTCAGCCAATCACAACCAGTGCTTATCATTAGCAAGCCAATGTCAAATTCACAACAGCCTTCATCAGGGCTCGTACAGTACACAGTTAAAAGCATTAGATAACTCAGCATCAACACATCCTGGAGCAGAACCATACTCTCGTCATCCGTTTCATGTCGTCTGCAACGTCTCAGAACTAACACAGGGAATCTAAAACACTAAAAGAAACTACTGTTTGGATTCTTTCGTAACACCTCGGCACCAACAGACCAACGCTTTGTCTGCCTTGACCCAGTGAACGCAGAGAAGGCATCAAACAATTCCTTGTGAGGAAGAAGGGACGCTTTAATTTAAATGTCTAACGATGCGCTCCCCCAAACTCACCCCTCCTTCAAAAAAGGCAAATTAGGTTACTAAAAGCTTTTTCTAGGAAGCAGACTCATCATGTAACAGTTGATTAGTATTTATCTAGTCCAACAGATGTGCCCAGATTGCACACTGGGCCAGCCTCCCCTTACTCACTGTCTGAAAAAACAAGATTACTGATTGGAGCAAACTTTTGGACATGTCCTATTTTGTGGACATTCCAATGGGAGGACGTAACAACAAATCTCACAGCCAATAGTAACTCTCTTGTTTTAGTTCAATCATGTCATGTTACCCGTTGTTATTTATTTCAAGCCTTTCCAGAAATGAGAATTACCACAAAATAACATTTACATTTAGCAGATGCTCTTATCCAGAGCGAAATATTTTTTTAATGAAAGCAATAGTGAACAGTTTGATGAAAAAGCTTTAAAGATAAGGGTAAGCTCAAGGTCATGTGACATGATCAAACAAAACCCCTGGGCCCTACGTTATAGGGTATATACTGTGTATAAGGCGGCAGGTAGACTTGTGGTTAAGAATATTGGACCAGTAACTGATAGGTTGCTGGTTTGAATCCCAGAGCTGACAAGGTGATTTTTACCCCCTCCATGTGCCCTTGAGTAATGTACATAACCCCTCATCGCTCTGGATAACAGCATCTTCTAAAATTACACATTTCTAAAATATCATATATTTCCAGGGAGTCAAATACAGGTCTATCTATTTTCTTGGGTACTCATACAAAGTACTGTTAAGTTCATACAACAATTCAATTCATAGCTGGGAGATATCATTGAAAGCAAACACCAGGAGTGATGTCATCTATTTGCCCACATCAGGCCCTGTCATTCAAATCCAAAGTAAAGAAAACATCCAAGGTATCCACCGTAGTCGACTACTGGGCATTTGCAGAACCTGTTGCAGAGCTCAGGTAGTCATACATATTACACAATTTAGTAAAGCATTTACAACTTTTATTTTTTATGATTAAACCCTGCAATGGCTCATACATTTATAAATGACCAAATCATGTAGCTTATGGCTCAGAAGTTTGTGGTTTTGACTGGAATCTGATCCTTTGTGAGTAGGATCTGAACACTTCTCTGAACAAACTTGAATAACTCGCTTCTCGTTGTTTCCTCAAGGAAGTAATTGCAAATAGTGCTGTGGTTGATTGTCTGAAGCAAATGACTCCTCCCCATTGGCAAAAATGTCCATCCACCAGGCCTACTAAACTAGTCTGATTACAGCGTTAACAAAGGACACTAGTGAATGTGGCTAATTTAGATGACTGCTCTTGGAGTATAGGCCTACATAACCACTTTTTCATGGTGACCGTATATTTGGCATCAGCATTTAGACTCCACATTGAACAACTTGACTATAAATAAACTTGGAAAACGTTTGTATTAGAGTGTCCACTGAATGAGTAAATTCAATCAGTTGGATAGTCTATCAATAGCAGGCCTGATCAATGCCTTAAAGTTGCTTCTCGGGGCATAACTAACAGGCTGTTGAGTGACAAAGACAGAAATCAGCTTCAAAGACTATAAAGCATTAATGACAGTGTTCGGTCAGTCGCCCTTACCTCTGTGTAGTCGAAGTCCGAGAGAGGTGCTATACTTTTGATGTAGTCAATTCTGGACTCGTTCGATGGGTTGCCTATTGGAACTGGAGGTATTAACGTGCTCATCGCCGAAACTACCGTCTAAAAAGCAGATAAAAAACAAAAACATTAGACATTAAGCTGGATAAATGTGGGATAAGCCAGTCTAATCAGTAAAATGGGATTGCAGGAAACAATCTCATAGGGTGTGACCATATTCTATCATACAAATCTCAGCACATCATCAACTTACCACAATGGCATCCTTCACATTTTTCCGAATATCCAGGACTTTCTGTTTCTTTTCTCTGGATGGGGAAACAACATATACAAATGGGTCTGTTAAACATGAATTAAATACCTTAAAAATGATAATTGCATTCATTAAATGAATCTTTATGCTGCCCCACAGAAAGGAAAGGTTGTCTCATATCACCACTAATGCAAACCATCATAGGCCTAATAGCCTATTTAGTAATACTCACTATTTGTAAATTAACAGTAAGGATGTATTGTGCTAAAATGTTATTTGAAAGTTTACTTTAAGCAAGCCTATGCTACAACAATATTCAATGAGATGAGTCTAATTTAGAACTAAAGGTGGACAGAAATTAAGCATAGCCTATATTTACTTGGTCCATTTCCTCAAATAATATCAAATGTATTATTAAATATATAAATATTGAGGACAGTTTAGGATTGGGTATCATTCATTCATTTCCTAAAAAACGTATTCAGTACACTACAGTCTATACAGAGGCATATATTACAGTGCACAATGTAACCAAATCAAACTACAATGTAACCAAGTCTAGATTGAATATAGTAGGATATCATAAACCATAGAAAGATCCCACTAGGCACACACTGGTTGAATCAACATTGTTCCCACGTCATTTCAATGAAATTACGTTGAGCCAACGTGGAATAGACCTTGAATTGACGCCTGTGCCCAGTGGGATACATTGACACATACATATACAGATACACCGTTTTAAAATACCACTGCACACATTACTGTCGCAGAACAGTTTTTTTTTAAACACATGAATTCAGTTGAGATTGTTTGTTTGTTCGGTCCACATTATAATGCAATAGCAACTGTAAATACAGCGTAACATGTATCTGTCAGTGTTTTGACACACATAATCTCGACCACAAGTAGGCCTAAATCTGCTACTATGTCGTCTTTATCACTGTGACAGCTATTTGAAATCAGTTGGACATAGCAGGCTTGTTGCCATGCTGTTGTTAAACCATTGGGCCCGATGGACACTGCAATGCTACAGAGCAAAGAAACGTCTACCCAACCCTCGGTCCTTTTCTTATCCTACATCAAACAAATCAAAATGACAACAAGAAAATATATTTTAATACTTAACACTATCAAAATAGAAAAGGAATACGTCCCATTTTGCACGTAAATAATTTAAAATAAATGAAATAACGGGTACTTACTCCGCATTAAAGCCATTGACGTGCAGAATCCGCATCTGCTTGACAATCGTACTTTTCCCAGACTCTCCGGCCCCTTCGAAATAAAACACAGATGAAGCATAAGGAAATGGAGCCATCGCTAAAATATAAGAATGTACTTGGGTGCCGCATATGCTGGTGTTTAAAATCCATGCCAATTGTACAATCCATCTGACGATTCAGTCAGCGCTCGCCTGCGAGACCTGTCAACATATGTGGGCTAGGGGCGAATCTGAAAACATACATGATACCTATCCGTTATCATATCCACCTTCTGGACCTTACCCAATAAAAGCAGTCGATGTGTGGCTTTATATGCTTGTCTTTCCTTTTGTAATTGTTTCTCGATTTTTTTATTCGCTTCTCTTTGTGCCTTTTCATCGATGCGTTGATCTTCAGTCTTGCTGTTGCCCAAACACCCCATCTTCCGCTGAGCTCTTCTCGTAAAAAGAAAGTATAAAATAACAGCTAATGCAATTCCTACTTTCAATATAAAAGGAGAAGAAATAGGGCGAAAAATCCGTGCGCCACTTCTCCGTCGCTCAGAAAAAAATCTTCCCCGTTACAATTTCGTTTTAACCCCTTGTCAAACCCAACCCAGTGGATTCAGTCGATTCTAATAAATATGTGCATCATAAATAGAACAAAAAGATACATTGACTTCATAAATATGCAAAGAGTGGAGCGGGGCTGAATCTGGAAGCCAGCCAACTGCTCTTCTCTCTCGCTCCTGCTTCCCACTCTCTATTTTTCCGGTCTAAAAATTCTGTTTGTGTTTCGGTCCCTTTAACTCAGCACTGCCTCTCTCTGTAGCACCAGGAAGTCACACTGCACCGAAAGAGAAACACCTCACAGAGCGCGCGCCACCTTACCACTGTTTGAATACCCAGTTTAAAACAACATTTCTTAATTTCACATGTACAACAAACAAAAAGATAGGCTGCGTTTATCTAATAAAATGTGCGCCGAAAAGTTTCGTTTCAATATAGTGTTCAGTGTAAAATAATTGGTGAATAATATAGTACAATTGTTTCCAAAAACGGGTATATGTTTGATCCAGACAAACACTTTAATCACGTTTCCTACACAAATCATTTCCCAATCCACATTGCGCGCGTAAATCATTTCACAGGTGCTTGCAAACACCGGTAAATGGAGGTTAACCAGAGAGCGCGACCGTAGACAATCAGGGCCGCGCACCAGCGTATAATCACACAAACCATATGGATCATATTACAAAACCAAATAATAACACTGTTAAACTTGATACAAAAGATAATGAAACAAGTAGTTTGCTGCTATTCAAATTTCTCCTGAAGTAGCCTATTAACTTGACATAGGCCTACTCTATAGCCTAGTAGGTTCTCTTTCATCTGTAGCAATACAAAATGACACACTACAATAATAAACTCAGCAAAAAAATAAATGTCCTCTCACTGTCAACTACTTTTATTTTCAACAAACTTAACATGTGTAAATATGAACATAAGGTTCAACAACTGAGACAAAAACTGAACAAGTTCCACAGACATGTGACAAACAGAAATGGAATCATGTGTCTCTGAACAAGGGGGCGTCCAAATCAAAAGTAACAGTCAGTATCTGGTGTGGCCACCAGCTGCATTAAGTACTGCAGTGCATCTCCTCCTCATGGACTGCACCAGATTTGCCCGTTCTTGCTGTGAGATGTTACCCCACTCTTCCACTAAGGCACCTGCAAGTTCCCGGACACTTCTGGGGGGAATGGCCCTAGCCCTCACTCTCCGAACCAGCAGGTCCCAGACGTGCTCAATGGGATTGAGATCCGTGCTCTTCACTGGCCCTGGCAGAACACTGACATTCCTGTCTTGCAGGAAATCACACACAGAACGAGCAGTCTGGCTGGTGGCATTGTCATGCTGGAGGGTCATGTCAGGATGAGCCTACAAGAAGGGTACCACATGAGGGAAGTGGATGTCGTCCCTGTAACGCACAGGGTTGAGATTACCTGCAATGACAACAATGATGCTGTGACACACCGCCACAGACCATGACGGACCCTCCACCTCCAAATCGATCCCGCTCCAGAGTACAGGCCTCTGTGTAACACTCACTCCTTCGACGATAAACACGAATCTGACCATCACCCCTGGTGAGACAAAACCGCGACTCGTCAGTGAAGAGCACTTTTTGCCAGTCCTGTGGTCCAGCGCCGGTGGGTTTGTGCCCCTAGGCGACGTTGTTGCCGGTGATGTCTGGTGAGGACCTGCCTTACAACAGGCCTACAAGCCCTCAGTCAAGCCTCTCTCAGCCTATCGCGGACAGTCTGAGCACTGATGGAGGGATTGTGCGTTCCTGGTGTAACTCAGGCAGTTGTTGTTGCCATCCTGTACCTGTCCCGCAGGTGTGATGTTTGGATGTACCGATCCTGTGCAGATGTTGTTACCCATGGTCTGCCACTGCGAGGACGATCAGCTGTTCATAATGTCTCCATGTAGCGCTGTCTTAGGTGTCTCACAATACGGACATTGCAATTTATTGCCCTGGCCACATCTGCAGTCTTCATGCCTCCTTGCATCATGCCTCCTTGCATCATGCCTAAGGCACGTTCACGCAGATGAACATGGATCCTTGGCATCTTTCTTTTGGTGTTTTTCAGAGTCAGTAGAAAGGCCTCTTTAGAGTCCTAAGTGTTCATAACTGTGACCTTAATTGCCTACCGTCTGTAAGCTGTTAGTGTCTTAATGACCTTTCCACAGGTGCATGTTCATTAATTGTTTATGGTTCATTGAACAAGCATGGGAAACAGTGTTTAAAACATTTACAATGAAGATCTGTGAAGTTATTTGGATTTGTACAAATGATCTTTGAAAGACAGGGTCCTAAAAAAGGGACGTTTCTTTTTTTTCTGAGTTTAGTAGAGAATCCAAAGGTGTGAATATAACATCACCTCAAGCTTTGAGAAAAAAAAGTCACAATGCAAATGCAATGGAATATATGCAAACGAGTTCATGTGTTTGCATATCAGCATCCATGTTCTAGCAGCACAGCTGGGCAGTGCTCCCATCAACAGTGGAGAGTATATCCATGTAGTGAGCGAGAGCCAAAGACAATCTCCCAATATGATAGGATGGAGGTGGTGTCTGGGTCATTTTAAGGTTAGTGCGGATGAACATGCCCTGACAATCAATAAAAGCCATCCTCAAAGTAAAGCATTGTTGGGAAAATGAATCATTAATGAAGTCCTTTCAAACCCCAATAAGATGTAGTCAACTAATTCAAAGATGACAGATACAATGACTAAAGTAGTAGTAAAGTAAAGTAGTAAAGTAAGTAAGTGAGGTAGATGTGTTTGACCATTTCAGTGGCAAACCAGACTCGGAAGGACTAGAATTAATTACATCAATTGAACGATTGATTGATTTCAATTAATTACATCAATTGAACGATTGATTGATTTCAAAACATTTAAAAAAATAAATCAGACATATCAAAACATGGATTATATCAAAAGTAGTGTGAGGCAAACTGGCAACTGAGGGGCCATATGTGATGGTTATCTGTCATGATGTGTCACTGTTTAGAACATTAGCAGCCTCCAGAACAATGGAAAGATTTTCCAGTACAAAAAAAATATGAAAACAAGATGCAAATGTGATGTTATAGGTCGAGTTGGCCAGTGTGTGGCTCCTCTGGATGCAAATTTAGCCCGCGGAGCTTACTAACTGTTAATGCTGTGTGTTGGTTGAGAGTGTCGGCTCTACCTACCTCTAGCCTCGTTCAAACCATCCTGATCTCATGAGCTTACGCTCTGTTACAGAATGTAAACTCACAAGATCAGGATGGTTCGTACGAGGCTAACCTACCGCTCTACTATTCAGAAATGAGTAATTTACTGTATGTCTCCCTACAATGCCATGGGGAGTTAAGACAATCTTTGCTTTCACTTGTTTTGGTTTTTGTCACCTGTTTGCATCGCTCCCAGTCACAACTATGTGAACTACAGAGACAAAGTTCTTTCCCTGTTTGGCACAAGGAGTTAAGTAACAAACATATTTTTAAAGTCACTAGAAATGATCACCATCATCTTATCTAATTCTCTCTATAGTGTCAACGTAGAGCAGCCCATTGACTATCGTCTTACATTGCCTTTTGTCTCCCTCTTGTGGTTTAGATTAATACTATACACTTCAGTGTGTGTGTGCGCGCGCTTGATGACAATATGCATGTACAACAAAGGAATGGTCAAGAATACATGCATCCTTTACTAGAAAGCTATGACTGTATGACTTTCACCCTTCCTCCTTGTACCCTGTTGCCTGGATAAAAATAGCTTGTGTATGATAAGTTAGTATATAGCTCAGGTCATACCTTAGGCTGGAAAACTGGTATTCTAGTTTCTCTTTCCAGTGAGTACACAGAGAATGTTAGAGATTAAGAGGATACCTGGAATGGTAGCTAGCTTTCTAAAAGCTCTCCGTAGTCATAACATGGCATTCCCAAAGGCCCAGTGCAGGGTCATGTTCATTAGGCACTAAATGGAATAAAACGGCTTGACAAGGGGAGGGACTACCTGGACTTGTCCAATAACAAACAGTAATTTTTGTTTTCGGTTTTCAAAACGCTTTGCCTTGGTGTGCCCTACTGAACATGACCGAGGAGATCTGCAGGTTAGTATTGACCAGATAAGCAGTTGCTTTTGCAATTTGCAAGTTTTCGGTCAACTGAGTTGAGAGTGCATCTAAGACAATCATTCCTTTTTTATAGTAGGGCAGTCTGTCAGCAGGCTGGTGGCCAAATGAGTGAATTTGGGATATTACTGTCCTTTGTCACACATTCCTGGTGCGTGATCTTTTGATTTGTTTTGGTTCGGGGTGAACTTTCAACCCCGCTGGACAGCCCCGGGCTAGTTTCCGTAGGACGTGGGGCCTGATTTAGAAAGCGAGAGTAAAAAAAAAACAGGATGCACATTTTCTCCCCAGAGAACGGGAGGTGTAAGAGAGGTCTGATGAGGTCAAGATGAGGTCATAGCTGCTGGTTGGTGGGTTGGATGGTAGGTTCACCACCACTGTCTGTCTGACAAGAGCGGCACAGGACTGAGAAAGTGAAACCATTTCCAGGGAAGACATAACTTTACAAAAACATCCACCCAGAATTAAGTCACCTTAACTTGAACCCTTCATAGGAAGGGCTACATATCACTGACATAGTAATTATGTAACGGATGTCATAAATATATCTGTCTGCTGGATTGCTGTCAGCTTGCAAACAGAACTAATCCCAAGGTTTAATGATAGCCAACTTGCTTACCTCGGTGCTATTTTATGTCACGAGTAAAGTCAGTTGACATAAGCACCCCTTACGGAACAACACATGAATTTCACGTGAACACATGTGAAGTGTTCCAAAAACACACTTTCATGTGATCACAATGTGACAACATGTAAAGCACAATGTGATAACATGAAGCTACATGTATAAACATGTGAATTGTTCTAAATAAAAATGTGAAAACATGTTTTTCTGTAAGGGACAGCTATATGTAACCCTTGTGACTTAGATTTCCACTTAAGTGTAACCAGCAGACGTTTCAATATATAGACAGAGAATAACATTTAACTGTGTGCATGTCTGTCAGCCTTGATATTTAGCCTAAATAGCTGACTAAATTATCTTAGAACATTTTTGGATCCCAGGTCAGTTCTACTGGTCTAGTGACTGAGGGTGAAAACTGATTAGGGACGTTGACGTCAAAGAACATTAAAGGACGTTAGAAGAAGTCAGCAGTGAGAAGGAGGCTTTTGTCCCAATGACCAGACCGGCAGTACATGACGATAAAAATGTAAATAAAATGACAGTGCTATTTTTCCTTTTACCAAACAAACAGAGAAGGCATGAACAATAGATAAAACCGTTTGGAGACATATTTTGCCTTTTCACATGGCAAGTTCTTAGCTCAGAACTATCCTTAATGAATATTACAATTAAGTGATGCCCGGAAACACGGAAATGATTAGCTAGCCTAGCCCAGACAATGTGGTGTTGTTAAGAGCTCTCAATTGTTGATTTATTTCTCACTTAGAAGGTTGAATGTATATGACTTTAATGTTACTTTTTCAAAAGATGGCTGCTATATCCATTCAGGTAAATCAAAGCTACTTGAGGGGATAGGATCTTTCCCAACTGATCTTCGAACATTTGCATAGTTGGATGGAACCTGAACCTGCTTGAGAGCATCTCTGTTCCATATCTTGAAATTCCGTAACCCAGATTCCATCTGGGCTAAAAATAGCCCTCCCAGAGAGCGTCTCTCTCTGCAGCTCTGATATGGAATGATAACAGAGCCAACCTGCCCCTTAGCGTGCAGAAAAACACATGCATGCAGATAGACATGTTACACTGCAGACAGACATGTTACACTGCAGACAGACGTGTTACACAGCACAGAGACGTGTTACCTTGTACACATACGTGTTACACTGCACAGAGACGTGTTACACTGCACAGAGACGTGTTACACTGCACAGAGACGTGTTACACTGCACAGAGACGTGTTACACTGCACACAGACGTGTTACACTGCACACAGACGTGTTACACTGCACAGAGACGTGTTACAAATCACACAGACGTGTTACAAAGCACACAGACGTGTTACACTGCACAGAGATGTGTTACACTGCAGACAGACATGTTACACTGCACAGAGATGTGTTACACTGCAGACAGACGTGTTACACTGCACAGAGATGTGTTACACTGCAGACAGAGACGTGTTACACTGCAGACAGAGACGTGTTACACTGCACAGAGACGTGTTACACTGCAGACAGACGTGTTACACTGCACAGAGACGTGTTACACTGCAGACAGAGACGTGTTACACTGCAGACAGAGACGTGTTACACTGCACAGAGACGTGTTACACTGCACACAGACGTGTTACACTGCACAGAGACGTGTTACAAATCACACAGACGTGTTACAAAGCACACAGACGTGTTACACTGCACAGAGATGTGTTACACTGCAGACAGACGTGTTACACTGCACAGAGATGTGTTACACTGCAGACAGAGACGTGTTACACTGCAGACAGAGACGTGTTACACTGCACAGAGACGTGTTACACTGCAGACAGAGACGTGTTACACTGCACAGAGACGTGTTACACTGCACAGAGACGTGTTACACTGCAGACAGACGTGCTACACTGCACAGAGACAGGTTACAAAGCACACAGACGTGTTACACTGCACAGAGATGTGTTACACTGCAGACAGACGTGTTACACAGCACAGAGATGTGTTACACTGCAGACAGACATGTTACACTGCACAGACATGTTAAACTGCACTCAGACGCATTTACTCTTCCCTTTGTTGCCTCACAAACATCTTCCACCACACACACACCACACTTGAACTCAAACTCCATATTAATAATGAAGGAAAATGTATTGTATGAATGATCAATGAACATGCACTATGGCGCTCTGAGGCCAAGCCTTTCCCCTCAATCTCTTATCATCGGCCATTGGTCATCCCAGATATGAAAGATTACAATAGCTGAAAATGTGGCAGCTATGTTCAGGTCATGAGACTGAGAAAGCAAGGTGGGGAAGGGTTTATGGGATGGGCCGGCAGCAAAAATAGCACAGACTTTGGACTATTCCCACTTGAGTTTATATATGGCATCATGACACAAGGATGGACCCCACTCTCAATAAACACAATATCATAAGAATGACACATTTGAGTTTGGAGTTCTTAGTCAAGGAAAGAATAGGGCTAATCGTAATAATTTCAGACCTTATTTGGTTACAGACAGACCTGCATGCCAGCAGTAAAGTATGCTAGCAGTAGCAAGGTAAAGTATCAATATTTGTAAAACTTTGATACATACCCGCCAGGACAAGTGTACTGTATGCAGTGAAGGGTAAATATGTTGGATCTTAATTTGAGCCAGTTTGCTACAGCAGGAAAATAATCCTGCAGCAACGGGAATTGTAAATTATTATGTGGATTATAATTCATGAACATTTTTGTAGGGTTTGATAAATGTTTCACTATGGCAAAATCAAGTCTGACATTTAAAAGTGGAAATGACTAACTTTAGAAGGATTTTTAAACCTCTAATACACTACAAGTTTGCATTTCCTGCAATCTCAGCAACAAAATAGTGATCTAATTAAGATCCTACATCTGTAATGCCTAAATACACAATCATAGAGTTTTTCAGAGTAGTAGAATGGGGACAGGGCGATGTGTGCGTGTGAGAGAAAAACAGAGAGAGAGAGTGGGAGATCATGTGTAACATACACTAACAGTTAATGTCACTTACCCACATAGGATAAAATTGCTAGCTGTTCAAATAAAGGATCAAATGAAGTGTTAAGCATTTCAGTCAGTTTTCCTAGAGGCTGCATTTGTGGCCTTGTTCCCCCACCTGATGTGGGGTGAGAAATTGGTTTAGATGCACACAGGCAACCCAGAGATATGAGTACCAACAGGTCTCATGTATGTACCATTTTCTAACTATTACGAGACAAACCACAAATCTGATATTTTCTTTTCACATTTCCCTTCTCACCACAGTTCCAGCAATATGGTGTATGAGTAACCAGGCTAGCGCAGTACAACTCTGTTTGGGTTAGCTCAGTAGTGTGGAAAGGGTCATGTATCCAGAGCGACTAACAGTAGTAAGTGGATACATTTAAATTTGTACTGGTCCCCCATGGGAATCAAACCCAAAACCCTGGTGTTGCAAGTGCCATGCTCTGCCAATTTAGCCACACAAGAACTCCGACCACTCTCAACGTTAAATTCCATATGCTAACGTCCTGACACCCATGGTTGCTAGGCGCCAGTCATATAAACCCAGCTGAAGTTATGTCAACTTCTTTCGACTTCCATTCTGCATAAAAAGCAGAGGAATGGTGTCATTTCTAGTGTCCTTATAGTCTCAGCAATAAAATGCTACAGTCTGCACTGTATAACAAACTGAACTACAATATATATATATATATATATATATATATATATATATATATATATATATATATATATATATATATATATATATATATATATATATATAAATAAACACACACACGCATTCGGAAAGTACTCACCCCTTGACTTTTTCCACATTTTGTTACGTTACAGCCTGTCTAAAATGTATTAACTTTTTTCCTCATCAATCTAAACACAATACCTCATAATGACAAAGCAAAAAAAGGTTTAGACATTTTTGCAAAGTATTAAAAAATAAAAAACTGAAATATTACATTTACATAAGCATTCAGACTCTTTGCGCAGTACTTTGTTGAAGCACCTTTGGCAGCGATTACAGCCTCGAGTCTTGTTGGGTATGATACAAGCTTGGCACACCTGTATTTGGGGAGTTTCTCCCATTCTTCTCTGCAGATCCTCTCAAGCTCTGTCAGGTTGGATGGGGAGTGTCGTTGCACAGCTATTTTCACATCTCTCCAGAGATGTTTGATTGGGTTCAAGTCCGGGCTCTGGCTGGGTCATTCAAGGACATTCCGAGTCTTGTCCCGAAGCCACTCCTGCATTGTCTTGACTGTGCTTAGAGTCGTTGTCCTATTGGAAGGTGAACATTCACCCCAGTCTGAGGTCCTGAGTGCTCTGGAGCAGGTTTTCATCAAGGATCTCTCTGTACTTTACTCTGTTCATCTTTCCCTCGAGTCTCTCAGTCCCTGCCGCTGAAAAACATCCCCACAACACAATGATGTCACCACTATGCTTCATTATAGGGATGGTCTGAGGTTTCCTTCAGACGTGACACTTGGCATTCAGGCCAAAGATTTCAATCTTGGTTTCATCAAACCAGAGAATCTTGTTTCTCATGATCTGAGTATTTAGGTGCCTTTTGGCAAACTCCAACCGGGCTGTCATGTGCCTTTTACTGAGGAGTGGCTTCCATCTGGCCATGCTACCATAAAGGCCTGATTGGTAGAGTGCTCCAGAGATGGGAGAAACTTCTAGAAGGACAACCATCTCTCCATTAGGAACTCTGGAGCTCTGTCAGAGTGACCATCAGGTTCTTGGTCACCTAACTGACCAAGGATCTTCTCCCCCGATAGCACAGTTTGGCCGGGCGGCCAGCTCTAGGAAGAGTCTAGGTGGTTCCAAACTTCTTCCATTTAAGAATGATAGAGGCCAATGTGTTCTTGGGGACCTTCATTGCTGCAAAAAATGTTGCTACCCTTCCCCAGATCTGTGCCACAACACAATCCTGTCTCGGAGCTCTACGGACAATTCCTTCATCCTCATGGCTCGGTTTTTGCTCTGACATGAACTGTCAAATGTGGGACCTTATATAGACAGGTGCGTGCCTTTCCAAATCATGTCCAATAAATTGCATTTACCACAGCTGGACTCCAATCAAGTTGTAGAAACATCTCAAGGATGCACCGGAGCTCAATTTTGAGTCTCATAGCAAAGGGTCTGAATACTTATGTAAATAAGGTGTTTGTTTATTTTTAATAAATCTGGAAACATTTCTAAAACCTGTTTTCGCTTTGTCATTATGGGGTATTGTGTGGTGTGTCCAAAAAAATGTTTGAATCCATTTTAGAATTGTTTTATTTCTTTATTTAACTCGGCAAGTCAGTTAAGAACAAATTCTTATTTTCAATGACGGCCTAGGAACAGTGGGTTAACTGCCTGTTCAGGAGCAGAACGACAGATTTGTACCTTGTCAGCTGGGGGATTTGAACTTGCAACCTTTAAGTTACTAGTCCAACGCTCTAACCCTAGGCTATCCTGCCGCTGTAAGGCTATAAAATTTGGAAAAATGTGATTGATTGATTGATTTCAGAACAGAAACTATACCATGAAGTCCAAGGAACTGTCTGTGTGGAAAAGTCACTCCACCACTTTATGGCCAGATGGAAGCCACTTTCCTGTATAATATATAACATATATATATAACATATATAATAATTTAGCAGATGCTTTTATCCAAAGGAAGTTACAGCATACATTTTACATATGGGTGTTCCAAGGATTTGTTTTATTTAACTAGGCAATTGAGTTAAGAAACAATTCTTATTTTCAATGACAGCCTAGGAACAGTGCCTGCCTGTTCAGGGGCAGAATGACAGAGTTGTATCTTGTCACCTCGGGGATTTGAACTTGCAACCTTCCAGTTACTAGTCCAACACACTAGGCTACCCTGCCACCCCAAATTAAAACCACAAACCTGGCATAACAAGCACCATGCACTGCCAACTAAGCTTCAGATATATAGTATCGGTCATTTCTCAATAGCCCATGTGAGTTTATTAGTCAGCAATGTATTTTCTGATATTCACTGCCAGCTCTCAATTATTTTTTTATTCAAAAACAGTAAATACAGATTGCTACCCTAATTTAACATCCAGACTCCATCTGAGGTCATAAGGGGAACTGACTGACTGACCGATTGCCATGTTCCAGGACACATGCACTAGCCTACTGCTATGGCTAGTTAAGCAGCTCTTGATGTGTGCTTCTTGGTCTTTGATAAGCTAGTTCTTGGAATGCTGAGATACTACCACTGTGACGGTTACACATAGCCTGGTCCCAGATCTGTTACCGCAGTCTTGCAACAGCTATATGATAATTGTCCCGCTAAGGCAAGACATCACAAACAGATCTGGGGCCCGGCTAGGTAACCTAAGGGCTGTCATTATGACATGGTTAGACCTCATGTTATATCAGAGGTTTCATGATGAATTGGGATGTGAGGTAGGCTATAATTATCACTAACGAATGACTAGTGACTGCATATTGCCATTGGTGTGCTTCACACCTGTGAGCCACAACTTCAGGATAGCATGTAGTGCTTTCAGAAAGTATTCATACCCGTTGACTTATTCCACATTTTGTTGTGTTCAGCCTGAATTCAAAATGGTTAACATTTGTTTTTCTAATCCAGCTACACACAATACCCCATAATGACAATGTGAAAGCTGATTTGTAGACATTTTAGCACATTTATTGAAAATGAAATACAGAAATATCTCATTTACAGTATTCACACAGGTGCGTCCAATTTCCTTTGATCATCCTTGAGATGTCGCTACAACTTGATTGGCTAATTCAATTCTTTGGACACGATTTAGAAAGAAACACACCTGTCTACATAAGGTTCCACAGTTGACAGTGCATCTGCATTGCCAGCTGTTTGGGGTTTAAGGCTGGGTTTCTGTACAGCACTTTGTGACATCGGCTGATGTAAAAAATAAAGAAGAAAAAAGGGCTTTATAAATACATTTGATTGATTGATTGATTTCAGAACAGAAACTATACCATGAAGTCCAAGGAACTGTCTGTAGATCTCTGAGTTAGAACTGTGATGAGGCATATACACTGACAGTAAAAACATAAAGGAGCACCTTCCTAATATTGAGTTGTACCTCCTTTTGCCCTCAGCACAGCCTCAATTCGTCAGGGCATGGACTCTACAAGGTGTCGAAAGCGTTCCACAGGGACACTGGTCCATGTTGACACCGATTCTTCCCACAGTTGTGCGAAGTTGGCTGGTAGTGGATCTCTACTCCGAATTGCTCGTTCCATGTCATCCCATAGACGCTCAATTAGACTGAGACCTGGTGACTGGAAAGGCCACTGCAGTAAGCGGAATTTACTGTCATGTTCGTGGAACCATTCCTGGACAATCCTCATCTTGTGGCACGGGGCATTATTCTGCTGAAATAAATATATTTGCAAATGGATACTGTCATGATGGAATGCACCTGATTGGTAATGATGTTCAGATATACTGTGGCACTCAAACGTTGCTCCAATTTGAACACACCATCACAAGCCTTCAATGTTGACACGCTGTATGATGGATGCATGTACTCATGTGGTTTTCTCCCATCAGCGTGAAACAGCAGGAACCAGGATTCACCAGACCAGGCAATGTTTTTCCAATTCTCCAGTGTCCTGAGTTTTCAATCATTAGCCCACTATAACCACAGTTTATTGTATTTTTCTGCAAGAAGTGGAACTCTTAGGTCGTTGGCTGCCATACCCCATTTGTGTCAAGGCACGATGGGTTGTGCATTCTTTTATGGGTCTTTGGGCATCAATGTTGTACTGGACTGTCAGTTGACTAACTGTAGCCGTCTGTTGCTTTGCACAATTCGTGTCAGCCACCTTTGTCATCTTTCATCAATTACCTGTTTTTGTCTACTGATCTGTTGTTTGCTGGACATACTTTGGGTGGTGGACCATTCTTGATACACATGGGAAACTGTTGAGCATGAAAAACCCAGCAGTGTTGCAGTTCTTGACACACTCAAACCAGTGTGCCGGCACCTACTACCGGCACCTACTACCATAACCTGTTCAAAGGCACTTCAATCTTTTGTCTGGCCCATTCACCCTCAATGGAATACATACACAATCCATGTCTCAATTGTCTCAAGGCTTAAGAATCCTTCTTTAACCTGTCTCTTCCCTGTCATCTACACTGATTTAACAGGTGACATCAATAAGGGATCATAGCTTTCACCTGGATTCACCTGGTCAGTCTATGTCATGGAAGAATGGGTGTACTTAATGTTTTGTACACTCAGTGTATCTGGGAAAGGGTATAAACCAATCTCTAGAATGCTGAAAGTTTCCAAGAGAACAGTCTCCATCATTGGGAAATGGAAATAATATGGAACTGCCCAGACTCTGGCCTTCCGATCAAACTGAGCAACTGGGCAAGAAGAACCTTGGTCAGGGAGGTGACCAAGAACCCAATGACCACTCTGGCAAAACTACAGAGTTCCTTGGCTGAGATGGGAGAATCTACCAGAAGGACAACAGTCTCTATAGCACTAAACCAATCTGGACTTCATGGGACAGTGGCCAAACGGAAGCCACTCCTGAGAAAAAGGCACGAGAGCACACCTAGAGTTTGCAAAAAGGCACTTGAAAGATTTTGAGATCAGACCACATCATCTTTTGCCTTATGATGAGACAAAAATGTTGCCCCTTTGCATGAATGCAAAGCATTGTCTCATCACCTGTCTAACACCATCCGTACCGTGAAGCATGGTGGTGGCAGCATCATGCTATGGAGATACTTTTCAGTGGCAGGGACTGGGAGACTGGTAAAGATAGAAGGAACAATGAATGGCGCAAGATACACACAAATCCTTGATGGGAACAAACAACCTTAGACGGGGGTGAAGATTTACATTCAAACAGGACAATGACCCCAAGCATACAGTCAAATCAATGCTGGAATGGCTTCAGAACAAGAATGTGAAAGTCCTTGAGTGGCCCAGCCAAAGCCCAGACTTGAATCCGTCATTGAAAATCTGTAGAAAGACTTGAAGATTGCTGTTCACGACTGCTCCCCATCTAACTTAACAGAGCTTGAGAAAATCTCCAAGGAAGAATAAGAGAAAATCCCCAAATCCAGACGTGCAAAGCTGATAGACATACCCAAGATGACTCAAAGCTGTAATCGCTGCCAAAGGTCCTTCTACAAAGTATTGCCACAGGGGTTTGAATAATTATGTAAATTAGATATGTTTTTAATTTTCAATACATTTGCAAAAATGTCTAAAAACATGTTTTAACTTTGTCATTATGAGGCACTATGTGTAGATGGGTGAGAGAAAACAATATATTTAATCCATTTTGAATTCAGGCTGTAACACAACAAAATGTGGAATACATATGTTAGCATACATGCATTAGCCTAGGGTAGAATTTCCTTTAGTAACTGAAAATATCATTTGAAGGTTTGGGGTGAAGTGTCCCTTTAAAATCTTCTGTGTGTCTTGTACGGCATTGTGCTATAATGATTAACCCATCGCTTATCTGTTGTCCTATAGTCCAAGTGCATTTTCAAGGACATTTTGCACGTATAATGTTTCAACCTGGAATGAGAACCAGTAGCCTACTTAATATTCTGTTATCAATGCAATACTGTCCATACTCCTGTGACTGTATTAATCACTGGTAGGCTATATTGTCAGGCCTAATGAAAAATGTCCATTCATTAATGCAAATATATATGAAATATTACAGCTGAATTAATTGGTAGAGGTGAACTAGACCATAGGCCTCAGGGACCATCATGACGCGTGTTGGAGGTATGCCGTGCATTAGCCCTCTACTGCACATCATCGCCCTCAGGCAACAGAAAACCCTTTTCCCCCTCACCCGCCCACCATATTAAAAAAATCCTATACATGACAATATGTGATGACATGTCTGTAAACAATCCAATGAGGTGCAGAAGTTGGTATGATGTATCGATTGGGGCAGGAACCTTCTTTCAGGGAAAGCAGAGCGATGTTAGTGCATGGTGTGAGTGAAGGGTACAACACATTTCATTATTTTACATGTTTAAATAGAGAAGTACACATTTTCTATTGTCAAGTTGTGTAGTAACCTCTATAGAAGCATATTTGATAGGTTTTGAACACACACATATATATATATATTATTCAGAAACATTGTGCAGTTAGGCTACATTTCAGGGTAATATCATGCTCGATGAAATACCATTTGAAAGCAATTTGATGTAAAATTATGGCCTTGGTCAATGTTTTTGCCAACATATCCACTGACATTCACAGGCAGTGGTCACGGGGACATTATATAGTTGATAGGACCCTAATCAAGCAGTTAGGAGGCTCATATCCTCTGATAGTAAGAACAGTGAGCTTGACTACTGTGGCAGCAAGGAAGAATGGGCCCCAGAATCAGGATTGAGAGGAAGTGAAATACTAGTTTATGCCCAATTTGAATTTATATATTAAAATATCAAGATGTTCTTTGTTTTTTAGTACCCTTATGGCACATCATTGCCCTGAGGCAACAAAACTAATTCTGGGTGTGGGGGGTAAAAGTATTTTATTACCTTTGATACATCAAATTAAAATAGGATGGAATATTTATTTTCCAAGAAAAAAAAAATGTGCGCAGTAGAGGGTTAATTACACTGTCAGTTAATTTTCATAGCGTGGGAATACAAGGTTGAGGGGTTCTCGAACCTGGTGGACATAGCCTATTCCATTTAATGTATTTATTTTGATAAAGCTAGTGTATAGATTAAATAAGTTAGCCTATAGCCTATTCATGACCTGACATACATCTCATTGGTTTGTAGAAGGATAACATAGCCTGGGCTGGTCAATGTATTAGGCACAGCCATCTATCTCACACACCTACCGAGTAAAAGCAGACGATGCGTCTGCTCGTATTCTCGTTTCTGCTCCTTCAGAGTTCGGTCAATATGTTTACTGACTTTCTTCGCCTGTTTTTTGACCTCCTTCTCCTCCGATAACTTTTTGTCCAAGGTTTTCTGTTTCTGTTTGCTGAGCTTCTTCTGCAGCAAATGTTGCCGCTGGCTGCGGTCAGCTCCAACATTGTCCCCATTCTGTATGGGCACGCCTTTAGTCGTGTCCCCTCTACCGGCATCTCGTGCATTCGGCTTGCCTTTGCTAGGGCCCCCGCTGCGACACCAACAACCACGGAGCAGTGTCATGTCATTATATGCCTCTGTATCCTCGTGGTCAAGGTCCTTGGAGCGTAACGATACAGAGCAGTCCGCCGGTTTCTCGGTGTCACTGGATTCGTCAAGACTAAGACGCAGGCTATAGCACAGTCCCATTGTGGGGTTTGTTCCGTTAGTAAAATGGAAGGGAAATGTTCAAGTGAAAAGCGCAAAATTCCTCGAGAGATGGTAGGCCTACCTGCTCGCCTATACTCATTGTGGCATTTCCCCTGTCCTGGGATGCTTGTTGAATTCAAACTGCAGAGGTGATCTAATCACGGTCCTGGACTTGCCACCATGTGAGCCATTTTGCATTTTGTCCCGTCTGTCAATGCCAGCCTGTAGTTGGTGGATAACCTGATTGTGACAGTGGCCACCGCTGGTCCACCTTACCGTAAATAAATCTAAAGTACAACCCAAAAAATACGCAAGGTAGTGTGCGCCCAGGACTGGCTCTCGAATTATAATACTCTCTAGGGGCGCCAGTAGTATGTGCATCCCCCTCATTGTGTGAGGCGTCAGCGTTAAATTCACTACTGGTGTAGTCATGGACTTTAACTATTCGTGTGCCAGGACAAAGTAAAAGCTCAGTTGTTAGAATTGTTTTCAAATTCTCTCCTACAATAGCCCAACCTAAATATGTTGGTAACACTTTATCAAGAGATATGATTTATTACTTGTTATTTGTATGAGCCCATATGATCTTATTATATACCGAAATAATAGGTCATTTATAATAAAACAGAATATTTACACACTTTACTGCATATTTTTCTATGGAAATATATAATTTTGCTGTCACAATACCCAACCACACACATATTTCAGGATAAAGTGTAGGGTGCCTTGCTCAAGGGCACAATGGCAGTGATTGGTAGGCTATCTTGGATGAGGGTCCTACCATCAGCTCTCTGGTTGCTGGTTTAGTTTCCATTTGTACCTTGCCCAAAGATAGAAATATGAAAATATATGAAACATATTAGGAGGTGATATTTAAGACATTATGGGGATCATACATGCTTATGACAAGTCTTACAATGCAGATAACAGCATCCCAATGCATTATACAGGTCAGCTTAAAGTAAAATGTTACCAGAAAACTAAAATGGCACTTCTCACTACATGTATGAGTGTAGATTCCTGTGTAGGTCTACACCATTCCTACTGTAGCAATGACCAAAGGTTCCAGCTCAGCACAGGCTGTCAGCCTTGAATGGTGATCTCAACATTTATTGGGCAGTTCACCAATAAAGCCTATTTGATACCACAGGGCTGAAGTAGACTGTACAATGCAGGGGTAATAAAACATTGTGTCAGCACCAAATACTGATAGGTGTTGATTGCCTGAATTGTCTGTGAACTTTCCCCAAAGGAGATATCCAGAATGTTCTGTCTACAGGTGCAGGATCTTAATCTGATCACACTTTTGTTGCTGAGAATTTTCTTGCACCTAAAGTAGCCTACAATTTTGGCCAGCTATTAACTTAACCACCAATAAAGCAATATTATGGACTAAATATTAAAATCCTGTTGCTGCAGGATTATTTTGCTGTGACAATATAGGTCAAATTATGATACCACATATGTACTACCTTGACTTTTTACAGTGTGAGCAACTAGTTGTGTAATGCAGGGCAGTAGACTCTTGAACAGATAAGAAGAGCAACTTGGAGCCAAAGAGATTGGTATTGCCTGGTAGAGGTGTGACACCCACAGCTCTGAGAATAGATGTTCTACTCAGTCGGTCTGTGGATTAATGGGGAAAGTATACTGCCTCTACCTCACAGTCCAACCAAGGTGTATGAATTGAAGAATAAACTGAATGTTCCAAAAATTGGACAATTTAAATTAAATATAAAGTCCTTCTTTATTAACTTAAAAAACATTTTGGTATTAAAGCCTTCATCGGGGTGATTGATCTCTTTGGATATGCAATTTAAGCACTCAGAAAATAAGTGAGAGGTTGGCACCAATGCATTTTCCTCATAAGACCATACATTTATCGGGGGTGTTTTATAAGACTATGATGATATCATATCACTAAGAAAAATAAACGTCATCTTTCTAGATATCTTGAGTTACTTCAGAAAGAATAATCATCTGAGTCCATGGGGCCATCACACACATTTTGTTGTGTTACAGCATGAATACAAAATGGAGGAAATGTAGATTTGTCACTGGCCTACACACAATAAGTCATCATGTTAAAGCGGAATTATGTTTTTTATTTTTTTTACAAATGAATTAAAAATGTCTAACCAAAATGTCTTGAGTCAATAAATATTCAACCCCTTTGTTATGGTAAGCATAACTACGTTCAGGAGTAAAATAATTCTGAAGAAGTCACAGCTGTTTGGACTCACTCTGTGTGCAATAAGAGTGTTTAGCACAATTGTTTAATGACTGCCTCATCTTTATACACCACACATATAATTATCTGTAAGGTCCCTCAGTCAAGCAGTGAATTTCAAACACAGATTCAACCACCAAGACCAGGGAGGTTTTCCCTTGCCTTGCATAGAAGGGCACACAAAAAAGAAGACATTGAATATCCCTTTGAGCACCACAAAATTTGGATTAAGTCAATGGGTATGAATACCTCCTGAAGGCACTGTAGCTTCCTTATCGAAACAGTTCCATGACTAGACAGTATACAGTCCTGTTGATTGGTAACCATAACTCATATCTTGGAAAATAAACTATGTTGTGTGGATGGGCCAGTGCAGTGCAGAGAGTGAGGTGTGTCACAGTACAAAGGTCATAAAGGGTTTCCCATGGAATGGCTATTCTGTGTCTGTGGTGAGGCCATCACAGGTGCATGCTCAAAAACGATACATTGTTGTCACCTTGTGGAGAAATTTTGTACATGCAAGCCTAGTTTCTGCAAGTCAAGGCACACTTCTTCTTGTAAGCAACACATTGAACGCAATGGAGGACAATAATTGTCCAAAGTAAACAAAAATAATTTACTCATGAGGGTTTACATTAGCCTGGGTGCCAGTCTGTTTCTGCTCTCCTGCCAACTCAAATAAAATAAAATTGTATTTGTCACATGAAATGCTTACTTGGGGGCCCTTTTCAACAATGCAGAGAACAATAATGGAAAAATAATAAAACCTAATAATAAATACACAATGAGTAATGATTGGATGCCAAGCAGATGCCATACCAAGCGGTGATGCACCCAGCCAAAATATTCTCAATGGTGCAGCTATCTGAGGGCACATGCCAAATCTTTTCAGCCTCTTGAGGGGAAATATGCCATGTCATGCCCTCTTCTATGTTGGTGTGTGTGGACCATGATAGATCCTAAGTGATGTAGACACCAAGGAACCTGAAGCTCTCGACAAGCTCCACTATAGCCCCATCGATGTGAATGGAGACATTCTCGGCCTTCCGTTTCCTGTAATTCACGATCGGCTGCTAACCTTGTTGTCGTTGCGGGAAAGGTTTTTGTCCTGGCACCACACTGCCTACCACCGCTGTGCTGTCAACAAACTTAATGATGGTGTTGGAGTCGTGCGCTGCCATGCAGTCGTGGGTCAACAGGGAGTACAGGGGGCACGCACCCCTGAGAGGCCCCATGTTTAGGGTCAGCGTGGCGGATGTGTTGTTGCCTACCCATACCACTTGAGAGCGGCCCATCATGAAGTCCAGGATCCAGTTGCAGAGGGAGGCATTCAGTCCCAGGGGCCTTAGCTTAGTGATTAGCTTGGAGGGCACTGTGGTGTTGAATACTGAGCTGTAGTCAATTAACATGTTTGGCTTGACAATGACAGCGGAGTAGACAAAAGCACAAACGGACCAGGGACCAGGCTAAGTTGACCGACAACTGAGTTTCATTCCAAACACATCACTTCCAATGCATGTGACTGTCAACTGGTAACCACAAGACCTTCAGCTGCATATCCACAGGGTGGCAGCACCATCAAAGCTACAGATCATATACTCCTCCCAGATCATTCAGATCATTACAATCAGCTCTAGAGCCCTGCCCTAGTGGAACATACTTTCTTGTAAATATTTTCTTATGCACTCTCCATTATGTTTAGTCTTGTATTTCATAAATAAATCATAAACTCTAAACATATATACTAATGCCAATCATATTAGGCTAATATATTATAAACGTTGGTAATTGTCTTGTTGGGGTAGAACTACACTGACTGACAGCATTGAGAATGGGTTTATGGCAACACTTGGCACTATGCAAAGTGTTTTCAAATCATCAACCACACCTTGAAGTTAGATTCATTGGTCAATGGACATTTTGTGTGTCATGGGTAAAGATTGGGAAGTTTGCCTATTGAAATGAATCCTAAAGGACGATATTAATCCATGCAATGTGTGTGTAAGAGAATTTAGAAAAAATATTCCTATTGCAAAAATAGCCCACATCATCATCATGTTTTCTCCATTCATTTTTCATATTCCACTCATTCCCCGAGCAGTCGAAAACAGTCTGAAATGCATTTGGAGGTATGAACGCTAAGCTGCCTGAATGCACTGAAAAATATAGTATATTAAATTGCTGGATAAGGCCATCTGAATGCACTAGTTGCATTACAGGGGAGATACAGCCGTTCACATCCCACATTGCAGAAAATGAGCATAGTAGGTTTATCCCGCAAAGTGTTCTGTCTTTGTCGGGTCAATAACGTTGCCTTTTTCCTGCCCGCAGCCTATGCTCAGGTGTCATCCATCCAGTGGTTCTCTCTCACACGTGAATACCCGATTCAGTAGCATCATCGACTTCAAGGTAACGTGCCTCACAATCTTAACGCTATTTGACCTCCGCTGTACCAAATACTCGTCTTCTTACACCCAGCAAAAAGAGATGGTAAGCACACTAGCCTATAGGCTATAGCCTACTGTCGGCATCTATTGGAAATGTTTGGGCGTAAAGTGATGTTTGGCACAGACTTCCCACATATTCTAGGGAAGATACACTCTCACATCAACAAGGGGTACTGTAAGAGATTTGATTGCTCTGGATTCTTGTGCTTGTCTAAATGTGCGTTGAATAGGTGGAAGTATTGTCTGACTTGAACTAGAGTCAGTATCTCTTTTTAACACTTTGAAAAGTTGAAAGCAAGGGATGTGGACCTCCCATTTGACTTGAAAGAGGGTCAGGGCAATGGGAAGCAGGTATTAGGAAGTGCAAATTGCAAACTCGAATCAATACTTAGCTACATGTTTATTACATTGGCACTGATTTTGTTTATTGTAGAAGGCTGAACATATAAAAAATATATTAATTAGCCTATTCATATTTGATTTAAAAGACCTGTACATTGTAGCCTGCTATTATTGCATGTAGCCTATTAATCTGTGCAGTGTGCTCACTGTCAACTAGTCTTCGATCAGATATAAAATACTAGGTATGATGAAAACATTTTAATACGGTATTTTTTTTTAAAATCATGCCTTGCAATGTATTGCTTGTTGGTCACTTTTAGTTGAGTGCTTCTATCAGCAAGAACCAATTACATTGTTTAAAGGAATCAAACATTTTGTTGGTTATGGCCTGGTTGACCATTGACAACAAACCCTGTTCAAACACAACAATATTTCCAAATCCATCTGAATGAGTTATTAAACACCTTAAACAAGAGCCAGAGTGACTTTATACTGTAGATGCTGTCAGCCAGGAGCTGGGAAATCAGGAATTACAAAGCTGCTCTGGGCTACTGAGATGCACACTAAAATGCTTCCTGTCCTTCCAGTCACAGCTAATCCTAAATCCTGTGTCACGAGTCCGACCGAGGGTGTTTCCTTCTTCCCGGGCGGGTGGCGCTCGGCGGTCGTCGTCACCGGCCTATTAGCTGCCACTGATTGTTTTTCCTCCCCCTCCTTGTATGTTTAGTGGTAGCACCTGTGTAGGGTTAATTAGTTTGTCTTTATTAGACAGCCGGCCCGCCTGGTTGTTGTGCGGGATTATTTCTATGTAACCTTCGGCTCTGTTGTAGAGGTACGTGTTTGTGCCTGGTCGTGATTTGTTCCATTGTACATTTTGATTCCCTGTGTTTGGGAACGTAACTTTTGTGAGCACCCTGTGGTGCGTTAGGTGCTATTAAAAGACGCACAGCATTGAACTCTCTGTCTCCTGCATTTGACTCCACACCCACGACACCCTGAGCATTACAGAATCCCGCACCTATCAAATTGAATGGAGTCAGCAGGAGCAGCAGCCAACCCTCTCCCATCGATGGAGGAACGGGTTCTCCACCACACCACCGTCCTCCATCGGATCGGATCCGCGATGGATCAAGTGATGGAGAGAATGGACAGATGGGAGAGGAGTGGTCTCCTCTCTCCACCTTCGGCACCCACGGTTCCGGACTCCCCATCTCCCGACTCAAGCACCCTCCGTCTGACGCTACCGAAGGCTTATGATGGAGCGGCGGCGGGTTGCCAGGGGTTTCTGCTTCAGCTGGAGCTATACCTGGCCACCATCAGACCCACTCCCTCAGGAGCAGAGAGGGTGAGTGTCCTCATCTCCTGCCTCACGGGTCGTGCTCAGGGAGTTGCTAGCGGTGGTTAGAGCTCTGAAGGTGTGGAGACACTGGCTTGAGGGGGCTAAGCACCCCTTTCTCATCTGGACCGACCACCAGAATCTGGAGTATATTCGGGCAGCTAGGAGACTTAACCCACGTCAGGCAAGGTGGGCCATCTTCTTCACCCGGTTCCGGTTTACTTTGTCTTATAGACCGGGCTCCCAGAACGTAAAGGCTGACGCGCTGTCCCGCCTTTACGACACGGAGGATGGGTCCACCGAACCTACTCCCATCCTTCCCGCCTCAAAGCTGGTAGCCCCAGTGGTATGGGAGGTGGACTCGGACATCGAGCGGGCGTTACGGGCTGAACCCGCACCTCCTCAGTGTCCAGCGGGGCGTAGGTACGTGCCGCTTGGTGTTCGGGACAAACTGATTCGGTGGGCTCACGTCCTACCCTCCTCGGGTCACCCTGGGGTGACTAGGACAGTGGGGAGCCTTCAGGGGAGGTATTGGTGGCCTACGTTGGCTAAGGACGTTAAGGGTTATGTCTCCTCCTGTTCAGTGTGCGCTCAGAGTAAGGCTCCTAGGCACCTTCCTAGAGGGAAGCTACAACCCCTCCCCGTTCCACAGCGGCCATGGTCACATCTGTCCATAGATTTCCTGACCGATCTTCCGCAGTCTCAGGGGAACACCACGGTTCTAGTGATTGTGGATCGGTTCTCTAAGTCCTGCCGTCTCCTCCCGTTGCCCGGTATCCCTACAGCCCTACAGACTGCGGAGGCGTTATTCACCCATGTCTTTCGGCACTACGGGGTGCCGGAGGACATCGTTTCTGATCGGGGCCCCCAATTCACGTCTCGGGTATGGAGAGCGTTCATGGAACGCTTGGGGGTCTCCGTCAGCCTGACCTCCGGTTATCACCCCGAGAGTAATGGGCAGGTGGAGAGAGTGAACCAGGAGGTGGGTAGGTTTCTGCGGTCGTATTGCCAGGATCGGCCAGGGGAGTGGGCACGATACATTCCCTGGGCTGAAATGGCTCAGAACTCACTACGCCACTCCTCTACTAACGTGTCCCCTTTTCAGTGTGTGTTGGGGTACCAGCCGGTCCTGGCACCATGGCATCTGAGCCAGACCGAGGCTCCTGCGGTGGAGGAATGGGTACAGCGCTCCAAGGAGACCTGGAGGGCCGTCCAGGACTCTCTACGACAAGCAAGTGGACGGCAGAAGAGGAGTGCTGACCGCCACCGCAGTGAGGCCCCCGTGTTTGTACCGGGGGACAGGGTCTGGCTCTCGACCCGAAACCTACCTCTCCGCTTGCCCTGCCGGAAGCTGGGTCCGCAGTGTGTAGGGCCCTTTAAATTCCTGAGGAGAATAAACGAGGTGTGTTATCGATTACAACTTCCTATTATCGTATTAACCCCTCGTTTCATGTGTCTCTCCTCAGGCCGGTGGTAGCTGGTCCCCTGCAGGACAGTGAGGTACCGGAGGTCCCTCCCCCCCCCTCTGGACATCGAGGGGACCCCGGCGTACACGATCCGGGCCATTCTGGACTCAAGACGCCGGGTGAGGGGCCTGCAGTACCTCGTGGACTGGGAGGGGTACGGTCCGGAGGAGAGGTGCTGGGTACCGGTGGGGGACATCTTGGATCCCTCCATGTTGAGGGATTTCCATCGCCTCCATCCGGATCGCCCTGCACCTCGTCCTACGGGGCGACCTCGAGGCCGGTGTCGGCGCGCTGCAGGAGCCGCGCGTCAGGGGGGGGGGGTACTGTCACGAGTCCGACCGAGGGTGTTTCCTCTTCCCGGGCGGTCGTCGTCACCGGCCTATTAGCTGCCACTGATTGTTTTTCCTCCCCCTCCTTGTATGTTTAGTGGTAGCACCTGTGTAGGGTTAATTAGTTTGTCTTTATTAGACAGCCGGCCCGCCTGGTTGTTGTGCGGGATTATTTCTATGTAACCTTCGGCTCTGTTGTAGAGGTACGTGTTTGTGCCTGGTCGTGATTTGTTCCATTGTACATTTAGATTCCCTGTGTTTGGGAACGTAACTTTTGTGAGCACCCTGTGGTGCGTTAGGTGCTATTAAAAGACGCACAGCATTGAACTCTCTGTCTCCTGCATTTGACTCCACACCCACGACACCCAGAGCATTACATCCTGGCCCTTTAGATGTGACCACCAATTCAGGTTCTTACCAATACATACCACCATTTCATTCCTTGATGAAAAATACAAAGGAAAAAAATTGGGCTAACTATTACCTTGTCGATGCCCATGGGGGAATTCTTACGGAAACACTGCACTTCGTGTAGGGAGAGACACTGACAATCTGAACCAAATTTGAGTAGTTATAGCTTAGAGTACCTGCTAGAAGCTAAGCCGGGTAAAAAAAAAGACAAAGAGTAGACAAGACAGCCAGGTAACAATGTAAAGAATCTGAGAACAAAAGAGAACACCATATGGCAAAGTTTCATACCTAGACCTACTTCACAACAAGCTATGTATTTCAGGCCAATACCACAGGCATGTGTACCAAAATGTATGAAAAAGTTACTTTTCGCCTATCTCCTGGTGACTGCACAGCTGATTTGTTTCTGGGTGCTGAGATGACATTTCTCATTGATATATTATTTGAATAACCCAGTTGTTTTCTTTCCAAAATGCTCAATAGTTCTTACTGAACTGTGTTATGGCTTATCAACAATATGAAATCTGGTTATTCGGAAGAAGGTGAAATGAATGGTGTGCTCTGACTCTCATTGATGGCTCTCTATCAAAGTGGCCAGTCCTGCCTGCCTGTCTGTCTGTAGGCCTAAGGGATAGTTTAACCTCTCAGCTTAGTTTAATGAGATAAGTGACACTAAGTGCTGCTGGACAGGACAGGACAGGAGTTGTCAATATGGTGACACCAAAGAGCCAAGGACAGGCCACAAGTTGTACTCCTCACCTCTGTATCAGAAATCCATCACCCCATAACAGCTTTGGTCGGTTGGGTCATCTCTCCACAGGAGGTGGAATGCATTGTTCTGATAACACTTCACTTATACGTGGGAGATCGTTTTCAAAGGTAAGGAGAGGAGAGTGGAGGAGAGGAAAGGAGAAGGTAGGAAAGGTAAGGAAAGGAGAGCGAAGGAGAGGGTAGGAGAAGAAAGGAGAGGAGAGCGGAGGAGAGGAGTGGGAGGTCAGACAGGAAGGAAGGACTTCCTTCTCCTGCATGGCTAGAGTCCATGTCGTCCATTGCTTGATAATACATAGCATTTATATAGTGCTTTGCTAAAATCCAAAGACGCTTAAAGAACAGGAGTCATCATTGAATGTGACAGACCACTTTTTAGGCGTTTATCCCATGCATTTGAGGACCTTGATGCATTTGTAATCCAATGCATAATGGAATCTAAAATCAGACTGTTTACATGAAAATGGGTTCTATGATGTAATGTGCATTATTTTGATAAATGCCATAGAAACAGACACACGGTGGCACATACGCACTCATTTATTGCAAGTGACTTCATTTTTCTTTTGCTTTCCGAACCATTTAGAAAGTTTGGACAAGCGGTTAAACACGTTTTTGTACTACGTGTTTGGAGTGAGAGGTATGTACTTCCCAATGAAGACTGCAAATATGACTGTTGAAAAACTACAAATATATTTTTTGAAAAAATAAGTCTGCTCAGACTACAGAGTAGCATCAGCTGATGTGTGACTGACATTACAGAGTCCTTCAAGGCTCACCTCATGCAGGAGAGTAGCAGTCTAGATCCAGGAAACTGTATGTCATCAGACTGGCCCTTCTGAATACTAGGAATCTCCATAGCGGTGCCTTATTAGGATTTATACCTGTGTAATTAAGGTGTAATAGCGTATGTCATAACTCTAATAGAGGAGTAAATACAAACACTTATGGATTACTTACTTTTGATAAAGACGTAATATGTAACTACCTATCTGCACATAACAGGTTCAAGGTAAGTTACGATAGAAGTGCTGCCCGAAAGTTGTGATGGTAATTAGTTTATAGTCGTAGCCTCTACTCAGCTCCACAAGATCCATTGGCCAGAGTCAAGGCGAAGCTGCTATGGAAAAGAAATGCCCCCCCCCCCCCCAATAGCAGGAAAACAACACCCTTAACTATGAAAATGAAAGCAGTGACAGCTTGCAAAGCAGCTTGTTCACGCCCCATTAGTTCACGAACATGGTAACATACTTTATTTATTTTAACAATTAGTCCGTCTTGTTATTCTTTATAGATTTTTCTCATATTCAGTTTATGAACCATTAAGTTCATAGACAAGGACATAGTGAAATTCAATAAACTGATTTGAATGTACATTATCTGGTACATAGATCATGTGTAGGACGTATCTGGTCATGTATAAACACGACTCTATTTACATTTCAGTTTGTTAACAATTCGTCAACCGTCTTGTTATCCTTTATAGCAGTATCTTGTATTTAGTTATAAACCATTCAACTAGGCTACTATAAGGGGACTCTAATCATATAAAAATCATATTAACAACAGACTATAGGTATAAACAGAAACTGTAGGTATAAAAGGGCCTTTGACTGTCAGACAAGTTGGAAGACATCTATATTAAGAACATCCTAGTATTAAACAGTGGGCAAAAGTGATGCTGATGCGTCAATAAATTATTCACTCTGAAAACAAAGAGATGATGCCTCAAAGTGATGTTTCTTCACCTGTTACGGCTTTCTAGTTGTGATGAAGGAGAGTCGGACCAAACTGCAGCGTGTCGATTGCGATCCATGTTTATTAAACAAACGTAAACACGACTAAACACGAACACTACAAAACAATAAACGAAAACCGAAAACAGCCTATACTTGTGCAAACGAACAGCGAGTACACATAGGACAGATAGGACAATCACCCACGACAAACTCAAAGAATATGGCTGCCTAAATATGGTTCCCAATCAGAGACAACGATAAGCACCTGCCTCTAATTGAGAACCACTCCAGACAGCCATAGACCTTGCTAGATAACCCCACTAGCCACAATCCCAAAAACCTACACACCAAAACCCCAAGACAAAACACACCACAATACAAAAACTCCATGCCACACCCTGGCCTGACCCAATACATGAAGAAAAACACAAAATACTTAGACCAGGGCGTGACATCACCCCTCCAAACGTGTGTGTGAAAAGGGCCTCTGGCAATAAAGGAATCTACAGTGTGTAGAGGTCATAGAAATCCTATTAGATTTATTATATTCATGTATTTATATACAGTACCAGTCAAAGGTTTGGACACACCTACTCATTCCAAGGTTTTGCTTTATTTTTACAATTAGTGAAGACATCAAACCATAGTTTGATAACACATAGGGAATCATGTAGTACCCCAAAAAGTGTTTGTGTGTATATATATATTTTTTCTTTATTTTTCTTCATATTTTAGATTCTTCAAAGTAGCCACCCTTTGCCTTGATGACAGCTTTGCACAATCTTGGCATTCTCTCAACTAGCTTCACCTGGAATGCTTTTCCAACAGGAAAACAGGAGTTCTAACATATGCTGAGCACTTGTTGGCTGCTTTAAACTTGTTTAACACTTTTTTGGTTGCTAATGATTCCATGTGTGTTATTTAATAGTTTTTATGTCTTCACCATTATTCTACAATGTAGAAAATACTAAAAAATAAAGAAAACCCCTTGCATGAGTAGGTGTGTCCAAACTTTTAACAGGTACTGTAGATATTTACTGTATTCTAATTCTATAGTTGAGGTCATGTTACACTTTTGCCTTCCGGGAAGGGAGAAAGGGAGGGATGGAGGGAGGGATAGAGAAAGGGAGGGATAGAGAAAGGGGGGGATAGACGGATGGAGAAAGGGAGGGATGGAGAAAGGGAGGGATGGAGAAAGGGAGGGATGGAGAAAGGGAGGGATGGAGGGATAGAGAAAGGGAGGGATGGAGGGATGGAGAAAGGGGGGATAGAGGGATGGAGAAAGGGAGGGATAGAGAAAGGGGGGATAGAGGGATGGAGAAAGGGAGGGATAGAGAAAGGGGGGATAGAGGGATGGAGAAAGGGAGGGATAGAGAAAGGGGGGATAGAGGGATGGAGAAAGGGAGGGATGGAGAAAGGGGGGATAGAGGGATGGAGAAAGGGAGGGATGGAGAAAGGGAGGGAGGGATAGAGGATTGGAGAAAGGGAGGGATAGAGAAAGATAAGAGGGATGAGGAGGAACGCTTGGTACTATCTCATATTCATCTCCCCCCTAGCTTTCTCCCTCCCTCTGTCCTCCACCTCCCATCTCCTTCTCTCTCTCACTCCTTTCTCTGTCTCCCGCCCCCCATCTCTCTCTCTCTGTCTCCCGCCCCCCCATCTCTATCTCCTTCTCTCTCCCACTCCTCTCCCTGTCTCCCTCTCTCACTGTGGCCTCTGGGCATGGGCCCGTCTGCGGTCTCATATGACATGTTGTGCAGTGGGCCAGAGGCCAAATCAGCTCTGATTCCAGGCTAGGTGAAGGACCATACAGACTACTGTCACTGGCAGGCTGCCACTCTTACACAACACAGATTTGACTACTAATGTTGATAGAAAGATGATAATGTTTTGCAATAATATAAATCCAAATTAAGATCCTATGTATTATGTATATCTTCTTGATAGTGTGAAATAAGGTTTGAGGTGGTTTTTTGTTGTTGCTTGTATTGTTAGCTTCCGGGCCCCGGCATCTTGCCTATGGATGAGCCCAGTTGAAAAGGCCTGAAGAGGAGTTTGTACTGCATTACGTGCTTCTAACATATCCTTCAGTTAAACTGTTGGTGTCCACCCCTTTTTCATTTGACTTAATGTATATTCTGTATGTTTCACTGCATAAAACCCTCAGTTGTCTCACATCACAATCTTATACCCCTATGAAATAGTACGTTTATAAACCAGTTGTCCTAAAGACATACTGTATAGGGATGGTTTCCCGGACACAGATTAAGCCTCGTCCTAGACTAAAAAGTGTGCTCAATTGCGAATCGCCATTGTGTGGGGCAGGGTGGTGTTTGTGTGTTACAGGGAAATGGTGCACAACTGTGCGTATGTGTGTTTGGTGAGACATCTGTGCATCGTGGTCGGGGAGGCTACCGGCTACAGTGTTTGGGACTCCATGAAGCAGGGGAAGCGGATGTCAGGGTTAGTGAGACGATGGCCGTGTATGTGTGCTGACTCACACCCTAATCCTTTGCACCATCCTTCTTTCGTCTCTCAGTAACACTTCTGTGAGTTCTGAGTTCTGCTGTCTACTCCTTGACTGGCCAATGAAAACCACTGAAATAGACATGTAGGAATATATTTAGCTAACACACATCCACTATTCACATATATATATTTTTTTTTATTTTACCCCGTTTTCTCCCCAATTTCATGGTATCCAATTGTTTTTAGTAGCTACTATCTTGTCTCACCGCTACAACTCCCGTACGGGCTCGGGAGAGAGGAAGGTTGAAAGTCATGCGTCCTCCGATACACAACCCAACCAAGCCGCACTGCTTAACACAGCGCGCATCCAACCAGGAAGCCAGCCGCACCAATGTGTCTGAGGAAACACCGTGCACCTGGCAACCTTGGTTAGCGCGCACTGCGCCCGGCACGCCACAGGAGTTGCTGGTGCACGATGAGACAAGGACATTCCTACCAGCCAACCACTCCCTAACCCGGGCGACGCAGGGCCAATTGTGCGTCGCCCTATGGACCTCCCGGTCACGGCCGGTTACGACAGAGCCTGGGCGCGAACTATTCACATTTTTAAGCAAGGAACCATGTAGTGTTAACTGTTGTGCCCTTACTACTTATTATAAACGTTATACATTCTATATATTCTTAGAAAAAAAGGGTTCCCGAAAGGGTTCTTCAGCTGTCCCCATAGGAGAACCCTTGTCACAGGTTCTACATGGAACCTCAATAGGGTTCTTACCTGTAACCAAAAAGGGTTTTCCTATGGGGACAGCCAAATAACCCTTTTAGGTTCTAGATAGAAAAAAGGTGCTAAGAGTGTAGTTAAGAAATGCAATATGTTGTACCCACTGTGACTATTAAAACCTACCCTAACCAGAAACCGTGGATGTATGATGGCATTCGTGCAGTGATCCACCGCATTTAACCATGGAAAGAAGTCTGGAAATATGGCTGAATTTAAACAGCGTAGTTATTCCCTCCGCAAGGAAATCAAACAAGCGAAATGCAGGGTCTACAGGAAATCACAGACTACAAAAACAGCCACGTCACGCTTCCAGGCAAACTAAACATCTTCTTTGCCCGCTTTGAGGATAATATAGTGCCACCGGCAGGGCTCGCTAACAAAGACAGCGTCCACCCCTCTCCTTCTCAGTGGCTGACGTGAGGAAAACATTTAAACTTGTTAACCCTTGCAAGGCCGCTGGCCCGGACAGCATCCCTAGCCGCGTACTCAGAGCATGCACAGACCAGCTGGCTGGTGTGTTTACGGACATATTAAATCGTTCCCTATCAGTCTGTTGTCCCCACATGCTTCAAGATGGCTACCATTGACTATCACCCCGTAGCACTAACTTCTGTAATCATGAAGTGCTTTGAGAGGCTAGTCAAGGATCATATCACCGCCACCTTACCGGCCACCCTAGACCCACTTCAGTTTGCATACCGCACCAACAGGTCCACAGATGACGCGTCTCAACCCTGCCCCGTGCAACTGGGTCCTGGACTTTGACGGGCCGCCCCCAGGTGGTGAAGGTAGGAAACGACATCTCCACTTCGCTGACCCTCAACACTGGGCACAAGGGCACAACCGAGAGCATCCTGTCGGGCTGTCTCACAGCCTGGTGCGGCAACTGCACCGCCCTCAACCGGCAAGCTCTCCAGAGGGTGGTGCAGTCTGCACAACACATCACCGGGGGAAAACTACCTGCCCTCCATGACACCTACAGCACCTGATGTCACAGGAAGGCCAAAAATATCATCAAGGATGATAACCACCTGAGCCACTGCCTGATAACCACCTGAGCCACACCGCTATCATCCAGAAGGCGAGGTCAGTACAGGTGCATCAAAGCTGGGACCGAGAGATTGTAAAACAGCTTCTATCGCAAGACCATCAGACTGCTAAACAGCAATCACTAACTCTGAGAGACTGCTGCCTACATTGAGACCCAAATCACTGGACACTTTAATAAATGGATCACTAGTCACTTTAAACAATGCCACTTTAAATAATGGCACTTTAATAATGTTTACATATCTTACATTACTCATGTCACATGTATATATTGTATTTTATACCATCTACTGCATCTTGCCTATGCCACTCGGCCATCGCTCATCCATATGTTTATAGGTACATACTCATTCACCCCTTTAGATTTGTGTGTATTAGGTAGTTGTTGGGGAATTGTTAGATTACTTGTTAGATATTACGGCACTATCGGAACTAGAAGCACATGCATTTCGCTACACTCGCATTAACATCTGCTTACCATGTGTATGCGACCAATAAAATTTGATTTGATGTCGCTTGCACTCACATATAAGGCGTCTTATATACGAGTTCAATATGAGGTGAAACTATGGAGCTTGCATGAACCAGTTCTCCATGACTCAAGTAAATTATGTTAAAGCCCTTTCTGTTTAGCCTCGTACAACCAGCCTGATTTTGCAAGCTTACATAAATGATTCGCTATATGGACTCAATATAGCAAATCATTTATGTAAGCTGGTGATATCAGACTTGCCGATTCTGGAGTGGCGCCTGACACAGCGTTTTCCACCATAACCAAATTATGACATTTCCAAGAGTGTGCAAATCTGTCATCAAGGCAAAGGGTGGCTATTTGAAGAATCTCAAATATATTCTGTTGTTTAACCCTTTTTTTGGTTATTACGTAATTCTATGTGTGTTATGTCATAGTTTTGATGTCTCCACTATTATTATACAATGTAGAAAACATCAAAAATAAAGAAAAACCCTTGAATGAGTAGGTGTTCTAAAACTTTTGAACAGTAGTGTATGCCAGGGCCACCCAAGTGGCGCAGCGGTCTAAGGTACTGCATCACAATGTTGCAGAATCACTAGTTGTGTCACAACCGGCCGTGACCGGTAGTCCCATAGGGCGGCGCACAATTGGCCCAGCATGGTCCGGGTTAGGGGAGAGTTTGGCCGGGAGGGCTTTACAATGACCAGGCGGTTGGAACCAAAAACTTCAAATTTGGACTCATCAGAACAAAGGACATATTTCCACCTGTCTAATGTCCATTGCTCGTGTTTCTTGGACCAAGCAAGTCTCTTATTATTATTGGTGTCCTTTTAGTAGTGGTTTCTTTGCAGCAATTTGACCATGAAGGCCTGATTCATACAGTCTCCTCTGAACAGTTGATGTTGAGATGTGTCTGTTACTTGAACTCTTATTTGGGCTGCAATTTCTGAGGCTGGTAACTCCAATTAACTTATCCTCTGTGGCAGAGGTAACTCTGGGTTTTTCTTTCCTGTGGCGGCCCCATAAGATTCAGTTTCTTCATAGCGCTTGACGGTTTTGGCGAATGCACTTGAAGAAACTTTCAAAGTTCTTTAAATTTTCCGGTATGACTGATCAGGTCTTAAAGTAATGATGGACTGTCATTTCTCTTTGCTTTATTTGAACTGTTCTTGGCATAATATGGACTTGTTCTTTTACCAAATAGAGCTCTCTTCTGTATACCACCTCTACCTTGTCACAACACAACTGATTGGCTGAAACACATTAAGAAGGAAAGAAATTCCACAAATTAACTTTTAACAAGGCAAACCTGTTAACTGAAATGCATTCCAGGTGACTACCTCATGAAGCTGGTTGAGAGAATGCCAAGAGTGTTTAAAGCTGTCATTAAGGCAAAGGGTTGCTACTTTGAAATATATTTTGATTTGTTTAACACTTCTTGGTAACTTCAAAATTCCATATGTGTTATTTCAAAGTTTTGATGTCTTCACTATTATTTTACAATGTAAGAAAAGTACAAATAAAGCAACAAAAAAAAACACTTGAATGAGTACAGTTGAAGTCGGAAGTTTACATACACCTTAGCCAAATACATTTTAAACTCAGTTTTTCACAATTCCTGACATTTAATCCTAGGAAAAATTCCCTGTCTTAGGTTAGTTAGGATCACCACTTTATTTTAAGAATGTGAAATATTAGAATAATAGTAGAGAGAAGGATTTATTTCTTTTATTTCTTTCATCACATTCCCAGTTGTTCAGAAGTTTACATGCACTCAATTAGTATTTGGTAGCATTGCCTTTAAATTGTTTAACTTGGGTCAAACGTTTTGGGTAGCCTTCCACAAGCTTCCCACAATAAATTGGGTTAATTTTGGCCCATTCCTCCTGACAGAGCTGGTGTAACTGAATCAAGTTTGTAGGCCTCCTTGCTCGCACAAGCTTTTTCAGTTCTGCCCACAAATTTTCTATAGGTTTGAGGTCAGGGCTTTGTGATGGCCACTCCAATATCTTGACTTTGTTGTCCTTAAGCCATTTTGCCACAACTTTGGAAGTATGCTTGGGGTCATTGTCCATTTGGAAGACACATTTGCGACCAAGCTTTAACTTCTTGACTGATGTCTTTAGATGTTGCTTCAATATATCCACATAATTTTCCTCCCTCATGATGCCATGAGGGAGCAAAGCACCCCGACAACATGATGCTGCCACCTCCGTGCTTCACGGTTGGGATGGTGTCCTTCGGCTTGCAAGCATCCCCCTTTTTCCTCAAAACGTAATGATGGTCATTATGGCCAAACAGTTCTCCAAGCTGATTGAGTTCCTCGACACCATGTTCTTTGTGCTGCGGAAGAAGAACAGCCAGATCACTTTCCTGCACGTGTATCACCACGCCTCCATGTTCAACATCTGGTGGAGTGTTCTCAACTGGATCCCCTGTGGACAGAGTAGGTCACAACCACTTTTGCCAACATCACTGTTTGAAGAATGTATCCTTCAAAGGACTCAACTGATCCTAGAGCGAATCAGAATGGGGCTGGCTGTGTGCGCGGTTTAGAAACATCGGCTGCGTTTACACAGGCTGCCCAATTCTGATATTTTTTCACTAATTGGTCTTTTGTCTGATCAGCTCTGAAAAATATGTGACTGGTCAAAAGATAAGTTAGTGAAATAAAGATCAGAATTGGGCTGCCTGACTAAACACAGCCTTAGAGGTTAATGTAACGGTTAGATTAAAGCTGAGGTTGATGTTCTTCCTGAGGATAAGTTCTAATGCCTAGTCTTCAATGTTGGAGCCCAACAAGGGTAGTTCATATTCTGCTGATTATGCCACCGGTTGGCATTTATTGGGATTACTCATGTACTGCGCCACAGTCATAAAATCTGATTGAAACCTTATACCTAACTCGGGGCAGCAGGGAGCCTAGTGGTTAGAGCGTTGGGCCAATAACCGAAAGGTTGCTAGATCGAATCCCCGAGCTGACAAGGTAAAAATCTCTTGTTCCTAGGCCATCATTGTAAATAAGAATTTGTTCTTAACTGACTTGCCAGATTAAATAAAAAAAATTAAACCCAAACCTTACATTTTTGTTTTCATTCATTTTTATGCTATATAGCCAAATTTGACTGTGATTATGCCTATGTTCTTCAAGCTAGTTAAATAGCCCAAACAATCCGATCGGAGGGCCTGTTGTCTGGACCTCTGACAGTCTCTATGGGTGTGCCACAGGGTTCAATTCTCGGGCCGACTCTTTTCTGTATACATCAATGATGTTGCTCTTGCTGCTGGTAATTCTCTGATCCACCTCTACGCAGACGACACCATTCTGTATACTTCTGGTCCCTCCTTGGACACGGTGTTAACTAACCTCCAGACGAGCTTCAATGCCATACAACTCTCCTTCCGTGGCCTCCAGCTGCTCTTAAACGCAAGTAAAACTAAATGCATGCTTTTCAATCAATCGCTGCCTGCACCTGCTCGCCCGTCCAGCATCACTACTCTGGACGGCTCTGACTTAGAATACGTGGACAACTACAAATACCTGGGTGTCTGGTTAGACTGTAAACTCTCCTTCCAGATTCACATTAAGCATCTCCAATCCAAAAATAAATCTAGAATCGGCTTCCTATATCGCAACAAAGCATCCTTCACTCATGCTGCCAAACATACCCTCGTAAAACTGACCATCCTACCGATCCTCGACTTCGGTGATGTCATCTATAAAATAGCCTCCAACACTCTACTCAACAAACTGGATGCAGTCTATCACAGTGCCATCCATTTTGTCACCAAAGCCCCATACACTACCCACCATTGCGACCTGTACGCTCTCGTTGGTTGAGGTTGGCTACAGGTTATCTACAAGTCTCTTTGCACCCCAGTATCTCTACCTGCACATTCATCTTCTGCCGATCTACCATTCCAGTGTTTAATTGCTATATTGTAATTACTTCGCCACCATGGCCTATTTATTTCCTTAACTTACCTCATTTGCACTCACTGTATATAGACTTTTTGTTTTCTTTTGTTCTACTGTATTATTGGCTGTATGTTTTGTTATTCCATGTGTAACTCTGTGTTGTTGTATGTGTCGAATTGCTAAGCTTTACCTTGGCCAGGTCGCAGATGCAAATGAGAACTTGTTCAACTAGCCTGCCTGGTTAAATAAAGGTGAAATAAAATAAATTTAAAAAAAATGTCCCTCCCTGCTTCAAGCAATTTGCTAATTCTGGTTTATTCCTTTTCTCACATTTTGTTGCCTTTGTGACAGACCAAACTGAAGGACTTCAATGAAAGGGTTGGTCAAATATCTCCCAAGTCTTCTTTCAAGGTTTCTTTGGGCCAACTCTGAACAGTTTCATCCATGTGTGTATGTACTCCTATTACGGCCTGTCCACAACACCCTCCATGCAGAAATACCTCTGGTAGAAGCGCTACCTGACTCAGGCTCAGCTGGTGAGTACACTGGTCCCTCTAGTTCACTTTTCTGTCTAAACGATAATGATGCCCCTCTTTCAGCATCCACATGGATGTAAAAAAAAAGATATATCCTGTCAGCAAGCAGCATTTAGGCAGGATGCAACAACCCCTTAACTCTCATTAAGGGAGCTACCCTTCTAATCTCTAGTTTAGGAACCCCTCTAGACTAAGAAATGCTTTTTAGTGTCTTCATTAACCAACAACATGGGATGATAAGATCCAAGCATGTTAGAGGAATGATAACTCTTTACTTTCCCTCTGCCTCAGGTCCAGTTTCTACTGTCCATCATACACACCCTGGGTGCAGTCATCGTCCCCTGTGGTTTTCCCATCAGACGCCTGCTCATCCAGGTCTCCTGCATGGCCACCCTCGTCATCCTCTTTGTCAACGTCTACATTCAGGTACAGTAATGACTGGGGCCAACTTCACATGGCCAGTGGATTTAAACAGGGTCATGTTACAAGAAAAATGCTTTATGTTTTGCAACAGAAAGTGTTATTGGAAAAGTCCAGGTAGTCCCTCCCTGTTTGGTGCCTAACAAACACAACCATGGTCTTTGTTACATTAGGGCTTGATTTAAAGGCATTGCTGAATGTTTGTTGGTTTCTCAATGATTCGACGTTGACTGAAGTCCAAATGCTTTGATCCTAGACCTACAGAAAAAGACGGCCCAGCGAAGACGATAAGCTTACTTTTGAGCAGAGCCACATCAAGTCCAGTCATCCAAATGGCCACTCCGCCTCGACCAATGGCACCAGCCTCAAGAAAAGGCAGTAGTCATCAGACCCGGATGGCAAGATCACGACTCCAACCACTACTAGAATCTATTTATGCAGTGACACTACTATATCGCTCCAACTCAGCATTTTTTATAGAATATTTTGTACTTCATTTTTGTATCAAATACTTGTTTTGGTTTCCTTGAAGCTTGACACTGAATTTGTAACAGTACTGTACACAATGCTAATTTCCATTGCACTTCCACGTGTTGAAATATAAGTGTGAAAGCTCCCTCAATTCCTATATTGTCATAGTGTTATCTTGAGCTCAATCAGCAATTTCCACAATACTTTGTATAGGCACCCTGGCACTTTAATCAATTTCATATTTATTCTAAAGTAAATTGAAATTAAACAACTTGATATCCACACCTTATTGGATTTGCAGAACCAATTTTATTTAAGTTTACATAAAAACACTTAACAAAACGGCATGGACAAAATTGCCACCCCCGAGCTAGAACTTGGTTGCATGTGGCACCCCGTTTGAGTGTCAGAAATGATACCCATCAAAAGGGGTGCTGCTGTTTTCAGCTCTCTCCATAGTTTTATTTATTTAACCAGGAAGGGCTCATTGAGATTTGAAATCTATTTTTCAAGCGCATCCTGGCCAAGATAGGCAGCACCAAGTCATTACACAATTACAGACAAACATGAAAAAATACAGGTAATCTAGTAAAAAAAATAAAAAATAAAGAATTCACAAGAGTATAACAAAATCATAAAACAGATCATTAAAAACAATGACAGGTCAGGGAATCAGCTTGAAAATCCTTCAATGGTTTAAACACCAATCAGAACAAGTTCTTCCAGATTAAAAGTATTTCAGGCGTTCCAAGCAGATGGCGCAGAGTACATAAAAGCCCTTCTACCAAATTCATTTCAGACATTTGGAACATCTAGCAGGATAAAGTCCTGCTAATGAAGAGAGTACCCACCACATTTCTGAAAAATAAAAATGCCCAAATAAAATAGTAAACCCAAAATGGCTTTATAAATAAAAGTATACCAGTGACTGAGACTACGATTGACTAGAGAAGGCCAGCCAACCGTTGTATAAAGTGCAGTGGTGTGTAAGGGTTTTGCAGTTTAAAATAAATCTCAACGCTCCATGATAAAGAGTGTAAATTGATCTCAAACACTGAACGGAAGCATTCATATATAAAATATCCCCATAGTCTAGTAAAGGCATAAATGTAGCTGATACTAGCCTCCTTCTGGCTTAAAGAAAACAGGCCTTATTCCTAAAATAAAATCCCAACTTCAGCTTAAATTTTTTTGTAAGTGGTTGAATATGCAATTTAAAAGAGTCAGTCATCAATTAAAATTCCAAGATATAAATGAGGTTACAGTCTCAATCTCATTACCCTGACACGTAGTAATAGGTGAAAGGTTCAGAGGTCTATTTCTTGCTTTAGAAAACACCATTAGTTTAGTCAGTATTGAGGATAAGCCTTAACTGACACGGTATGTTGAACAGTATAAAAAGCAGTTTGCAAGTTCTTGAAAGCTTTTGTGAGAGACGAAGGCACAAGAAATAGCAGTATCATCAGCAAAAAAGTGAAGTTGCGCATTTTGCAAATTTGTCTTAATTATTTATATAAATAGTGAAGTGGGAACCAAGTACAGAGCCCTGGGGCACACCATTAGACCATTTAACAGACATTTTTTATTTATTTATTTATTTATTTTACCTTTATTTAACCAGGTAGGCAAGTTGAGAACAAGTTCTCATTTACAATTGCGACCTGGCCAAGATAAAGCAAAGCAGTTCGACAGATAAAACGACACAGAGTTACACATGGAGTAAAAACAAACATACAGTCAATAATGCAGTATAAACAAGTCTATATACAATGTGAGGTGAGAAGGGAGGTAAAGGCAAAAAAGGCCATGATGGCAAAGTAAATACAATATAGCAAGTAAAATACTGGAATGGTAGTTTTGCAATGGAAGAATGTGCAAAGTAGAAATAAAAAATAATGGGGTGCAAAGGAGCAAAATAAATAAATAAATAAAAATTAAATACAGTTGGGAAAGAGGTAGTTGTTTGGGCTAAATTATAGGTGGGCTATGTACAGGTGCAGTAATCTGTGAGCTGCTCTGACAGTTGGTGCTTAAAGCTAGTGAGGGAGATAAGTGTTTCCAGTTTCAGAGATTTTTGTAGTTCGTTCCAGTCATTGGCAGCAGAGAACTGGAAGGAGAGGCGGCCAAAGAAAGAATTGGTTTTGGGGGTGACTAGAGAGATATACCTGCTGGAGCGTGTGCTACAGGTGGGAGATGCTATGGTGACCAGCGAGCTGAGATAAGGGGGGACTTTACCTAGCAGGGTCTTGTAGATGACATGGAGCCAGTGGGTTTGGCGACGAGTATGAAGCGAGGGCCAGCCAACGAGAGCGTACAGGTCGCAATGGTGGGTAGTATATGGGGCTTTGGTGATAAAACGGATTGCACTGTGATAGACTGCATCCAATTTGTTGAGTAGGGTATTGGAGGCTATTTTGTAAATGACATCGCCAAAGTCGAGGATTGGTAGGATGGTCAGTTTTACAAGGGTATGTTTGGCAGCATGAGTGAAGGATGCTTTGTTGCGAAATAGGAAGCCAATTCTAGATTTAACTTTGGATTGGAGATGTTTGATATGGGTCTGGAAGGAGAGTTTACAGTCTAACCAGACACCTAAGTATTTGTAGTTGTCCACGTATTCTAAGTCAGAGCCGTCCAGAGTAGTGATGTTGGACAGGCGGGTAGGTGCAGGTAGCGATCGGTTGAAGAGCATGCATTTAGTTTTACTTGTATTTAAGAGCAATTGGAGGCCACGGAAGGAGAGTTGTATGGCATTGAAGCTTGCCTGGAGGGTTGTTAACACAGTGTCCAAAGAAGGGCCGGAAGTATACAGAATGGTGTCGTCTGCGTAGAGGTGGATCAGGGACTCACCAGCAGCAAGAGCGACCTCATTGATGTATACATGAGCCCATCAAATTGAGTGCACTGAGTTCTATCAGACAGTTAGCAAACCATGCAACTGCATGCTCTGAAAGACCTACGCGCGACAATCTCTGCCGCAGTATAGCATGATCAGCTGTATCAAAAGCCTTAGAGAGATCAATAAAAAGTGAGACACAGTGCTATTTTTTGTCAAGGGCTTCAGTGATATCATTTCAAAACTTCATGGCTGCTGTAATTGTGCTATGCTTCTTCCTGAAACCCGATTGGTACATTGATAAATTATAGTATATAAAAACTATTAGCTGTTCGCTAACAAGCATTTCAAGTATTTTCGCCAGGGGTAACAGCTTTGAGATTGGCCTATGATTATTTAAAAGAGTTGGATCTCCCACTTTTAAAAGTGGTAGGGCAAATGCTGATTTCCAGATCTTTGGAATGTCATTACATTCCAGGGTTAGATTGAACAAATACGTAAGTGGTTCAGCTATGAAATCAGCTGCCAGTTTTAAAAAGCTGGGATCAAGATCAGGACCTGCAGGCTTTCTCTGATCTAAGGATTTCAGGGCTTTATGTACCTCCTGCACCGAGAACAACAAAAAGCTAAAAGTTTGACCAACTCTCACTGGTTTATGCACACAGGGTTGTACAGAGCCAGAGGATACTGAATTGAGCTGTCACGCCCTGCTCTAAGTATTTTGTGTTTTTCTTCATGTATTGGGTCAGGCCAGGATGTGGCATGGAGTTTTTGTATTGTGGTGTGTTTTGTCTTGGGGTTTTGGTGTGTATGTATTTGGGATTGTAGCTAGTGGGGTTATCTAGCAAAGTCTATGGCTGTCTGGAGTGGTTCTCAATCAGAGGCAGGTGCTTATCGGAACCATATTTAGGCAGCCATATTCTTTGAGTTTGTCGTGGGTGATTGTCCTTAGTGTCTTTGTTCCTGTCGCTGTGTTAGTTGACAAGTATAGGCTGTTTCGGTTTTCGTTACGTTTATTGTTTTGTAGTGTTTGTGTTATTTCGTGTTTACGTTTGTTTGATTAAAAATTGATCGCAATCTACACGCTGCCGTTTGGTCCGACTCTCCTTCACCACTAGAAAGCCGTTACATAAGCAGCCTACCAAATGATACAAAGTGCTCATTGAAACAATTCAGCTGTCATATACAGCAACAGAGTACTTCAATACACGTGATGGTAATTCATTAACATCACTGTTACCAGACCGACTTAATAGCCTTCCAAAACTTTAGGGTCATTCAGGTTATCAGTGGTAACAGACATAACATATTCAGACTTCCTGAGAAGAAAATAACACTTGTTTCGTAGCTGTTTAAAAAGAACCCAATCAGAACATGATTTCCTTGCTTTAGCCCAGGCTAGATTACGTTTATGAATCATACAAAACAGCTCCGAAGAAAACCATGGATTATCCTGTCCTTTAAACTCAGAACCTGCGAAATTGGGCATGTTTGTTTACTATTTGGGGAAAAACCTTCATGAAATAACTTCCAGGCAGTTTCCACGTCAGGAATAAGCTCAATCTTTCTCCAGTCACAATAAAACAAATCATGGAAGAAAGCCTGCTCATTAAAACTCTAAAAATGTATTTTACGAATAAAGCGTGGCTTTGTTTTAGGAATCTTAGGAACAGCAACAACAGCACAATGGTCACATAAATCATTACAAAAAAACACCAACCGCAGAATATTTATGTGGACCATTTGTCAATATCAAATCAATAAGGGTAGATTTCTCTGGACATTTGAGCGGGTGGGTGAGTTTATCAACTGGGTAAGATTCATAGAATTACAATACTGTAATGAAACAGGCAGGGAGCAGGTCTCGAACCCTCGACCTTCGAGCCCCGGCGCCCTATCGACTGTGCCGCAAAAACACGATCGAGCGAAAGAGTCGATTTCCGTGCTTATAAACACAGGGTCGTTACAATACATTTAGAAAAATCAGACAAGTAAAGGCATCACCGATAGCAGGAGGTGGGTCTATAACAGACCTTTTGAAACCTCAGGATTCAAAACAAGAAATTCCAACGGTTTACAAATAGTTTCAGACTTTGGCACACTTACAAGGAATTTAGTCTACATATATAGCCGCACCACCACCTTAACTCGATCAGTGTGAACATTTCAAATATCCTTATCAAGAACAAACTTGCTGAGCCAGGTTTCCGAAAACACAATTGTATCAGCATTTGTTGATTTTGGCCAAATCCCATAATTTTGACAACTACGTTCATTGAAATGAAAATGACCAAAACCAGATGTAGATTTAAAATCAGAGGGGGTTTGGAGAAATTGCATATAAGGACCAGTTTGCACGTTGCCTGATATCAACAAAATAACTAGGCACCTCTGTAATAACCTTGCACGGCTTCTCTTTTTTAAGAGAGTTACTGCAAGTGAATTCTACGAGGTTCCAGACAATCCAAAACAGTCATTTAAAACCATTAGACTTTGGGTGTGACAAGTTCGTACTGGTCACATCATGCCACAAATGCATCGGCACTTGGACCGAGTGAAAAAGAGCGAGTTCTCGCAGACAAAATGTCTAATGGACGGGAGAGCACTTTGCAGACGTACTCACCCAGCAACAATGTTTTCTCCAGAGTTCAGTAAAGTCAGTGCATAAAGCAATACCACGAAAATTGTCATTTTCTCTGAGCGACGTAAGAAATGGTGACCAATGAAAGGTAAGGAGGGCTGTGTGCATGTATCAGTCTGTATGCGAGTGTGTGCGCGGGAGTAGATTGGGGGTTGTTGAGCTGCCTCTGACAGCCAGGCGGAGAGTGAAGAGGAGCAGCTTGGACGAGACATCCCGCTAACGGAAATCTGAGGATACAACCCAGGCCAGTCAGATAGGGGTACTTTGGTAAACGTCAAGTAAACAAGTTTGCACAACACAAGGAAATTGTAGATTTGCTCCACCATAAACTAATAGGTTATTAGTAGGTTAACAATATCCTAGTCACAGACAAACAGATTGACATGCTGCCATCTTGGATTTTATGGATTGGAATCTGGGCCCGGTTTCCCATTTGCATCTTAAGGCTCAAGTCTTTAGAACCATCAATTCTATAATGAACTTAACCTGAAGATGCTTTTGGGAAACCATGTCCTGGACTCTTCACTGGCCACTCCAAGAAGAAACACTGGACTGTTCTGAACCATTCCAGGGAGATTTTTGTTTGTGTTTTAGGTTGTCCTGCTTAAAGAGCGTTTTTGGACACTTGGTTGAACTTTGAACTCAAACGGGAGATTTCACAGGTCTTGCACACATTTAGGACCCCAGCACCAAAGCAACCTCACTGCATTATCAAACCTCGTTCTAATAAATTGTAAGAAAGGTGTTATTTTCTTTGAAACGCTTTATTTGGTTGATGGTAAACATAGGAAGACCACACTGCTGATGGAGACAAGAAAGCCTGCTTTAACTACACAAAAACTACTAAACACTTCAATGTTATGTGGACCAAAGAAACAAATTAGTTCTATGGCAATTTCAGATCCGCGCTGTTTACTGACGACCAAATTAAGTTTTCAATGAAAAGAACACCCTCCGTACAATCAAATATGGGGTTTGATAATGCTGCAGGGTTACATTGCTTTTGGTACTAGGGGCCTTGAATGTCCACAAAGCATCATGAAATCAGCAGATTGTGTGTTGGAGTCCAATGTTCAACCCAGTAGCCAAAAAACTGGGTCTCCGTTAATGGTTGTGGATCTTCCAGCACGACAACGACCCCAAACACACAAAACGCACCCAGGGATGGAAAAGAGATGCTTGACTGTTGTGAAGTGGCCAGTGACAATTCCAGATCTGAATCACATACAAAACCTATGAGAGATCTGAAAACAGCAGTTGGTGGAGGGCACCCCTCAAACATTGACAAATTAGAGCCATTTGCTGCTGAAAAGTGGGCCAAATTGTCAGTAGAAAAGGTGCAGCAAGCTTATTGATAGCTACAAGAAGCATTTGTCTGCCGTTATCTTGGCCAAAGACTGAGCAATCAAGTACTAGCTCCAGAGTGGCAATCATTTTGTCCATGCCATTTGCCTGTATTTTCTAAACACATTTTTTTTATAAACAAGTTCAAAACATTTTTAAAATTCTGGAATGTTAAAAAATCCAATATCACTGGGTTGAACATTTCAAAAGTTAACATTTTTTGAGAGGGAATTATTTAAGAAAAGTGCAAGGGTGCCAATATATTTGGCCACAACTATGCCTTTATTGAATATAGTCTCCGGCATGTACTCAACAAAAATATCCCTCCAGAGCATTCACTCAAATCATTGTTAAACTAAAGATGCCTTAGAAACACTGCTAAACCTACCTGATATATCCCACTGTATTTTAATGTAAGTTTATGGGTGCAAAACATAGTAAACATTTGACTGGTTCTTTAGAAAAACTATATTTTACAGGCTTTCTTGATGACTTTCGTAGACTTCATACATTGCATTTCTCAATCAATCACTGAATGTCTGAGTGGCTATCGACAAACATGACAAAAGTTATTTAAAAAAAAAAACACGCATGGTCTGCCTTGCTCTTTGATGTCTAACCATGTCCCTGAAATTCATCAGCCTATTATTATCCTTCATCTATTCATGTATTAGCTCTAATTGAGTGTATTTTGAACAATGGCAGAAAAAAAATTAGCAAGGTAGGTCATTGCCTGTGTGAGAACTTTGGTCATGGTCTATCAGCCATTACACATCTGTACGACGTCACTCATGGTTGAATGTCAGCATAAAGGTCCAAAGTGGTGTTGGTTTCATCAGGACCTGGAGAGTCTTATCTATTTCCTTTGTCACCGGCTTTCTACTTTGGAGGTTCCTGGGGAGAGGAAGAGAGAAGTCATCTTTATTGTAATTGTAAAAAGAGATTTTTTTAAAAGTCTAACTATTTTCAACTTGCATATGATATTGAAATTCCATCAAAACAATAAGATCATTGGCTGGTTATTTAGCCACATGCAGAATCTCCCAACTTCAAAAAGTCACCTATCCCTTTACGCCAACGTAATCCCATGTTCAATATTGTTACAGGAATACTGCCAGACCTAGAAATCCAAAACAGCCATATTCTACACTGACTGTACTCAGGCTGGGAATATTGTCTTTGATACTCTAGGAGTCAGGTGGGTTACAGAGTGCTGCTGCTGGCTCAGTTCTGCTTGGTTCAGTGTGGGCTGTAACTCATCCTGGGGGAGCCAGAGTATATCCGAAGTCCACTAACACAGCAACTCTGACCATGATTCACACCACAACCAAGAGCATGACTACAGAGGTGACGGGTTCTCCTGCATCACCCAGGCTAGATTTGCAGTGTACATAGTGTGTTTACTCTTGTTTTCACAGAAATCGTCCCAAAAAAACAATTGATGGGTGACCGATGTCTGTGTTTATAAGTTATAATACAATATCTAATTTGCCATTTGAAAATACAAGAATGATGTCCAAGGGCAGGGTGGACAGACTATTCCACGGGACGTGTCATGTGATGCATGGTATACATTGTGTGGGTCAGAAGTGTACCGGTGGTGCTGCAGCCTCCTCCCTCTGTGACATGCTGCTCCTCCAGCCATCTCTGGGCTCTCCTAGCGACTCTAACCTGGAAGGACATGGGAGTGCATGACTTTCAATCTGACATGGCTATTATCATAAGATACATGTGATGTAACATGTACTGTATCCCTGCATTGAGGTTAGGTCAGTTGGCCGTTTAGTGCTTGCTTACCTCTGCTGCTGTTGGTCACAGAACGACCGCACGGACTGAGACTCGCTCTGCCAAAAGTTCTGAAAAATTAAAGGAGTTAACAAAACAATGTGAACCCTTTGAATCAATTTGAACCAAACCCTAACTCCTAGGAGTGGGCCAGAAAGCATTATGATGTAGTGGAAGCAAGGAAGTACTGTCAACTGATTCTTGTGCAGTTTGCCTGCCCTACTTTCAAAGTCATCTTCGTTGCAGTACATACATCAGCCACAAATTATCTCATTATGAACATAAGGCAGCCTGGGTCGTGTTCATTAGGCACCATAAGGCAGACAACAGAAGTTGAACCACCTATCCATAAGACATGTCATTCTGTTACAAATATTTTCCTTTGCTTGCCCTAACGCGGCCCAGGTTTAAGTAATGGTAACATCAAATTAAGTAACGCTTTTCAATGAGGACGGTGTGCTAGCCAGAGAGACAGAAGACAGACCACAGTTTCACACTCAATCTCTTTGAGCGAGATGCAGTCATTCTCCAGGCGGCCCAGCTCCTGGACTACGGTGGCCTGGAAGCGCTCAAGGTGGACCAGCCTGCACAAACAGGAAAAATGTCACTGTAAACCACATCCTCAACCAACCTCTGTAGAACCTTCCAACAATCATAAGACAAGAATGGGTGGTATTTCCAATCACTGTGTATAAACTGCACCCATGGATGAGGCAAGTTCCCAAGTGGAAAGTGACTTGAGTCATCTGAATGACATCAATTATTACTGAATCCATTATTATTTAAGACTGGTCCAAGTGATAGTTTTTACCTGCTGTCATGGACAGCACCCAGGAGAGAAGTGACGTTTTTTACCTGCTGTCATGGACAGCACCCAGGAGAGAAGTGACGTTTTTCTGACAGTCCATCAGAGACTGCAGGGAGCGGGCTTCAATTTTCTTGTACCTGGACTGTAGGAACAATAGGAAAGGGGGATTAGTCATCTGAAACATGAATGGTAGCAATCTTTATCAAATAGCGCCATAGTCAACTGTTTCCTAGTGTCTAGTTTTAAAAGGTCTTGATGGTAAGCGATTGGAGGAATCGTGTGTTAATGCCGGGCTGGTCTCTGGTGACAGTAGCTTGTCAGTGCACGCAAGATAATTCTGGGTTGGAGATTAGAATGGAGCAAGCTGGAGCTCTCCAGGACCAGGGTAACAGTCCTGGAGGGATTGCTCATGATTGTAAACTGAGCAAAAATCATTTTTTCAGGACCCTGTCTTTCAAAGATAATTCATAATAATCTAAATAACTTCACAGATCTTCATCGTAAAGGGTTTAAACACTGTTTCCCATGCTTGTTCAATGAACTATAAACAATTAATGAACATGCACCTGTGGATCGGTCATTAAGACACTAACAGCTTACAGACAGTAGGCAATTAAGATCACAGTTATGAAAACTTAGGACACTAAAGAGGACTTTCTACTGACTCTGAAAAACACCAAAAGAAAGATGCCCAGGGTCCCTGCTCATCTGTGTGAACGTGCCTTAGGCATGCTGCAGAGGCATGAGGACTGCAGACGTGGCCAGGGCAATAAATTACAATGTCCGTACTGTGAGACGCCTAAGACAGCTCTACAGGACGGACAGCTGATCGTCCTCACAGTGGCAGGCCATGGGTAACAACACCTGAACAAGATGGGTACATCCAAATATCACACCTGTGGGACAGGTACAGATGGCAACAACAACTGCCCGAGTTACACTAGGAACGCACAATCCCTCCATCAGTGCTCAGACTGTCCGTAATAGGCTGAGAGAGACTGGAATGATGGCTTGTAGGCCTGTTGTAAGGCAGGTCCTCACCGGCAACAACGTCACCTATGGGCACAAACCCACTGTCACTGGACCAGACAGGACTAGCAAAAAGTACTATTCACTGACGAGTCACGGTTGTGTCTCACCAGGGGTGATGGTCAGATTTGAGTTTATTGTCGAAGGAATGAGCGTAACACCAAGGCCTGTACTCAGGAATGTCAGTGTCAGTTAGGAATGTCAGTGTTCTGCCATGGCCAGCGAAGAGCCCGGATCTCAATCTCATTGAGCATGCCTGGGACCTGTTAGATCGGAGGGTTAGGGGTAGGGCCATTCCCCCCAGACACGTCCGGGAACTTGCAGGTGCCTTGGTGGAAGAGTGGGGTAACATCTCACAGCAAGAACTGGCAAATCTGGTACAGTCCATGAGGAGATGCACTGCAGTACGTAATGCAGCTGGTGGCCACACCAGATACTGACTGTTACTTTTGATTTGGACGCCCCCTTGTTCAGAGACACATGATTCCATTTCTGTTTTTCACATGTCTGTGGAACTTGTTCAGTTCATGTCTCAGTTGTTGAACCTTATGTTCATACAAATATTTACACATTAAGTTTCCTGAAAATAAAAGCAGTTGACAGTGAGGGGACATTTCTTTTTTTGCTGAGTTTATGTTGTGTTGCACGAGTCCGTGTGATGTGATCACCGAGAAGTGCGCTCTCAGCTGGCTCTTGAAGGTCTGGAAAGCAGCGATGACTCCAGAGCCCATCTCCATCTCAGACTCCACCTCCTCATTCAGCACTCTGCTCATTGATTCTGGAAAGCATGAAACAGATGGCGTTGGAATGAACGCCTGCACAACCAGTAGCATACAGTGCCTTCAGAAAATATTCTTATCCCTCGACATATCACGTGTTACAGCCGGAACTTAAAATTGGATAAATAAAATCTCAAAACATGTTTTCTTTAAACATTAGCAATTTTTGGGAAAATGAAATACAGAAGTCTAATTTATACAAATATTCTACAGACAATTCCTTCGACCTCATGGCTTGGTTTTTGCTCTGACAGGTGTGTGCCTTTCCAAATCATGTTCGATCAATTGAATTTACCACAGGTGGACCACAATCAAGATGTTGAAACATCAAGGATGATCAATGGAAACAGGATGCACCTAACCGTAGTTTCGAGTATCATAGCAAAGGGTCTGAATACTTATTTACATAAGGTTGTTTTCGATTGATGAGGAAAAACATTTAATCATTTTCAGAATAATGCTGTAACATAACAAAATGTGGAAAAAGTCAGGTTTGAATACTTTCTGAATGCACTGTATGTACAGTACTAGTCAGAAGTTTAAACACACCTACTCATTCAAGGGTTTTTATTTTTTACATTGTAGAATAATAGTGAAGACATCAAAACTATTAAATAACACATATGGAATCGGGGAGTAACCAAATGGGTGTTGACAAGTCAAAATATATTTTAGATTTGAAATTCTTCAAAGTAGCCACCCTTTGCCTTGATGGCAGCTTTGCACACTCTTGCCATTCTCTCAACCAGCTTCATGAGGTAGTCACCTGGAATGCATTTCAATTAAAAAGTGTGACTTGTTAAAAGGTCATTTGTGTAATTTCTTTACTTCATAATGCACCAATTGTGTTGTGACAAGGTAGGGGAGGTATACAGAAGATAGCCCTATTTGGTAAAATACCAATTCCATATCATGGCAAGAACAGCTCAAATAATCAAAGAGAAACAACAGTTCATTACCTTAAAGACATCAAGGTCAGTCAATACGGAAGTGCAGTCACAAAAACCAAGCGCTATGATGAAACTGATTCTCATTAGGACCGCCACAGGAAAGGGAGACTGCAGCAGAGGTAACTCTGAGGATAACTTCATTAGAGTTACCAGCCTCAGAAATCGGCAATTAACTGCACCTCAGGTTTCAGCCCAAATAAATGCTTCAGAATTCAAGTAAGACACAGCAACATAAACTGTTCAGAGGAGACTGCGTAAAATCAGGACTTCATGGTAACATTTCTGATAAGAAACCACTAAAGGACACCAATAAGAAGAGACTTGCTTGGGCCAAGAAACATGAGCAATGGACATTAGACCGGTGGAAATATGTCCTTTGGTCTCATGAGTCCAAATTTGAGGTTTTTGGTTCAAACCACTGTCTTTGTGGGAGAGTAGGTGAATAGATGCTCTCCACGTGTGGTTCACCATGAAGCATGGTGGTGTGATGGTGCTTTGCTTGTGACACTGTCTGATTTCTTTAGAATTCAAGGCACACTTAACCAGCACGGCTACCACAGCATTCTGTAGCAATACGCCATCCCATCTTGTTTGCGGTTAGTGGGACTATCATTTTTTTTTTCAACAGGACAATGACTCAAAACACACCATCAGGCTGTGTAAGGGCTTTTTGACCAAGGAGAGTGCTGCATCAGATGACCTGTCCTCCAAACACCCGACCTCAACCCAATTGAGATGGTTTGGGATGAGTTGGAACGCAGAGTGAAGGAAAAGCAGCCAACAAGTGCTCAACATGTGGGAACTCTTTCAAGACTGTTGGAAAAGCATTCTTCATGAAGCTGGTTGAGAGAATGCCAAGAGTGTGCAAAGCTGTCATCAAAGCAAAGGGTGGCTTCGAGAAGAATCTTGATTATAAAACATATTTTGATTTGTTTAATACTTATTTGGTTCCATGTGTGTTATATCATAGTTTTTCATGTCTTCCCTATTATTCTACAATGTAGAAAATAGTAAAAATAAAGCAAAACCCTTGAAATGAGTAGGTGTGCCTAAACCTTCAACTTGTACATATGCACAGTTGAAGTCAAAAGTTTACATGAACTGAGTTTAAATGTATTTGGCTAAGGTGTTTCACAATTCCTGACATTTAATCCCAGTAAAAATTCCCTGTCTTAGGTCAGTTAGGAACACAACTTTATTTTAAGAATGTGAATTGTCAGAATAATAGTAGAGAGAATGATACATTTCAGCTTTTATTTCTTTCATCACATTCCCAGTGGGTCAGGAGTTTAAATACAGTCGTGGACAAAAGTTGAGAATGACAAATATTTAATACAACGAAGTTTGCTGCTTCAGTGTCTTTAGATTTGTTTTTGTCAGATGTTACTATGGAATACTGAAGTATAATTACAAGCATTTCATAAGTGTCAAAGGCTTTTATTGACAATTACATGAAGTTGATGCAAAGAGTCAATATTTGCAGTGTTGACCCTTTTTCCAAGACCTCGCAATCTGCCCTGGCATGCTGTCAATTAACTTCTGGGCCACACTGATAGAAGCCCATTCTTGCATAATCAATGCTTGGAGTTTGTAAGAATTTGCGGGTTTTTGTTTGTCCACCCGCCTCTTGAGGATTTGACCACAAGTTCTCAATGGGATTAAGGTCTGGGGAATTTCCTAGCCATGGACCCAAAATATTGATGTTTTGTTCCCCGAGCCACTTAGTTATCACTTTTGCCTTATGGCAAGGTGCTCCATCATGCTGGAAAAGGCATTGTTCGTCACCAAACTGTTCCTGGATGGTTGGGGGAAGTTGCTCTCGGAGGATGTGTTGGTACCATTCTTTATTCATGGCGGTGTTCTTAGGTAAAATTATGAGTGCGCCCACTCCCTTGGCTGAGAAGCAACCCCACATATGAATGGTCTCAGGATGTTTTACTGTTGGCATGACACAGAACTGATGGTAGCGCTCACCTGGTCTTCTCCGGACAAGCTTTTTCCCGGATTCCCCAAACAATCAGAAAGGGGGTTTATTAGAGAAAATTACTCTACCCCAGTCCTCAGCAGTCCAATAGCTGTACCTTTTGCAGAATATCAGTCTGTCCCTGATGTTTTTCCTGGAGAGAAGGGGCTTCTTTGCTGCACTTCTTGACACCAGACCATCCTCCAAAAGTCTTCCTGGCACTTGCTGGACTTTCTTGGGCGCCCTGAAGCCTTCTTCACAACAATTGAACCGCTCTCCTTGAAGTTCTTGATGATCCGATAAATGGTTGATTTAGATGCAGTCTTACTGGCAGCAATATCCTTGCCTGCGAGGCCCTTTTTGTGCAAAGCAATGATGACGGCACGTGCTTCCTTACAGGTAACCACGGTTGACAGAGGAAGAACAATGATTCCAAGCACCACCCTCCTTTTGAAGCTTCCAATCTGTTATTCGTACTCAATAAGCATGACAGAGTGATCTCCAGCCTTGTCCTCGTCAACACTCACTTGTGTTAACGAGAGAATCACTGACATGTCAGCTGGTCCTTTTGTGGCAGGGCTGAAATGCAGTGGAAATGTTTTTGGGGGATTCAGTTCATTTGCATGGCAAAGAGGGACTTTTTATTATTCAATTAATCTGATCACTCATAACATTCTGGAGTATATGCAAATTGCCATCATACAAACTGGGGCAGCAGACTTTGAAAATTAATATTTGTGTCATTCTCAAAACTTTTGGCCATGACTGTACACTCAATTAGTATTTGGTAGCATTGCTTTTAAATTGTTTAACTTGGTTCAAACTTTTTGGGTTGCCTTCCACAAGCTTCCCACAATAAGTTGGGTGAATTTTGGCCCATTCCTCCTGACAGACCTGGTGTAACTGAGTCAGGTTTGCAAAGCACCCCCACGACATGATGCTGCCACCCCCGTGCGTGCTTCACAGTTGGGGTGGTGTTCTTCGGCTTGCAAGCCTCCCCCTTTTTCCTCCAAACTTAACGGTCATTATGGCCAAACGGTTCTATTTTTGTTTCATCAGACCAAAGGACATTTCTCCAAAATGTACGATCTTTGTCCCCATGTGAAGTTGCAAACCGTAGTCTGGCTTTATGGTGGATTTGGAAGCAGTGGCTTCTTCCTTGCTGAGCGGCCTTTCAGGTTATGTCGATATGGGACTCATTTTACTGTGGATATAGATACTTTTGTACCGGTTTCCTCCAGCATCTTCACAAGGCCCTTTGCTGTTGTTCTGGGATAGATTTGCACTTTTGGCACCAAAGTACGTTCATCTCTAGGAGACCGAATGTGTCTCCTTCCTGAGCGGTATGACGGCTGCGTGGTCCCATGGTGTTTATACTTGCGTACTACTGTTTGTACAGATGAACATGGTACCTTCAGGCATTTGGAAATTGCTCCCAAGGATACAGAGTTTGAAGGTAGGCCTTGAAATACATCCACAGGTACACCTCCAATTGACTCAAATTATGTCATGAAATAATTTTGGGATTTTTCCAAGCTGTTTAAAGGCACAGTCAACTTAGTGCATCTAAACTTCTGACCCACTGGAATTGTGATACAGTGAATTATAAATGAAATAATCTGTCTGTAAACAATTGTTGGAAAAATGACTTGTGTCATGCACAAAGTAGATGTCCTAACCGACTTGCCAAACTATAGTTTGTTAACAAGAAATTTGTGGAGTGGTTGAAAAACGAGTTTTAATGACTCCAACCTAAGTATGTAAACTTCCAACTGTATGTATGTATTACCAGCAGCCTCCTCGAGAGGTTCTGAGGGAAAGAAGGCCCTGGGTCTTTGCTTTGGATCACTTTCTAGCGGCACACTCTTCTTCTCCGCTGCACCTCCCGAGTCGGCACGCTCTGCTGAGTAATATGACCACAACATGGCCATTGACCATGGTCAGCTCCAGTCCACACCTTTATGGTAATTTCTCCTTCAGTGAGGGCCATGTTTTATCAAGTGTTCTATCATATGAAAACATTTTGCAACTGAAAACGAACAAACTTTTGTTATAATACAAGTTTAGGTAGTCCTTTAAATTCAGTTTGATGACTAATGAATACGACCACGGTAAGTATTTGAAAACAGATGCTCTTTTAGAATTTTTAAAAGACCAGATTGGTCAACAGTACATGTCAAGTCATTACAGAGAGACATACCTGAGGCCCAAGGCCTCTTCCTATGAATTCCAGCCTCCTGATTGGGAACATGGTCCTGAAATAATAATTTTACATTATGGCCTGGACTGAAATAGGTGCTGGTACTCATTTTGTGTGACAGTACTGTTTATATTTAGGTGCAGGAGCACCACAATACTTTTGAGCTAATATTCTAGAGGAACAGGAGCTCAAGCAGTAGAAAAATGTAGGTGCCGGTACTCAGCTCCAGTGAGCTTCTTTCCAATTCAAGCACTGATTATAACAGATTACATGTATATTATGAAAATCTATACATGTTATAACACATTAGTTAGAAACAACAGTACAGTAAACACCCAACAAAACAATAGAATAACTAGCACCAGGGTATAAATGGAGGTTCTCTCCGTTAGTAAATCATCCAAGAGAAGATTTAGGAATAGGAGAGGGATTCTCCTATTGGAGAGGTGAAACATGTGTTATTGGGATGTATCATGAGTCTGGTGCCAGATCTGTTTGTGCTGTTGTGCCAATGCTTATGGTCGTAGTCAATGGCGTTGGCTAAAGATCACAAACAGATCTGGCACCAGGCAAGTACTACGGAGTACCTTACAGTAGGTGTAGATGCATCTTGTTCATCTCGGGGAAACACAGATTCGTCCCAGTCCTCCCCAGTCACATCACGGAAGCCTATAAGGAATGCAATGTTGTTAGCTAATGTGAGACCTGTATGGGACTTATTTTGACATGCTGTATACCTGTATTGAAGGGAAAATCCCATACAGGTTTCACATCAGCTACAGGTCTAACTATAGCCCCATAATCCATGAGAAACAGGTCTGTATACCACAATGTGCGATGTGGGTGTCAGGTGTGAAAAAGAAATCTGCCGATGTGCCAAGCTTGAGAAAGGCACTTAACCCGAATGCTCCTGTAAGTCACACTGGATAAAAGTGTCTGCTAAATTACAAAAATAAAATCAATTCAACCATAGCTAACATTGCCCTTATGAGCCCTGGTCAACTGTACTATATTGAATATCGTACCATTTCAGATGCAGCCTTGTTCTGATGAATGCCTTCGGAAAGTATCCGGACCCCTTGACTTTTTCCAAATGTCCAAATTTTGTAATGCTACAGCCTATTCTAAAATGTACTAAATCATTGTTTTTTTGTGTCAATCTACACACAATACCCATAACGTCAAAGCAAGAACCAATTAGACATTTTTGCTAATTTATAAAAATAAATATCAAATTTACATATGTATTGAAACCCTTTACTCTGTACTTTGTTGAAGCACATTTGGCAGTGATTACAGCATCAATTATTGGGTATGAACCTACAAGCTTGGCACACCTGTATTTGGGGAGTTTCTTCCATTCTTCTCTGCAGGCCCTCTCAAACAGTGTCATGTTGGATGGGAACGTCGCTGCACAGCTATTTTTAGTTATTTTCAGATATGTTCGATCGGGTTCAAGTTCGGGCTCTGGCTTGGCCACTCAAGGACGTTCAGAGACTTTTCCGGAAGCCACTCCTGCGTGGTCTTGGCTGTGTGCTTAGGGTCGTTGTCCTGTTCGAAGGTGAACCTACACCCCAGTCTGAGGTCCTGAGCAGGTTTTCATCAAGGATCTCTGTACTTTGCTCATTTCATCTTTCCCTTGATCCTGACCAGCCTCCCAGTCCCTGAAAAGCAACCCCACAGCATGCTACCACCACACTTCACCGTAGGGATGGTGCCAGGTTTCCTCCAGACGTGATGCTTGGCATTCAGGCCAAAGAGTTCAATCTTGGTTTCATCAGACCAGAAAATCTTGTTTCTCATAGTCGGAGATGCTTTAGGTGCCTTTTGGAAAACTCCAAGCGGGCTCTCATGTGTCTTTTACTGAGGAGTGGCTTCCATCTGGCCACTCTGCCATAAAGGCATGACTGGTGGAGTGCTCCAGAGATGGTTGTTCTTCTGGAAGGTTCTCCCATCTCCAAAGAGGAGCTCTGTCAGAGTGACCATCGGGTTCTTGGTCATTTCCCTGACCAAGGCCCTTCTTCCCAATTGCTAGTTTGGCCGGGCGGCCAGCCCTAGGAAGAGTGTTGGCGGAGGCCACTGTGTTTTTGGGGACCTTCAAAGCTGCAGAAATGTTTTGGTACCCTTCCCCAGGTCTTTGCCACAACACAATCCTGTCTCGGAGATCTACGTACAATTCCGTCGACCTCATGGCTTGGTTTTTGTTCAGACATTCTGGCACTGTTAACTGTGGGACCTTATATTAACAGGTGGGCCTCGACCCAAATCAGGTCCAGTCAATTGAATTTACCACAGGTGGACTGCAATCAAGTTGTAGATTTAAAACAAAACGTTTATTTAACTAGGCAAGCCAGTTAAGAACAAATTCTTATTTACAATGACGGCCTACCGGGGAACAGTGAGCTAACTCAAGGATGATAATGGAAACAGGATGCACCTGAGCTCAATTTTGAGTCTCATAGCAAAGGGTCTGAATACTTATGTAACAAAGGTATTTGTTTTCTATAAACGTGTTTTCACTTTGTCATTATGGGGTATTCCGTGTAGATTGCTGAGGATTTTTACTTGTTTAATCCATTTTAGAGTAAGGCTGTAACATAACAAATTGTGGAAAAAGGGGTCTGAATACTTTCCAAAGGAACTGTATAGCTTGCCTGAATCTCGTGATATCAGGTTGGATGGAGGAGGAAACTCCAGAGATTCTTCCTCTTTGAGCTTGTCAAATAGCTGTTCTGCAATGTTTGTACTTGGTGTTCCCCCCGCTGATCTGCATGCTGGTGTACGGTGCTGTTCAAAACAAAGGGGATGTCGTGGACATATATTGTCAAACAGCAACAACATTTCATATCACACCGAGGTAGAGGCAAACCAAGAACTGGACCTATGCTATTACAGCTACAGTAGTGGTCAAAAGTTTTGAGAATGACAAATATTAATCTTCAAAGTCTGCTGCCTCAGTTTGTATGATGGCAATTTGCATATACTCCAGAAAGTTATGAAAAGTGATCAGATGAATATCAATTAATTGCAAAGTCCCTCTTTTCCATGTAAATGAACTGAATCCCCCCAAAACATTTCCACTGCATTTCAGCCCTGCCACAAAAGGACCAGCTGACATGTCAGTGATTCTCTCGTTAACACAAGTGTGAGTGTTGACGAGGACAAGGCTGGAGATCACTCGGTGATGCTGATTGAGTTCAAATAACAAACTGGAAGCATCCAAAGGAGGATGGTGCTTAGAATCATTGTTCTTCCTCCGTCAACCGTGGTTACCTGCAAGGAAACACGTGCCGTCATCATTGCTTTGCAGAAAAAGGGCTTCACAGGCAAGGATATTGCCGTCAGTAAGATTGCATCTAAAATCAACCATTTATCGGATCATCAAGAACTTCAAGGAGAGCGGTTCAATTGTTGTGAAGAAGGCTTCAGGGCACCCAAGAAAGTCCAGCAAGCGCCAGGACAGTCTCCTAAAGTTGATTCAGCTGTGGGAACAGGTCACTACCAGTACAGAGCTTGCTCAGGAATGGCAGCAGGCAGGTGTGAGTGCATCTGCACGCACAGTGAGCCGAAGACTTTTGGAGGATGGCCTGGTGTCAAGAAGGGCAGCAAAGAAGCCACTTCCCACCAAGAAAAACATCAGGGACCGACTGATATTCTGCCAAAGGTACAGGGATTGGACTGCTGAGGACTGGGGTAAAGTCATTTTCTCTGATTAATCCCCTTTCCGATTGTTTGGGGCATCCGGAAAAAAGCTTTCCGGAGAAGACAAGGTGAGCGCTACCATCAGTCCTGTGTCATGCCAACAGTAAAGCATCCTGAGACCATTCATGTGCTGGGTTGCTTCTCAGCCAAGGGAGTGGGCTCACTCATAATTTTGCCTAAGAACACAGCCATGAATAAAGAACGGTACCAACACATCCTCCAAGAGCAACTTCTCCCAACCACCCAGGAACAGTTTGGTGACAAACAATGCCTTTTCCAGCATGATGAAGCACCTTGCCATAAGGCAAAAGTGATAACTAAGTGGCTCGGGGAACAAAACATCAATATTTTGGGTCCATGGCCAGGAAATTCCCCAGACCTTATTGAGAACCCATTGAAAACTTGTGGTCAAATCCTCAAGAGGCGGGTGGACAAACAAAATCCCACAAATTCTTAAACTCCAAGCATTGATTATGCAAGAATGGGCTGCCATCAGTGGCCCAGAAGTTAAATGACAGCATGCCAGGGCGGATTGCAGAGGTTTTGAAAAAGGGTCAACACTGCAAATATTAACTCTACATCAACTTCATGTAATCGTCTATAAAAGCCTTTGACACTTATGAAATGCTTGTAATTATACTTCAGTATTCCATAGTAACATCTGACAAAAATATATCTAAAGACACTGAAGCAGCAAACTGTAGATCCCATACTGTACCTATAAAAAAAAAAATCACTGTGGCATACCAAATCATTCTATCCATTTTGATAACTGCCCAACATGATAATGACAGTCTGTTCTAAGGGGTGGTAATGTCTGGTAGCCTAGGTGAAATAGGGCTATGGTTGCCATTAGCTATGAAGTTACTAACCTAGAATAAAGGAGAGACGTGTTACCTTGACAGGGGAGACCTCGTCTGCACTGCTGGGAGAGGACAGGGGTAGAACTGTAGAGAGAGTGAGGGGGAGACGGGCTACAGCAGGGTGTCTACTAGACCAACGCAGCTCAGAGCACTCAAACAGAATGAGTGGGTGTGAGGGGAGTCGGGACGTGGCATGCTCACTCTTCAGTTTGCTCTTGGTTTTGGGCTTCTTCCTGGTGTAGTCGTGTTTGGCCCGCTGGGACAGGATCACACTGCTGCCAGCCTCCGCAGGGGGAGGAGGAGAGTCTTTTGATTTAGACTACAGAGGATATAAATAAAGTTCAATACCTTATTCATTCATATGAATAGGACAGTTTCAAAACAACGCCACTGGCTACAGCAGTGTTTCCCAACTCCGGTCCCCCATACCCTCAACAGTACATATATTTGTTGTGGCCTCGGACAAGCTACTAGTCAACTAATCGTCAAGCCCTTAAGTTGAATCAGGTGTTTTAGTTTACAACAAAATGTGTTTTGTTGGGGGTCCTGGAGGACTGTAGTTAGGAAACACTGGGCTTCAGTATGAATGAAATTGGTGGAAAATCGCTACGATTTCACAAATGGTTAGCAGCGAATCCCATTCAGAGTGCAATAACATACTTTGATCAAATAGTGAAAATTGTTATGCAAACCTTTTGCTTCCGTTTCTCCTTGTTGGTTGGGGTGGAGTGTGTTGACCTGAAGCAGAAGAGGACACAGAAGGACATGGAGATTGATTGATAGTCAATGAACTGTAATTGCACTAGTCCTCTGCAACTAGTAGTGACCACACGATTACCAAGGGACAACATCAACTACAGATACAGTTTCAGACAACTGTGACTAATATAACAGGAACAGAACTGTTAAGTGTCCTGTAGAGGTCTTTTGGACAAGTGTTTGAGACTCTGGCCTTACCCGCCAGAGGAGAGAGACTGAGTGCTGAAGAGCCTTGTTTTTGCTCTGGCCACCTGCAACACAGACAAACAGCACACACACACACACACACACACACACACACACACACACACAGAGAGATATTTAAATGTAGAGGGAAATATAGCCAAACAGATGCCCTTGTGGAAAGTCATTTAGTACTTGACACACTAAACATACACAATAGCCAGTCGAGTGAAACTGCATGAAACAAAGCACGAACCACTGCTTTTAAATCAGGGCAAGGTGATCGGAAACATGACCGAATACAAACAGTGCAGCTATTCCCTCCGCAAGGCAATCAAACTAGCTAAGCGTCAGTATAGAGACAAAGTAGAATCGCAATTCAACGGCTCAGACACAAGAGGTATGTGGCAGGGTCTACAGTCAATCACAGATTACAAAAAGAAAACCAGCCCAGTCACGGACCAGGATGCCTTGCTCCCAGGCAGACTAAATAACTGTTTTGCCCGCTTTGAGGACAATACAGTGCCACTGACACGGCCCGCAACCAAAACATGCTGACTCTCCTTCACTGCAGCCGAGGTGAGTAAAACATTTAAACGTGTTAACCCTCGCAAGGCTGCAGGCCCAGACGGCATCCCCAGCCACGCCCTCAGAGCATGCGCAGACCAACTGGCTGGTGTGTTTACAGACATATTCAATCCAGTCCCCCATACCCCAGTCTGCTGTTCCCACATGCTTCAAGAGGGCCACCATTGTTCCTGTTCCCAAGAAAGCTAAAGGTAACTGAGCTAAACGACTGCCCCGTAGCACTCACTTCAGTCATCATCAGAGACTAGTCAAGGACCATATCACCTCCACCCTACCTGACACCCTAGACCCACTCCAATTTGCTTACCGCCCAAATAGGTCCACAGACGATGCAATCTCAACCACACTGCCCTAACCCATCTGGACAAGAGGAATACCTATGTGAGAATGCTGTTCATCGACTACAGCTCAGCATTTAACACTATAGTACCCTCCAAACTCGTCATCAAGCTCGAGACCCTGGGTCTCGACCCCGCCCCGTGCAACTGGGTACTGGACTTCCTGACGGACCGCCCCCAGGTGGTGAGGGTAAGTAACAACATCTCCACCCTGCTGATCCTCAACACTGGGGCCCCACAAGGGTGCGTTCTGAGCCCTCTCCTGTACTCCCTGTTCACCCACGACTGCGTGGCCACGCATTCCTCCAACTCAATCATCAAGTTTGCGGACGACACAACAGTGGTAGGCTTGATTACCAACAATGACGAGATGGCCTACAGGGAGGAGGTGAGGGCCCTCGGAATGTGGTGTCAGGAAAATATCCTCACACTCAACGTCAACAATACTAAGGAGATGATTGTGGACTTCAGGAAACAGCAGAGGGAACACCCCCCTATCCACATCGATGGAACAGTAGTGGAGAGGGTAGTAAGTTTTAAGTTCCTCGGCGTACACATCACAGACAAACTGAATTGGTCCACCCACACAGACAGCATCGTGAAGAAGGCGCAGCAGCACCTCTTCAACCTCAGGAGGCTGAAGAAATTTGGCTTGTCACCAAAAGCACACAAACTTCTACAGATGCACAATCGAGAGCATCCTGTCGGGGTGTATCACCGCCTGGTACGGCAAATGCTCCGCCCTCAACCGTAAGGCTCTCCAGAGGGTAGTGAGGTCTGCACAACGCATCACCGGGGGCAAACTACCTGCCCTCCAGGACACCTACACCACCCGATGTTACAGGAAGGCCATAAAGATCATCAAGGACAACAACCACCCGAGCCACTGCCTGTTCACCCCGCTATCATCCAGAAGGCGAGGTCAGTACAGGTGCATCAAAGCTGGGACCGAGAGACTGAAAAACAGCTTCTATCTCAAGGCCATCAGACTGTTAAACAGCCACCACTAACATTGAGTGGCTGCTGCCAACACACTGACTCAACTCCAGCCACTTTAATAATGGGAATTGATGGGAAATTATGTAAAATATATCACTAGCCACTTTAAACAATGCTACCTAATATAATGTTTACATACCCTACATTATTCATCTCATATGTATATACTATACTCTATATCATCTACTGCATCTTTATGTAATACATGCATCACTAGCCACTTTAAACTATGCCACTTTGTTTACATACTCATATGTATATACTGTACTCGATACCATCTACTGCATCTTGCCTATGCCGCTCTGTACCATCACTCATTCATATATCTTTATGTACATATTCTTTATCCCTTTACACTTATGTGTATAAGGTAGTAGTTTTGGGAATTGTTAGCTAGATTACTCGTTGGTTATTACTGCATGGTCGGAACTAGAAGCACAAGCATTTCGCTACACTCGCATTAACATCTGCTAACCATGTGTATGTGACAAATAAAATTTGATTTGACAATAAGTAGTCTATATACATTTCTCTATCTACAAACTGACCTGGTACCTCTTCAAAGCAGTCAAGAATGTAATACTCTCTGGCTTCCTGACATGTGACAAGTCTGTATACGTGGCACCAATAGTCTCAGTTACTTCAACAGTGACCTGAGGCAGTCAGAAGTTAACACATGCAGTGATGGTGATGCCGAGGCCCAAGACATCACAGTCGTTTTCAGTGACATGATCTGACTGCACAAGCAGTGTTCCTGTGGTCTCCAGAAGGTGGCAGGTTTTCATTATGATATTGGACACTCCCCTCCGTATTTATTGAGAGACAGTGAAGCTACATTTGTCTCTATAGTCCAGCATTTTGGATTTGAGATAACATTTCTCATACGAGGCACAGTACAGAATGTCACCTACTTGAGGGTATTTTCATAGATATCCATTTTACCGTTTAGAAACTTTATGCATCTAGTCCTTCCATTTTTTCATACGCATTTGGACAAATTCCCTTAGTGAATAACTTATTTACATGCATTTTCAGTTTGGGTTGTGTTTCTGATTATGTTGTGCCCAATAGGAACTGGATGGTTAATAATGTAGTGTCATTTTGGAGTCACTTATTGTAAATAAGAATGGAAGAGGTCACTGAACACATCTACATTAATTTGGATGCTACCTACCATGATTATGGATAATCACTCATTCACAATTAATTAATTATCCATGACAGCATCCATATTAATGTAGGTGTTCAGAAAGGTCTTCCATTCTTATTTACAATTAAAAAGTGACAAGACATTATTCACCCTTCAGTTCTTTTTGGGCAAAACAAAAATCAGAAACAACCTACAAATGCATCCAAGTGATAATCATTGAGTGCTAGAAATATGGGACCAGATACTAAACTTACACCTACTTTAAGACACTAAGTTAATGTCAAAATACACACGTACAAAATTCACACACACGACCAAATGTATGTGGACATCTGCTCATTGAACATTTCATTCCAAAATCATGGGCAATTATATGGAGTTGGTCCCCCCTTTGCTGATAACAGCCTCCCCTCTTCTGGAAAGGTTTCCACTAGATGTTAAAACATTGCTGCGGGGACTTGCTGCCATTCAGCCACAAGAGCATTAGTGAGGACACTGATGTTGGGCGAATAGACCTGGCTCGCAGTCGGCGTTCCAATACATCCCAAAAGTGTCCAATGGGGTTGAGGTCAGGGCTCTGTGCGAGCCATTCAAGTTCTTCCACACCGATCTCAAACCATTTCTGTATGGGCCTCGCTTTGTGCACGTGGGCATTGTCACGTGGGCATTCAATCTTGTTTATCATTGTCTGAGAGTTTTTAGGTGCCTTTTGGCAAACTCCAAGCGGGCTGTCATGTGCCTTTTACTGAGGAGTGGCTTCCATCTGGCCACTCTACCAAAAAGGGCTGATTGGTGGAGTGCTGCAGAGATGGGAGAACCTTCCAGAAGGACAAACATCTCCACAGAGGAACTCTGTCAGTGACCATCGGGTTCATGGTCACCACCTGTTTTTTTTATTTTACCCCCTTTTCCCCCCCCAATTTCGTGTTATCCAATTGTTAGTAGCTACCATCTTGTCTCATCGCTACAATTCCCGTACGGGCTCGGGAGAGACGAAGGTTGAAAGTCATGCGTCCTCCGATACACAACCCAACCAAGCCGCACTGCTTCTTAACACATCGCGCATCCAACCCGGAAGCCAGCCGCACCAATGTGTCGGAGGAAACAAAGTGCACCTGGCAACCTTGGTTAGCATGCACTGCGCCCGGCCCGCCACAGGAGTCGCTGGTGCGCGATGAGACAAGGATATCCCTACCGGCCAATCCCTCCCGAACCCGGACGACGCTAAAATGGTTAAACATTTGCATTAAAATTCCCTCAAATAAAAAAGTGACATTCTGCACTGTCTCCTCATGAAACATTGTTCCCAAATCGAAAATGCTTAGTACAGAGCCAAATTAACCAATTTTATCATCACTGTCCAAATAAATACAGAGGGGAGTACCAACCAAGCGTATTGAATGTACAGTTGAAGTCAGAAGTTAACATACACTTAGGTTGGAGTCATTTAAACTCGTTTTTCAACAACTCCAAATATATTTTTAACAAACTATAGTTTTGGCAAGTCAGTTATGCACCAGAAGATGTCCTGATAATGTTTCCAACAATTGTTTACAGACAGATTATTTCACTATCCCAATTCCAGTGGGTCAGAAGTTTACATACACTAAATTGACTGTGCCTTTAAACAGCTTGGAAAATTCCAGAAAATTATGTCATGTCTTTAGAAGCTTCTGATAGGCTAGCTGACATAATTTGAGTGAATTGGAGGTGTTCCTGTGGATGTATTTCAAGGCCTACCTTCAAACTAAGTGCCTCTTTGGTTGAGATCATGGGAAAATCAAAATAAATCAGCCAAGACCTCAGAAAACAATTGTAGACCTCCACAAGTCTGGTTCATCCTTGGGCGCAATTTCCAAATGCCTGAAGGTACCACGTTCATCTGTACAAACAATAGTAAGCAAGTATAAACACCATGGGACCACGCAGCCATCATACCGCTCAGGAAGGAGACACATTCTGTCTCCTAGAGATGAACGTACTTTGGTATGAAAACTGCAAATCAATCCCAGAACAACAACAAAGGACCCTGTGAAGATGCTGGAGGAAACTGGTACAAAAGTATCTATATCCACAATAAAACGAGTCCTATGTCAACATAACCTGAAAGGCCACTCAGCAAGGAAGAAGCCACTGTTCAAAAACCGCAATAAAAAAGCCTACCAGAAACGTTTGACCCAAGTTAAACAATTTATACGCAATGCTACCAAATACTAATTGAATGCATGTAAACTTCTGACCCACTGGGAATGTGATGAAAGACAGAAGCTGAATTAAATCACTCGCTCTACTATTATTCTGACAGTTCACATTCTTAAAATAAATTGGTGATCCTAACTGATGTAAAACGGGGAATTTTTACTAGGATTAAATGTCAGGAATTGTGAAAAACTAAGTTTAAATGTATTTGGCTAAGGTGTATGTAAACTTCCGACTTCTACTGTATATTTTTTAAATGCATCTACAGTCATTAGATCCACTGTCTTGATTAATACTCGTCTCATTGAAAGCATTGCTCAAATAGCATCACAGCAGACATAAGATGACAAGACTCAAATAGCAAACCTCAGTGTCAGAGCTGGCACACAGTTCAAATATGTCCTCCGGTGAAGTTTCAATTCTTTCCCTGTGATTAGAGAAAATCAATTACTTGACGGAAGTATGACAGTATAGAACGAGTGTAGTATTGGTGAACCATTGAAACACTTTTTGCTGTGATCACTCACTGAGACAGAGTTGTTGCCAGACTGGTCTGGTTTACAGCAGGGATCTATAGGACAAAACAATCATTAGTACTCCCATACTATTTGTGCAGCAGTCAACTCTTTATTACCATGTGCCATAATGATATAGCTTGACAGAGTTGGACACTGTGGGACTAGGTTGAAGGAGCCCCATTGAATATGGTTAAGTGTTTTAATGCTTACCTCTGTGCTGCCTGCTGTTGCCAGAGTAGGGGACCTTGGCGGAAACAATCAGTTGCTCATCTTAAAAACCCAATGTATCATAAATAACCATATAGACTGCCAAATAAAGCATAGGGTACTTACAGTGATGAGGTCTCCAATGCAGCTAGCACGTCAAGATCTAATGGAGAAATACATTCCATGAATTCATACATTCTTTTACAGCAGCCTGGTCTCAGACTTGACTTAACATAGTAAATGGAGACACTGAAATTAGTATGATCGGTTACATAAGACGGGTTCCTTAAAGCAAAAACAAAAGTAGGGTGAAGACTAGCAAACCAAATATTGTGTGTTCGAATCTCACAGACAACTGTAGCAACTTTGTAACTACATAGCATGTTAGCTAATCCTTCCCATAACCATAGCTCCCTAGCTAACTTAGCCAAAACAAATAGGAATTCGTAACAAATTAAACAAAATGGATGAACATCCACAAAATTAGCACACACCATACTGGAGTGTCCCGGATTTACATTTACTATGTTACCTCTACCCCCAGAGTCAAGGTCGTTTAAAAGGACACACACACAAAAAGGACACTTGCTTCAATATATCCACATTATTTTCCCCCCTCATGATGCCATCCATTTTGTTTAAAGGCACAGTCAACTTAGTTTATGTAAACTTCTGACCCACTGGAATTGTGATAGATTATTTCCCTGTCTGTAAACAGTTGGAAAAATGACTTGTGTCATGTACAAAGTAGGATGTCCTAACTGACTTGCCAAAACTATAGTTTAACAAGAAATATGTGGAGTGGATTAAAAGCAAGTTAATGACTCCAACCTAAGTGCATGTAAACTTCTGACTTCAACTGTATCTACGTACAGTATGAAGGAAGTTCGAGGTAGTTTTGCGAGCCAATGCTAACTACTGACTGGAAGTGTATGGGTATATGTTAACAAATATTGCCAAAATCCCAAAGCATCCCTTTAATGTGCAAATTAATATAGCATAACCTATGTGATCTGGTCTGATACATCACGGTCTATGAGATTAAAGAACTGAACATATCTGATTGCAAAGGTTCCATGACGTGTTGTATCGATGGCTGGTCATCTGAACGTACACTTTGCTGTGGGAAAGGGAAGAATATGGCATAGCCTACTTTCATAACTTAACAATGGGCATCTCATGCTCGTAACTTTATTGCTAAAGCATTGTCCTCATAATTCAACTGTCATGTTAGGGGTTACCAGTAGTCGTTTGCTTTCAAAGACCCTCTTGGCAGCGTCCAGGATGTCATGCTTGGAATCGAAGATGATCTGGACCATCTTTCCCTTGGTCATGCGATAGGTGAGGGGGTTGGACAGGTGAACAGTCAGAATGGTCTGATTATCACAGTCTGGAAGGAGAATCATGGTAAACAATATAAAATGCAGCTCGTTACTTCTCAAATAAAGGAAAAGTCCCATATCCTCATTTCAGCATCAAACTGAAGGGCTAATGATACAAGATGAATTCTCCACTCACCACACACACTGAACCTAAAGACGTCTGCTCTTAGCAAATGGATTGATTCCCACAGTGAACCCTGTAGCGCCAGACGACATAGCAGAGGGGGAAAACAAATTTAAAAAGCCTCACTTAGGACATTGTAAATCTAGGAGCGACCCATTAAAGTAAACATTACTGACATTAATTTATCGCTGACGTACACTGATGTGTGTGGTCTGGTCAGTCTCACCTCGGGGTTGTTGACAAAGAGGCTGATACAGGACGTTCCTAGGTTGAAGTCCACCCAGAAATGTTCCAGTTTCTCATCCTCTGGCAAGAACAGCTGAAGACAAATACATGAATTTGTAAGTGTTACACACCATTGCTTGAGGGGAATATCAGACCCAATTGGAGGTACCCATGCATGACATAAGACACAGTTAGCTTTAAATAAGACATTTGTAACTGCCACACATGTATCTTTATTATCTGGAGTGTCATCCATGTCCCCTTATGACTTTGGAGCAGTGATCCTGGGACTACTGCTGGTCTTACCTCAGTGGTGTCAAGAAACACACAGATGCAGGGGAACGTGAACACCCTATGAGAAACAGGCCATTATCTTACCATGTGAAACTTGTGTTTGATGTGATTTATTCTTTACAGAATAATATATTTTTATTTAAATAATATGAAATGAGAATAATGAGGTGGGTGTTTGAAATGTAGAGAAAAATAGTGGACTCCCCTTCTTTCATCTCCAAAATAGCTATTCAAGTCATTGAGAAAAGTTCTGCAGTCCTATTATGCAACAGAGAAGAAAAAAAATCAAGGCTACTATGACAGTTAAGCCATGCATGTTTTACCCCAAATAACAGTCCTCTTTGAATGCCAATATCAACATTTGAATTATTTATGGGGGAGGTTAGAACTCCGACTTAGAGAAACTTACTATCTCAAATTCTGTATCGTTTATTGCGTTGAAGCCCTCTGCAAAAACTGGGTTGGCAAACCACTTGCTGGTCAGCTCTTTCCTCGACCTCTTTATGGTCATTCGACAGAGTGCTTCGGATAGGGCCACCTGCATCTCATAGTCTGAACAAAACCACTACCCAAGTCACAGTCACAGACAACTATGCATTTTTCATACAGTGAATTGCATGCCATAAAAAAAAAACTGAAGTGTCACTCACCGCCCACATTGAGAATGACTTTTGCAAATTGCTCACTGGGGGGGGGAAAAAAAGACTAAATATATCCACTAGGGGGCAATGCATCCTCAGACAACCAATTCAATGTTGGAAAGGCCTTCTCTCCATGTTCTCGTATTTACAGGAATCTGTCATGACTGAAAGCTTACAGGAGTAGACAATGGTCTTTGGACATGCTCAGTTTCCTCCTCTCTTCTTTTGTGGTATTGTCGAGGATCGAGTTAATCGTTCTTATAGCCTGAATGGATAGAAAGAAAACAGTGAAGTATTCGTTATCATTTTGGAGACAAGAACAATGTAACATCCAATAGAATTGCAGGATGTTAATGTTTAGAAAAATATATCCAGTTCTTTAGTAATGTTATTCCTGCTTTTCTATTAGACAGTCTCCCTTTTTAGTGAACAAAGTGTATTTCTTCATAACCTTCTGAACCAACAACATCGCTCTCAATGACTGTACAGCCTTACCTCTAATCTCAGACTAAACGTGACATCTGGGTCGGTCCCAACCATTCCAACATGCAGCAGGAAGACGCTGGTGAGCTCACCTCTGTCTTTCCCCAAAAAACAAACAGCATTACTGTAGCTACCAGCATAAAACAAAGCAAGGGATGGCAATTGTAGAATGATCAAAATTAGAGAAAAAGCTCACCTTCAACAGAAGGAGGCAAACGCTGAAAAAAAACAGTATTTTGTTGGCTGATGCAGTGAATAACACTGGATATGTATTCTAAATCGACCCTAGACCAATATTTTCCGATCTACATGAGTGGTTAGGGGTTGATTTAAAATTTGGCCAACTCACACCTTACCAGGAAAAAATCAAAAAAGGTCTCAATAAGGCTGGGCAGGTCCTTCACGCATTTGTATTCTTCCATTTTCAGAAAGTCTGCAGCTCTTTCAAACCACGTCAACATGTGGAAATGAACAAACACAGTCAAATAGACCCATCAGAACCCGATAGATTACATTTGAATGTTAAACACACACACATACACACATATATATATATATATATTAGATACTTATCTTGTAAACGAGACCTTGCCTGGCCAGGCAGTTAAAGCAGTCTTCATCATACTGGCATACATCTTCAATTGCTCTCAAAAGCAAAGTGACACTTTTGAACACACTTCTGTCAAGTTCCTGCAATCCACAGAGGAGAACAGGGAAGAGAATGTTCACAATTCTAACAAAACTGTTCAGCACATTTATTGTGGAACCAATATGCTTTGGTAACGTTTTACTGATCATTGTTTTATATAAATAGGCTACTTCAAGCAGGAATTTCATACCCACAAAGGGTTAAATGTAATTTGATGGATGTGAGAAAATAGGCTACCTTGTTAGCGACTTTGTTCAATCTGTTAACCAACGACTTGGAGGCTTTCTCCCTCAGAAGTGCTGCTGTGATGGCTCCAACATTATTGCTGACGAAAGCATCCTCCAAAATTATTTCGAACTGATAGAAAATGTGAAAAATACGCATCGTTTTGATCAATATGATTGTAATAGATAGGCCTATAGTTAGCGTTACACCGCTGGTCTCTTCAATGGGGTCCTATTCACTAACATAAACTAATCTAAATACATTTCCATAATTTACCATGTTTTACGATAATATTGCCGTTTTTTAGGCAGCTAGTCAATAATTCACGAAGAAACGATTGCATATAATTGTTTAAAAATTAACAAACTTACGTTCATAATTAGCGGTGTGCGAGTGTAGCTATTGGGACAATTTTGCCACAGGTGAATCTAATTAGTGAACGATCGCTAGAAAAGACGCGCATGAAGGACCATAATCTGTCCAAATAAATGCATGCTGTAATCTCCTTTTCTTTACGGGTAATTCAAACTAAACTAAGTGAAACTGTGAACGTTTTCTTGATAACAGCAATCTGAATCCATTATTGTGTTTGAAAGTCTTTTTTGGGCGGAAAAACATTAGTTTTTTTGTTGTTGTGTGAAGCCATTCGATCTTATTTGCATATGGAGGATACATAATAGCCAAACAAACATCTAAAGTTGTGCATAACATTCGAATTTTGATCAATTAAAATGGGACTTTCACAGTTAAAATAGTTTTTTATCGTGGATTTTTTACCACTATCAGATCTTTCAGCAATGTGACGGAATTGAAGTTAGAGAAAAATCTGACTGAGTTGACAAATTACATTTTTCTACTTCATTCAAGTGGTATACACAGTAGCAATTTTGTTTTTCCTCAGTTGCTGTATGACTTTAAAACCTAATTAAATGTAACATATTTGAGCCAAAATGCATATTCTAGTTTAACCTATCAGTCAGATGGACTGATAGATTTAAACAAACAATATTGTAATCACCTATCAACAGTAGAGAACTTTACAGAGTGGTCTTGTAGCACTACATGTAACGAGGACATGAATAATTATGTTATAGCTGACCCTACTCATTACTGTTTAATTTTGGACAAATCTGACAGTTGACCAAATCTCCAGACACATATTATAGGAATCACCGTTTTGAGAGAAATATTCCTTAGTCACAGAGGGCTATTGCAAGAAACTACATAAGATCCTTTTCCAGTTAATATCCATTATGGCCAGTTTATTTTGTATTGTAAACACTTTTTTGGAGAGTTTGAGGGGCGGGGGCTTACCTCTGGGCCGACCCCAAACAAACAATGAAATAAATATATATAAATAATACATTTTGTTATATGTTTGGGTTGGATGGGGGTGCTACGCCAGTGGTTCTATTTAGGTATTCTGGTAATTCGCTCAATGAATAGCCTAATGGACAGCAATAGATTTTAATTTCACATGAAGGAGAATAATAATCGAAAAAAGTACATTTAACCGTATACAGTAGCCTATGTTTTGATCAGCCTCAAGTCGTAACAGTGCCAATTTGACGGATGGAAACATGCAAACAAATCCCTGACATGCTTCAAATGTGTATTATACTCTGCCAAATGCTGTCGGGAAAATATCAAAATTCTGATTCCCGAATAAAAGAAAAGTGAACAACATTCCACAATAAAACAATAGGTAAAGACATTGGTGTAGCCTACAAAAATCTCTAAAACATGACATTCGTTAACAATGCCGAATGATTGATGCTTTGTTTATTGTTAATGTGCAGCCCCAGCTGTTTTGATGTTTACACGTCAGTGTGGCTTTAGGTTTACATACAACAACTCTTAATGATCTCAGATAGATCACTTGTTGACACCTGTCAATGTAGGCTACTTGTGTAACCGTTGAATGTTGCTATTTCACATTCAGATTATTCACATATATTTTTGCTTATTTGTGAGTTTAGAGGACTCGTTAATCCTAACCAACAGGTTTGAAATTTACAACAGATAATATTCCTGTCAGAACTGCAAGCATCATCGAAAAATAACAATATAGACCCACAGAAACAGCCCAGGCCAATTCCCATCATTTGTGGGCGGCCTTGGGTAATTTAATGACGTCTGTGTGTATTCAAGTTCAACATAGAGACACAGCATAATAGCCTAATATTTTTGATGTTTCATGCATACACAGTGCTAGAAAGAAACGTTCGGGGAAACGGACATGCAGTAAGTGGAGGTCAGTGCCACGGATCAGGTGAACTGAAAGTGCACAGCGCTCAGCCTTAACAGAGCTGAGGCTAGACATATTTCCTAGTCCTGCCTCCTCCTTTACATAGACGAGACAGCCCTTACCTACAGTCATTCACCTTGCTATTCCGTTGGCATCGCGTGACACACTCCCCAGGACACAAGGGAATTTTGGATTAACACCGAGAAAAGACAGAGGAAATCGGATAAAGATCATGTACTTCTGGACATATATTCTCTAATTCTTTTTCATTTTTAGCGTTGTCTGTCATATGCTTTATTTTTGACAAAGGAAGTGATTTCGTAAGGTTCGCGGCTACGGGACGGTACCTGTATTGGTGGGTCCTGCTATGAGTCAAGTTCAAAACTGTAAAATTGTGAGATTCTAAGATGTCAAAGTCCTCGGATCAGTTTGAAGACCCCGACTGTGTTTCTTCCTTTGGCATGAAGTTAACGTGGGATATCAACGACCCAAAGCTGCCTCAGGTAGGCTAATGTCGACGTTTTGCATACGCCAGTTGACGCTATCATTTAAAATATATTCAGTCACAGCTATTTAAAATAACATTCTATAGCATTTGGTAGCCTATAAAATAAAAGTATTTCACGTTTGAATCGAATAAATCAGTTTTCATTTGTAAAGATATGCAGAGTTAATGATACATTAGTTGACACGCATGTTGTCATGATTTGCCTTATAGCCTATGCTTTCATAGCTCAGATATCAAATAAAGTATTCATTTGCAGTTTGTCCATATCTTTGGTTTTCGTTACAATGAACACTATTTACAGGAATATTCTATTAATTGGCCTGTAGTTTTTGTTTTAACCGTATTATCCATTTTAATAAAAATAACTTGAAAATAATGAATCTATCAAAATCTATATTTTTCCCTAATTCTGACAGGACACAAAGCAGTATGACGCTTTCCAGGAGTGGACGGATGGGTATGTTCGTTACATCTACACCGGCGAGGATAAGAACGCACAGCGGCACCTGAGCGGATGGGCCATGCGGAACACCAACAACCACAACTGTCAGATTCTCAAGAAGTCCTGCCTCGGCGTGGTAGTCTGTGGCCGAAATTGCACGCTGGCTGACGGAAGCAAACTCCAGCTCCGACCGGCTATCTGCGACAAAGCACGACAAAAACAGCAAAGTGAGTAAATGCATTATGCACAGCTGTCATGCATATGGTATACACCTGGCGACCCATATCCTCGGAAAAACGAGGAAGACATTAAAACACTTGTTGATGTTGAATCAAATAATTTCCTATTGTCTAAATAAACACTAATTATTCTCAAAGCTTAATGAGCTCAGTTAAATTATTCATAATGATAGCCTACTTATTGGGCCTGTCGATATTGTAGGCTGTTTTTGAGAATAGCCTATAATTCCACTCACTCTGTAAAGAGATTAAACTATTAAATTTAACACCTGGTAACACTTGACATCTGACTCATTCATTCACATCGTCATGACCTTGATACACTATAGAAATCTGACACTTGGTGCTTCAATAAAATAAACTCAATAACGCTTTATATACAGAACACCTACTTATTAAACAACTTCAGATATTGTTGGTCTGACTGAAAAAAAACGGTCTAATTCAAAATAATACCCCTCATAGTAAATATGTCTTTTTTTTATTGTAAAAAATGTATTCATCAGTATTCACTTTCAACCACCCTCCACATAAGACTATTCTTCTCCTCACATCCATAACAGTATAATATTTCATAAATAAACTTACAATACTTGAATACAAAAATCACTTCTATACTATTAGCCAACATGGCTTTGTTTAAAACTGTGTGGTTGTGTGTATTGGTGGTTGTTCTCCAGAGAAGCTGTGCCCCAGCTGTAACTCTGCCCTGGAGCTGATGCCATGCAGAGGACACAGTGGCTATCCCGTCACCAACTTCTGGAGAATAGATGGAAAAGCTATATTCTTCCAGGTTTGTGGGCTCATATTCTGAATTGAGAGGTAACACGTTTGCAGGTCTCTCTATTAACTGTTTTTTAAGCATTGTTTAATAGTCTGTCACCATTAATAAACTGTTTGATAATCATTGTATATCAATTGTTAATACAATACAATTGTTCATACAATAATTAATGTACAGTACTGTAATGTATTGTACAGTACAGCATATCTTATACATGCATTTACTTATCAATGTATGTTTATTAGCCGTTTATAAGCAGACCTACAAGTACTGTAAGTTTTTAGTATTTCTATTTTGCGATATTAGGCAATAAATGATCATTAACATGCCTTCATGGATTTGTTGTTTTATTAGTGAAATGTAAAGATATGAGTTAATTAAAGTAAAAAAACTATAAACAAACCATTTTTTAGTTATGAGCTTCTGTGCAAAACATTCCCTCACAAATATTACAATTGATTTAGTTAAGAGTAATCCTAAATGTGACCAAAGATGTTTCTAATTTCAAGAAAGTAACATCCTAGTATGTATTGATGTGATTGCAGGCGAAGGGCGTCCATGACCACCCCAGACCAGAGAGTAAGTCTGAGACGGAGGTCCGGAGGAGTGCAGTGAAGAGGAGGATGTCCTCTCCACACTTCTCCCAGAAGAGGAGGTTGATGGAGACAGATGTAAGAAACTTTGCCCTCAATAGTCATATCTATACTGAACAAAAATACAAACGCAACATGCAACAGTTCATATGAAGAAATCAGTCAATTTAAATAAATTCCTTAGGCCCTAATCTATGGATTTCATAACTGGGAATACAGATATGCATCTGTTGGTCACAGATATCTTTAAAAAATGGGCCTCACAGTGGGCCTCAGAATCTCTTCACAGTATTTTTGTGCATTCAAATTGCCATCTCTAAAATGAAATTGTGTTCTTTGTCTGTAGCTTATGCATGGCCATAACATTACCCCACTGCCACCATGGGGCACTCTGTTAACAATGTTGGCATCAGCAAACTGCTGCAAAACATACACATGGTCTGCGGTTATGAGGCCGGTTAGACGTACTGTCAAATTCTCTAAAACAACATTGGATGTGGCTTATGCTAGAGAATTGAACATTAAATTATCTGGAAACGGCTCTGGTGGACATTCCTGCAGTCAGCATGCCAATTGCACGCTCCCTCAACTTTAGACATCTGTGGCATTGTGTTGTGTGACAAAACTGCACATTTTAGTGGCATTTTATTGTCCCCAGCACAAGGTATACCTGTGTAATGATCATGCTGTTTAATCAGCTTCTTGATTTGCCACACCTGTCAGGTGGATGGATTATTTTGGCAAAGGAGAAATGCTCCCCAACAGGGATTTAAACAAAATTGTGCACAACATTTGAGAGAAAAAAGCTTTTTGAGGGTATGGAACATTTCTGGGATCTTTTGTTTCAGCTCATGAAACATGGGACCAACACTTTACATGTTGTGTTTATATTTTTGTTCAAGTGTACTTTGAATATTTACCTGCTCAGCCAGAGGTGGATGGTTCCTTTCAAGATGTTTTCCTTGCCACTGTTGCCATTGCTTTCTCGTTGTGGTTGTTTAGTTTGGGTGGCAGAAACAGTAAGCACTTTGTGACCTGTACTTCGAATACCGGAAAAGCCCTTCTTTGCACATACAATGTGACTGAAAAGTAAATAACTCACAAACTACCCACATACCATTTTTATTAAATTGGTAGATGCAGTGGACTGTCTTTGCCTAGCCAATCACTAATATGTACTAAATATTCTTCAGACCGGGAGATACCACGACCTGGGTACTCCTTTCCCCAACCTGCACCAGCTGTCCTGCATGGAGGGCCCAGACCGCTTTAGCATCATCGCTGAGTCCAACTTCCCCATCCAGACCCAGCACTACCCTCCCTTCCAAAACCCTGAGCCCTACAAGTTTGCCTACGATGCCCACACCAACATGGGTGAGGCCCCATCCACACTCCAGAAGCAGGCCAACCACCGTCTGTACATGCCCCGGCCTCCGTGTGGCTACGACTTTGCCGTGCCGAGCTATTTAGGCTCGGGCTCCTACACAGCCCTCTATAAGGACCCCAGTAGCCCCCAGGCGGAGGCCCCTGAGCCCAGCAAGGTGAGCTCGGGTCTGGGTACCAGCACGGCCACACCCCACACCACCGGGGTCCTTTCGGGCCACGACCGCAACAACTACGACACGACCGGCAAGCACCACGGCTGGAAACAGATCTTGGGCAAGGGGACGTACAGCGAGCGGGGCGAGTACGGACAGTTTCCTGGCAACACCAACCACCACTACTACAACAGTGAGTACCCGTGCAGGTACCCTGGCCCAGCGCCAGCCACGCCCGCTGCCCTGCAGACCATCATCACCACCACCACCAAAGTGTCCTACCAGCCCTGCCCCAAGTCCTCCGTGGTAAAGTACGGCGACAACATCTACGACGTCAAGGGCCTGCCCAGCTGCAGCTCCCTGCTCGAGGACACCTCGCCCACCTCTTACTCCGATCTCAAGATTCCTGAAGATTCTGGGGTCATCAAGTCTGCGCTGTCGTACCAGCCGGAAACCCTGCCAGCTAAAATCGAGAGGGCTGAGAACTTTGACACTTACCGTTACGGCAACTACGCGTCCAACAGCTATCCCGACAGGGTTTCTCATCCATTTAGATACGACGGAGGGGACTACTAATTGAAGCGGAAGCCACCAAAACAAAGACTGTGATTTGATAGTTATGCAAATGATCAGAAAGAACGCTTGGAACAGACTTTCTGCCACCTTTTATCAGGTTTGTAAAGCTCTATTGTTATTTATATATTTGAGGTGTTGGATTGCATTTGGACTGCTAGTGATGACACTACATTTAGTCTAGACTCTTCTAGGATGTTCCCAACATTTCCCCATTTAATGCATAAGAAAAAGCCACAAAGTAGTTATTATTGCCTTTGGATTTTTTTTAAAAATCAGATTAAATGTGTTTGTAGAATATGAATAATATGTATTCTTAAGGTATTTTGTCTGTTACAATATCACATCATGTTCCTATGGCACTGAAATAAATATTCTATAGACTGGGAATGGCCAACAAAGTATCATGAAAATGCTTGTGGTACAGTGCAACTGTAAATGCAGTCTTCAACTGTACAGTTTGTGAACATTGTTATGTGACATAAAAATTCGATGAGCTCCCACCATAGATTTGACACATTCTGATGCTGTGGTTATGGATGTTGCCTTTTGTTTGGTCAAATTCACTTCATTTACTTCCAGCCCTTTGCAAGACCTTGCAGTTTAAACAAAGTAATTACACTGTTATCGACTGTCTTAAAATACTGGGGGGTGAGGAACATAAGTCAAAAACAAGCTCATTGCCACCCCCCACACACACACTCACTCACTCAGAAAAGGATGTGCTCGTGTCAAAAGGGATGAAGTTGGGCAATTAATCGTCAGGTTTGTCATCGGTCGCTTTCAATCTTGTGGTTCAGAGGCGCCCTGACAAGTATTTCCCTCCACGCTGGGGTAGAGACGAGAGAAAGATAGAGGGAGAAGAGATGAGTCTTTCTCCCCTCCTTCCAGAATGCCGGTAATACCTGACGCTGACAGTATCTCTCCTCGCGGACGGTTCAGCAGGGAAGCGGCGCGGCTTCTTTTCCAAGCTCAACACTCTGACTTCGCCGGGGACTTTTCCTCTGATGTCCCATCTAGATAAACAAATGACTCTCTATTATTGTAAGGACAGAGGTGGTGCTAGCCCTGAATCAGTTTCTCCATATGTGTGATCCTTTTTAGTGTAACTGCGTGCTGACAGGAGACATAATGGGAGCCTTGTCAGACAGACTGATCACAGATGACTAATAACGGCTCGGTTTCAATATTTCAGAAAACTCTTACCTTGTATTGGATTAAATGTACAGAGATGTAGCCTTTTCTATGTAATTAAGCTGGGTTTGTAGGCCAGCTACACCTAATATACAAGGTTTTGACAACATAAACGTTAATATACAACATATTTGTAAAAAAGTTTAAATGTAACGTAGAGCTCATGAGACTGGATAGCCATGACGATGGGTACAGACTGTTAGCCTGTTTCTTCTCTTCAAGATTATAGACTTGGCTGATTTATAGTATATTAGAATCATAGATTATATTACAGTGCACGGTACAGTGCAGTGTATTATTTGTAGGCCCTACTTACACAAATAATGTACTGCAGTACAACACAAAACAGGATTGGCTCATTTGAGTTTTGAGTGATTCATCAAACCTAACTTGTTTAGTTGTGAGGTACATCCGTAGATCTAAATTAACAATACAATTCCCCTCTGTAGGACTGTATGTCTAACAAAAACATGGGTCCTGGCTTTATTTCACAGTCCTGTTTCAGCTTCCACTTGTTTAGTACAGTATTTACAATGAAATTGTGACAATGGATACTTTTTAGCACTTCTCAAAAAATTAACTGCTGAAGCATTACACATTCCGCAGTAGAAATGTGAAGGTCATTTCCGATTGAATTGACATATGCAGCGTCAGCTGTGAATGCAGTCTCCGCTAAAGCAGGAACACTGCCTTTACATTTCAATCACACTGTAAAGCTGAACTTCCGCGATGCGGATTGAATACAGCCCTCCTGGAACCAAATTGCAGGCCTACATACTGATGTTGTAGTGCTTTCTTCTAATGAGTGATCAATCAAATGTATTTATAAAGCCCTTTTTACATCAGCAGATGTCACAAAGTGCGACACAGAAACCCAGCCTAAAACCCCAAACAACAAGCAATGCAGATGTAGAAGCACAGTGGCTAGGAAAAACTCCCTATAAAGGCAGGAACCTAGGAAGAAACCTAGAGAGGAACAGGGCTCTGATGTGTGTGTAACTCTGTATTTCACTGTCCAGTTTTAGATGGTTTCTGTAGGTTACAACTTGGATAGTAGTCAGTATTTTCTTTCAAGCATTGACTCAAGCTGTGTTAAACTCACATTCACACTGGATGAAAAACAAGTCAAATTGTTCTGTTTTTGACCCTCAACATATAATTATCAACATAACTTTCACCACTACCAACAATTTGTATTGTAGTACATGTACTACAAATAGTAGTGGTGGTGGTAGCTAATAATAGTACAAATAACCTCATTAGGGAACATTCCAGAACACGTGGATTCTTCACCCAAACACAGCAAACTTTAACCTCTAGGCCTCTGACCCCTGCTTGACCTTTGATCTTTCTCTGTCATGAAACCTGTCTTGAATTCCACTGAGGGGTTGACTAAGCTAGTATGCTCTACTCAGAAGGTACAGAACCACGGCACTGCTGTCAGGGCTGTAGCACTGGCTGGCTGATGGGTGCCTGATTAATGTTGGTGAATCTGCAGCCACCCCTATATTCCTCCCCCAGCCCTCATCCTACACCATCATACTTCAAGAGGTTTTGTTTACAAACAGTGGGATAGAGATATGCCATGCTTAAAAGCAGGTGCCAGGTTATCTCTCCAACCATATAGCGCTTCAAAGGGATCCAAAAGCCACTCAGAAGTGGGACGATGCCTTTGACTGTTGAACACATTATGGGCCTTGGCAAGCATTGCGAACAACGAGGGTTGCAGTGCCCAGTACAGAACATGTATATTGGGAAAACTAAAGTAACTTAAAGGGCCAATCTGCAGTTTATACATCCATTTTTGGACTTATACTTTAATGATATGTACTCATTGATTCTTGAAGAATTTAATTTATAAATGCCTCATGAGCTTAGTTCAACTGTCGTACCCCATCCAAAGCTTGCTTACCTCCAATGTTTGTAAACAAAGTAAATGTAAACAATCACTATATAGCCTCAAAACATGGGTACATTTTTTTTACAATTTGAATACGTCCTTGCATCCATAGTTCTATACATTTGAGAGTGGTTACATTTCTCCAGCCCCATCCCTCAGATTTTTACCTCAATTGCACATTTCTGCTTTAAAGCTGGTAAACACAGACTACCAGTAGGAAAGCATTGTATTGTACCTTCATGGTTAAATTTTCCCTTTCAAAAGCAACAAACATTTGCTTTCTGCATTGACATGTCTCTTTTTTACCATTGCACATTTTCAACATTTCTCCCCAAAGAATGGGGCTTTGAGTATTTTTCCAAAAAGCATTCCTGTGAAAATGAAGATGGAAGGTCCCAGGTGGTGGGCCCACTGAACCAGCCTTCCAACAGCTTGAGCAACAGCCTTTTACGCTCCTCAACAGACCCTCTACTACTTTTACATTAGCAGCTGAGCGGTGGTGGTAGTGATGGTGGTAGTGGTACACAGCACAGGCAGGCTAGGTGCTCTCTAGCTCTGTAGGCCTCTCTTTCTCTCTACAGGTCACTCAGGCTGATTAGTGCAGGGCCTCAGCTGCTCCTAGCCAGAAAAATAGGCCATTTATACAGCCCTTTTTCTCTCTGTCTGAGTGTACCTCACACACGCACACACACACACTGATGGGCGCATAAATAAAACACACACACACACTGATGGGCGCATAAACATTTTGTGGACCAACAATCGATTCCCAATCAACATACTATTTTCCCTAACCCATAACCTTAACTGCCTAATCCATAAACCTAAATTAGGCTTTTTACAAGTGAGGACTTCTGGTACTCACAAGTATAGTAAAGCGTGTACACACACACACGGCCTCAAATGGTGAGCCTTTCAGCTTTTCTGATCCCTTTAAGTGAGAACCATTGATGAGTGACTTCTATACTGTTTGCTCTTGAAGAGCCCAGAAACACATTCTGTTTCACCTATAGATTACACAAAGCTGATTCATCACACCACAGCTACCTCCAGTCAAATCCATACATAAATGCAGATGAAACTCATCTGTGACACAATAATAATTAACTAAAAACTCATCAATCTCCGACAAGTTAAGTCTCTCACTGTTTTTTTTTAGCTTCTTCTTCAAACAACAACAGTCAACGACAATCATGCCACGGTTCACACATCTGGTCTTCAGACACGTACTGTAAGTCTGCTAGCCTAGGAAGCTGTCGCACCTGATGGATTCTGTTGTTTTGCCCTTAGCCGTGAACCGAAGCAAGAATCTCGGGCATGCCAGTCTGAAGATGTCACATAATTGTTAAGAATAGATGGTTAGGGACAGGTTATTCTTTATACCAGGCCTCGATATCTCTGCCTGAAAGGCTGCTGGAATGCAGGTGCTTTGCTGAATGCGGCGGCCATGTTTCATTAACATAAATAAACTGAAACCGATTCTAAAGGGCACTGAGCGCTAGAGTCCATGTCACCACAACGCCTGCAAAAACAAAACCTGTGCCTATTGTTTCCCTTTAAACCTTCATCTGCCGCATTGGACTGTAATATCAATAACTGCTGTTGACAGCAGACAGCCCAGTCTGGCAGCTTAAGTGTTGTATAATTTGTAAGAGGGCAGAGCATGTCCGATGTACCTGCCAGTATTTAACGTCTCCACTAGGGCCCCACAAAAGGGGTTTAAATGGTCAATGGGAAATGGATACAACGTATTGTATTGTCACTTGAATGACTGTCACTACAATATAAGCTATATCAGTTTTTGAGTAATATCTCAAAAAAATGTGGATGGAACACAGTACACTCTTAGACTAGGTTTCCAAATGGGTTCTTCGTCCCCATAGGACAGGGGTCACCAACAGGTTGATAGCAATTGATTGGTCGATCTCCAAGGCATTCCTAGTCGATCGCCAAGGATTCAATAAAAAGCCCAACGATAAAGCCTTGCGTTCCTATTTTTTTTTCTCGTGCGGTAGGCACATCCGATTCAGCAGCCCTGCGTGCCGGGTAGGTGAAGTGTTCCCATTTTGAACCATTTCATGTGTCTGAAGGTACAAACTCTCCCTTCCTGGCGGGCCCAGAGAGCAATTCAAGTGCACTATAGGCCAGTGGAGGCTCCTCAGTGAATTTAATCAAATAAAACAACTGTGAAACATTAAAGTTATCCTTTTTAGATAAAACTATACTTAATATATACACATAATCAAATAATTGAGTAAAACATTTTGCAATGAAGGTCTACAGTAGCCTCAGCAGAACTCTGTAGCATAGCACCATGGTATAGGCGGAGGACAACTAGCTTCTGTCCTCCTCTGGGTACATTGATTTTAATACAAATCCTAGGAGGCTCATGGTTCTCACCCCCTTCCATAGACTTATGCAGTAATTATGACAACTTCCGGAGGACGTCTTCCAACCTGTCAGAGCTCTTGCAGCATGAACTGACATGTTGTCCACCCAATCAAAGGATCAGAGAATGAATATAGTACTGAAAGTATAAGCTACAGCTAGCTAGCACTGCAGTGTATAAAATGTGGTGAGTAGTTGACTCAAAGAGAGAAAGAAAATAGTTTAACAGTTTTTGAACAAATTAGTTTGTTCCAAAATTAAGGAGAAGTGAGAGAGAGCTAGCTATATATACACTGCTCAAAAAAATAAAGGGAACACTTAAACAACACAATGTAACTCCAAGTCAATCACACTTTGTGAAATCAAACTGTCCACTTAGGAAGCAACACTGATTGACAATACAGTTCACATGCTGTTGTGCAAATGGAATAGACAACAGGTGGAAATTATAGGCAATTAGTAAGACACCCCCAATAAAGGAGGGGTTCTGCAGGTGGTGACCACAGACCACTTCTCAGTTCCTATGCTTCCTGGCTGATGTTTTGGTCACTTTTGAATGCTGGCGGTGCTTTCACTCTAGTGGTAGCATGAGAGAGAGTCTACAACACACACAAGTGGCTCAGCTGGTGCAGCTCATCCAGGATGGCACATCAATGCGAGCTGTGGCAAGAAGGTTTGCTGTGTCTGTCAGCGTAGTGTCCAGAGCATGGAGGCGCTACCAGGAGACAGGCCAGTACATCAGGAGACGTGGAGGAGGCCGTAGGAGGGCAACAACCCAGCAGCAGGACCGCTACCTCCGCCTTTGTGCAAGGAGGAGCAGGAGGAGCACTGCCAGAGCCCTGCAAAATGACCTCCAGCAGGCCACAAATGTGCATGTGTCTGTTCAAACGGTCAGAAGAAGACTCCATGAGGGTGGTATGAGGACCCAACGTCCACAGGTTGGGGTTGTGCTTACAGCCCAACACCATGCAGGACGTTTGGCATCTGCCAGAGAACACCAAGATTGGCAAATTCGCCACTGGCGCCCTGTGCTCTTCACAGATGAAAGCAGGTTCACACTGAGCACATGTGACAGACGTGACAGAGTCTGGAGACGCCGTGGAGAGCGTTCTGCTGCCTGCAACATCCTCCAGCATTACCGGTTTGGCGGTGGGTCAGTCATGGTGTGGGGTGGCATTTCTTTGGGGGGCCGCACAGCCCTCCATGTGCTCGCCAGAGGTAGCCTGACTACCATTAGGTACCGAGATGAGATCCTCAGACCCCTTGTGAGACCATATGCTGGTGCGGTTGGCCCTGGGTTCCTCCTAATGCAAGACAATGCTAGACCTCATGTGGCTGGAGTGTGTCAGCAGTTCCTGCAAGAGGAAGGCATTGATGCTATGGACTGGCCCGCCCATTCCCCAGACCTGAATCCAATTGAGCACATCTGGGACATCATGTCTCGCTCCATCCACCAACGCCACGTTGCACCACAGACTGTCCAGGTGTTGGTGGATGCTTTAGTCCAGGTCTGGGAGGAGATCCCTCAGGAGACCCTCCGCCACCTCATCAGGAGCATGCCCAGGCATTGTAGGGAGGTCATACAGGCACGTGGAGGCCACACACACTACTGAGCCTCATTTTGACTTGTTTTAAGGACATTACATCAAAGTTGGATCAGCCTGTAGTGTGGTTTTCCACTTTAATTTTGAGTGTGACTCCAAATCCAGACCTCCATGGGTTGATCAATTTGATTTCCATTGATAATTTTTGTGTGATTTTGTTGTCAGCACATTCAACTATGTAAAGAAAAAAGTATTTAATAAGAATATTTCATTCATTCAGATCTAGGATGTGTTATTTTAGTGTTCCCTTTATTGTTTTGAGCAGTGTATATTTTTTGTTTAATTTTCACTTTCAATTAGCTGGCGAATGCAGCTAGCTAGTTTACCCTACACTCGGTTCAAACAGAGAGGGATGCTATTGTAGCTAGCTGGCTATGGCTATCCAACACTCTTCCAAGGTAAGCTTTTGGTTTTATTCATTTATTGCCACCGGGCCCCACTAATGTTACTGCTAAACTGCTTTCTGACTGTACACTGTACTGCATGATTGTAGCAGGCTTACTAATGCATTGGTTCTAGTAGCTATGTTGACTATGACGTGACAACGATGTAGGCTGCGTGTAGCTGTTAGCGTCATGATACGAAGGTTTGGCTTGGAAATGCTTTTAGCCTGGCCACAGGCAGCTGATGTGTTGTGTCCACTGCAGTCCACAAGCGAAGGAAAAAGATGAGAGGATGAAAGCGCATAGATAGTGAAGTGTGTGATCAAGGGTGTATTCATTCCGCCAAATCTGCTGAAAAATATATCTTAAACAGAAGCAAATGGAATGAAACAGGGATAAACATAACTGAATTTGTCCAATAGAAACTCTAGTTTGCAACTGTTGGACTAATGATTACACCCTAGATCAGCTAGATGCATGCAAGAGTGTGCAAGGCGGTATTGAATGTGTCACTGTCTGTCACCTTGATTACTCAAAATGTTCTCTACCTGTGCACCTATGTTGTAAACTTTCATTCATAGGCTAGGTTGTGACGGGTATAGGGAAAATGTGAGTGTCATGCAGTTGCCTAAACCTATCTATGTTTCATTGAGCTGGGTGAATAGAATATGAATGACAGTCATCCAATAAGCTGTAATAAAAATAAGAACATGTCCATAAAAAAGTAATCCTCCCTCATCTTAAACGGCACTAACTGCCACTGCTATAGGCCTATCGCTGGCCAATCAGATGGCTCAGATTCCCGTGTCTGCAGTAACGTATTAGCAAAGTTGATACTGTGAGATTTCAAAACTTTTAAAACCATGACTAGAGGGAGACTTGTCAACGAATACAGCAAAGATCTGCAGTTTTTACGAGTGAGTTTTTATAATTTCTTACTCAGCACTGTCAACACACAAAATGTGCGTTCTCCCTACTTCCAGTCACGCTACAACCAGCACTGCAGCTGTAATGAATGAGTATGAAAGTGTATCTATAAGCTTGCGTTGTTATTATTAGCCTCTTGGGTCTTTTTTAATGTTGAGGAATATTTAACTAGAACTATTTTAGGTTCCATATAGAGCCCTATGTAGAAAGGTTTCTACATGGAACCCAAAATGGTTCTATCTGGAACCCAAAAAAGTTTTACCTGGAACCAAAAAGGGTTCTCATATGGCAGTCATCAAACAGTCAAAATGAAAGCCAAGATCTACCGCTCACATTTCTTTAAAACATGACTTAAAAAACATAAGCCTATGCAACACTAACCTATTAAAAACAGTACTGTAGCCATTAGTTTTTTTGCAGTAGGCTATAGTCCCAATACATTATCACTGCATATTGGCTTTACTTTAATTGACCTGCCAATGCACTGTTGTTCAGACCATTTTTTTGAGGTAGGCTATATGATCACACCAGAACTAAACGGGTTCTACCTGGAACCAACCAAGGGTTCTTCAAAGGGTTCTCATATGGGGACAGCCGAAGAACCCTTTAATATTCTAGATAGCATCTTTTTTTGTAGTTATCACAATGAATTCCCTGTTTCGGTTGTCTGACAGATTCAACTCAAGTCACCCTCCCTTCATCCAGTATGAACGCATCTATCAAACTCTCCCGGATCTCTCCTCTACCTTTGCCAAAGATTTTGATGGAACCATTAAGTCTTCCAGAGAGCTGAGAGCCCCTTGAAGGCAAGGGGATGGAGGAAAAATATGTTTGATTAAGGACAAAGCAGACGGCCATGCTCGGTTTGCTCCATCGGGGCTGGGAGTAAACCAGCCGGGCCTCAGATCTCCCCCTCTCACAGCTCCCCTGAACCCCAACTGAGCCTTCCAGCACGGGGAAAGATTAGCACCTGCAGTACCGAGGATCGTACGTATTCCCCCCCCCCCCCCCCACACCCCACACCTGTCGGAATATAAATGCCCTGACGGATGAGTCCAAAGAGGCCTAGAGAGAAATGCGGTACAGGTATCTGTAAAATCCATGTGTCAATTTGTTTTTATTGGCTGAACAATGGCAGAGAGAGTTTAAAATCTCCATCTAACTGTAACAAAGTAGCCCAACAGTGAAAGATTTGTTCATGGATCTCGTATAGGGCCATGTGGATGGATTTCTGAAGGTATGCCGAGACCTCACACTCAAAAGTGTCAAAGGAGAATTTGGACGTCCATGTCAATGACTGTAAGTATGGAAAAAGAATCCTTAATAATTCGGACCCCCCCCTCCATTATCGGGTCTTAACGAGAGGACCCAGAATGTAAAGCTATCATTTATAGTATAAACTGCCAGAGGAAGATGTCCAACTGGTATCATCACCATCTATTCTTGGGATCTGGGCAGAGTCAGGATCTGTTGTTTGTCTGTAAACCAATGACTGGAGCCAATGATCTCAAACAGGCACCAGGAACTAACTCAAAATAGACTAGAGAAGGGAAGGGCTTCAAAATGGGGCCTATTTTCACAGGTAAGGTAAGAGCAGACGGACGTGGGAAAAATATGGCCTGTGCAGAGTAAGGATCGGTTGTTTGTCTGTAAACCAATGACTTGGGCCAAAGATCCTGCCGAGCCTGAAAAAAAGATTCCAGAAGGAAATACCATCAAAAAGGAGCCCATTTTCCCAGGTAAGGTTAAATAGTCGTTTTTATTTTAGCCAACCTATTTGTGGCTTTGTATTAGTTACCATAATACATGGCATGGGGCTAAAGCTACCAATCATAACAGTTTGTCAACTAATTTACTGGCCCTCTTTACATCACTTTTCTTATAAACTGCTACCAGACAAGGTGGTTGGGCACTAGCTAACAGTGACAATGCCTGCATAGGGTATTCTATGAGGCAGCACTGAATATTTAGAGCATAGAGCATAGAGCATTTACAGTAACACCCTGAGGTGTCTAAATAATGGCTTTCCTCATGTCTCAGAACATAAACACGGCCCTCATTTCCAAATGACTGAACTAATCCCTAATCCCCATGAAGTTACATTTCCTGTGTTTACTAATTTAGCATTAGCGATAAACAGTCAAACATATGAATATGGTCCCAGATTGTATCAGCGTAAACCAGTGATTTGCATCAACACAGTGTTTGATTAGTACATGTAGCTAACCAATGATGTATGAATTTAAGTATGGGATACATAGCAAATATGATGACTGGCAGACTAAGATCGTTGACCAGTATCATATTGACAAAAGACTATGGGACCTGGACATGTCAATCAAAAACTCAATCTGGTTCTAGGAACAAATTAAATTTTATGCATTAGTTCAAATATTCTTTCATACAGTGGTTAACAGCGTATGAAATAGGGCTCTATGCACATATGTGCTATGTACAGATGTAGGATCTTAATTTGATCCCCGGTTGCAGGAGAACCTTCCTGCAATATATGTAATATTTGCTGTGCATTTGCGGTTTAAAAAGGCTTCTGAAGTTTGTCACTTCCACAAATGTATGACTTGAATTTCCTTCACGAAAAATGTATTAACCCCTACAAAAATGTCTATTTATAATCCACATAATAATTCACATTTCCTGTTGCTGCAGGATTATTTTCCTGATGTAGCAAACTGGCTCAAATTAAGATCCTACATATGTATGCGCCTTATGTACTATAACTATGATTTCAAAATCTGAATCATATAACAAACTTGTACATCCAATTAATGAGTTTCATATTATACAAGTGCTGAATTTACAGTACAATTGACATTGAGAATACAATGCTTGAAAAAAATCCATCAATGACCTAATGACTCTGAAAATCATTTTTGGTTGAGACGTGACCAAACACTTTCCTGTATCCGAGCATCAAGAACGTCTGTTCTGCTTCATTTCACTTGTGTACTGTCTCGGGGTCAGCAATCAGTCATCCGATCCTTATCATGAGTTTAGAGGGATGATTAAATGTTTTACCAGAATATGTTGCAGACATTAGACCTAGACTGCTGCTGCACCTACAACCAACACATGAAGGGTTTCATTCCAAAATGCTATATATCCAGTTTCATAAACGTTGGTAAATTAACTTTTATTGTTTAAAGAAATTATGAAAAAGATCTGTGTTTTTTTAACTATCTTATTATGGCATGTTCAATGACAGACGTATTTTTAAAAAATCTTTCACTTGATGGTTTAATTCCAGAGACACAAATAATCAACAATTTTTTTTTGCAAAATGCTGTATATCTGCCTCTCAGAGAAATAAGTAGCACTGCTAGGTTTTACAGTCAAATGTAACAAATAACTACATTTTTTATAAAGAACTGTACAAATGATACATTTGTGACATCAATATAAATAAGATAATAAAATAATAATAATTCAATTCAGTAATATGAAATCTGTATGTAAAACATTAACATTTTACATTTAAGTCATTTAGCACATGCTCTTATCCAGAGGGACTTACAGTTAGTGCAATCCACCTTAAGATAGCTTTGTGAGACAACCATATCACAGTCAAATATACAGGATATGAACATTTCAATCCAGCTAAACAATGGATATATAGCGTTTTGCAAAAAAACACATTCATAAAATCGACAAAATAAAACATTGAGAACAGTAATATTTTACACACACATGAAGGTACCCATTGGCAATCATTTCTGATGAAATAACACAAATGTGAAAAATTGGTGGATATAGAGTTTTGGAAATAAACTCTTCACATATTTAAGCACTCAATAAATTCAGCCACGGTGAACTACAGACAAGTTATGACAGAAAACAACCCCACACTTGTCTTGCGTCAAGATAAACTTTGAGTAAGCCAACTTCATTCTTCTCAACTGAACCAGAAAGACTTCCTCTGCTGTGAATGGAAGGTGAGAAAATACAGACTAAGAAACTGCTCTTGACTTTTTGTGCGGTTTGTAAAAATGTAGACTGAATGTTACCCTGTCTCGCAACCTATATTACAACAAGGAAAGAATTGTCATACTTATGAGAACCACATTCACACTCATACAATTCATGTTTAAAACTAGAACTGTCAGGTCCATAAGTTTGTGGTATATTTAAACAGCATAACTTGATGGATAATATCTGAAAAACGAAAAGAACCCTTCTACTGCATTAGCAGTTAGAGTACAGGAATAACGTAAAACCACAAAGTGACCTCCACTGTTAATAGTATGTCCTCTATGGCCTAGACCATAGAGGACTGGAATAGCTGTCGGTACTATTTATATTTAGGGACAGGATCTCCACAATACTTTTGAGATAATATTCTATAAAAGGAACAGGAGCTGAAGCAGTAGAACATGTGAGGTGTGCCGGTACTCAGCTCCGGTGAGCTCCTGCCCAAGTCAAGCATTGGCCGAGACAAAGGCAGCAGGCCACAACACCAAGCATGGCTAACAGAACACTGTTTGGAAAAGCTACTTCAAGCCTTTCAGAATTTATTTGGGGTGTGCATACTCTTTATGATTCCTTCTAAATCAAAGTTAATCAAATTGTTGTATTTATTGTGTTCATTACAAATACATTTGTGAAAGTACAAAGTGAATGCAAACCAGGCCTAAACCCCCCATATACCTATAACATGTTATGTTAAATATTATTATCGAGGTCGACAGACTGATGATGACTACGGTACTGTCTGGGGACAGACAGGACAGGTGCAGACGCTGAGGACATGGACAGGATGTCTCACAACTGGAGAAACTCCCACAGTGCCTACCGAGACAGAAGAAGGGTGTGGCCCCCCCCCCCAGTCCAGCCTGTCTCCTCACAAAGGCGCCGGGAGAATAAACACTATCATTTCTCTTTCACGTCCTGACACATTTTTCCTCTCTATCGGTGTGATCTGAACAGCTTGTTACTATTTCATCACATTGACCTTCGTGTGTGTGTGTGTGTGTACACGCGCGCATGAGTGTGTGCGTGTGCCTCTGTCCTCCCTGCCAACAGCCATGCTATTTACTGTATCTACATGCATCAGGTTCATCATCACGAAGGTTGGGAAACTGAGCGTTGGCCATCAATGTTATGTATGTCATGTTATCACAACGAAACAAAATGAATAGTGGCTGCAAAGGACACAGATCAAGGATACAATGCCACCAAAAGTGGTGGAAAACATAACTCATTTATGAAATGTGAAAAGTTAAAAGTGTCGATGCCAACTCCTCTTATATAGATACAGTTGAAGTCAGAAGTTTATATACATCTTGGCCAAATACATTTAAACTCAGTTTTTCACAATTCCTGACATTTAATCCCATTACAAATTCCCTGTTTTAACTTTATTTTAAGAATGTGAAATGTCAGAATAATAGTAGAGAGAATGATTTTTTTCAGCTTTTATTTATTTCACATTACCAATGGGTCAGAAGTTTACATAAACTCAATTAGGTAGCATTGCCTTTAAATTGTTTAACATGGGTCAAATGTTTCGGGTAGCCTTCCACAAGCTTCATACAATAAGGGGTGAATTTTGGCCCATTCCTCCTGACAGAGCTGGTGTAACTGAGTCAGGTTTCTAGGCCTCCTTGCTCGCACATGCACACGCAGTTCTGCCCACAGATTTTCTATAGGTTTGAGGTCAGGGCTTTGTGATAGCCACCCCAAAACCTTGACTTTGTTGACCTTAAGCCATTTTGCCACAACTTTGGAAGTATGTTTGGGGTCATTGTCCATTTGGAAGACCCATTTGCGACCAAGCAAAGACCACTTCCTGACTGATGTCCTGAGATGTTGCTTCAAAATATCCACATCATTTTCCTACCTCATGATACCATCTATTTTTTGAAGTGCATCAGTCCCTCCTGCAGCAAAGCACTCCCACAACATGATGCTGCCACCCCCGTGCTTCACGGTTGGGATGGTGTTCTTCAGCTTGCAAGCCTCCGCCTTTATCCTCCAAACATAATGATGGTCATTATGTCCAAACAGTTCTATTTTTGTTTCATCAAACCAGAGGACATTTCTCAAAAAAGTACGATCTTCGTCCCCATGTGCAGTTGCAAACCGTAGTCTGGCTTTTGTATGGCGGTTTTGGAGCAGTGGCTTCTTCCTTGCTGAGCGGACTTTCAGGTTATGTTGATATAGGACTCGTTTTACTATGGATATAGATACTTGTGTACCTGTTTCCTCCAGCATCTTCACAAGGTCCTTAGCTGTTGTTCTGGGATTGATTTGCACTTTTCGCACCAAAGTACATTCCTCTCTAGGAGACAGAATGTGTCTCCTACCTGAGCGATATGACGGCTGCGTGGTCCCATGGTATTTATACTTGCATACTGTTGTTTATACAGATGAACGTGTTACCTTCAGGCATTTGGAAATTGCTCCCAAGGATGAACCAGACTTGTGGAGGTCTACAATTGTTGTACTGAGGTCTTGGCTGATTTCTTTTGATTTTCACATGATGTCAAGCAAAGAGGCACTTAGTTTGAAGGTAGGCCTTGAAATACATCCACAGGTACACCTCCAATTCACTCAAATGATGTCAATTAGCCTATCAGAAGCTTCTAAGGCCATGACATAATGTTTTGTAATTTTCCAAGCTGTTTTAAGGCACAGTCAAATTAGTGTATGTAAACTTCTGACCCACTGGAATTGTGATACAGTGAATTGTAGGTGAAATAATATGTCTGTAAACAATTGTTGGCAAAATGACTTGTGTCATGCACAAAGTAGATGTCCTAACAAACTTGCCAAAACTATAGTTTGTTAACAATACATTTGTGTGGTTGAAAAGTAGTTGAAAAACGTGGTTGAAAAACGAGTTTTAATGACTCCAACCTAAGTGTATGTAAACTTCCGATTTTAACTGTAAGTAGGTTGTCGGGGCTTCCACAAGTTAGCCTGGTCCAGTTTAGCATAACAACAACCATTGAAGTTGTCTAAACAGCACAAACAGTTCTGGGACCAGGTTATCCACAGGTGTCATCGTCTTGTACCTTGTGAACCCCTCCAGATCCACAAACCAAACAGTGACATGTTACTACTGGACCCCCTTCCTCATAACAGCCTATAAGCTCCTTGTGAACGCTAAATCACTGTAACTGGATTAGGCTTGCTGGTTGGGCAAGGGTTGCCCCCACTGGTCCTCCTGTTGCCGGGTGGGGGGTGTTGATTCTTGCCTGACCCTCCAAAAGAGATGAACCCCAGCCAAGTCAGCAGGTATGAGATATACCTGGTGTAAAACGAGAAGACAAGCAGGTGTGTGTACGTATGTGTGTCATGCTTGAATATGTGTGTGTGTGTGTGTGTGTGTGTGTGTGTATGTCATGCTTGAATATATGTGTGTGTGTCATGCTTGTGCTTGGACACCCTTATTTTTTTCAGGTTAACCCGCTCTTGTACCACCCCCCTCCACACCCCCATTCATCCATGTTAATCATTGTTTCCTGGTTCATGTAGAGAGCAGCAGAGCACATTAGCCGTGTTATGTCTGTGTGCTAAAATGAAGTGCTAATGGATTTGACGGGGACCAAGAGAGAGAGAGAGAGAGTGCAAGCTGTGTTTGAAGCAACCAGTTTGTTTGCCCTCTCAGCTGCCTTTTGTATGAGGCATTTCGTTTGTCTTTGTTGAAGATAAAAACATTACAACTCGTCAGTGTCATCCGCAGACACGCAACACTGGAAACATCTGTGTGTAGGCCACAATAGCTGGGGGAAATCAGTTGTGTGTTTAAAGAAAAAAACTGGAACACAATGCAATAGCTTCACGTCAAGGAATAGGTAACCATCCAGGCACAATACGATTTCCTATGTTCGCAATGGAAATGGTTTGCTTCCTGGTTTGCGTAAGGTTTGTTGTCATATCACCCATTTTATTCATTGGGTCTTCACTGTGCGCTGTGTAAGTTAGTACTTAAACATTTTCCTGTCTTTCCGATTCAATGTAAGAAATCTTTGATTTAAAGTTGTCTAGCTTTAAAGCATGAGCCTAAAGTCAACATACCGAGAGCAAAACACAAATCAAAAGAAAAGGAAAACAAATAGTCTGCTTCTTAAAAGTGAGCACCGTTTGGCCCTCAGGGCATGTACACACAAGAGTTCGGGCACGGAGAGCAAGTTGCAAATGCATCTACTTGATCTCTAATTTAATCCTGATGAAGGTGGTGAAAGGGTGTCTGTGTAGCTTGGCGGGGCGGAAGGGCACCACGAGCGAAGACGATGATGATGATGCACCACCAGAGAACGCAGAGAGAGAGAGAGAGAGAGAGAGCTGGAAGGGATGGATCAGCGCCATGGGGTAATCCCCATATCAGCGGCACCTCATGAGCTCATGAGCAAGCGCCGCGACGCCCCTCTCATCACCCTTCAACCCCCTTATGGCTGACACCCAACACTAACAGGGCAAACAGGGGTTGCACAGGGATGAGTCTGTACGCTAACTCACATGTGGGTGGTAGGGTGGTGTAGCTTCGATGTGTCAATTATTTACCTTAGAGACCTGCCCCAGTGTGTATTGATAGGTATGAATGAATGGTACTATTTTACCAACAGAAAAAAGAGCCATACGGTACAAGGCATGAACATATTGGAGCTAGTTGGATGAAGAAGACACCTGCCTAAATTAATTCACACTTTCAATCTAATAAATGGACAGCAAAAATGATATTGACAATGATACATACAGAGGCAGTGGTAAGGGGCCGCCACTGACCTCAATGACCTGTCAAGGCTAAAGGACAAAGTGATGAGGAGGAATGTAAAGGATGCTGCTGTGAGAGACGTCCTTATAGACAGCCACTCACCTGGAACTGCCATTCGTCCAAGAGAGGACACTTAGACGTCTGCCTCGAGGCTTGCAATGGAAAGTTTGGTGCATAAGAAGGGAATATTTATTTGCAAAATAATTTCATTGGAAATGTCTCTGTCGTTCGAACACTAGCATGTCCTAATCCCTCAACAGGTAATTAGCGAATAACAAGATCATCATCATCATCATCATTAATCATGTCTTGGCATTAAAGCTGATAATGGTCTCCAAGTTCTCAGTGACGCACATATAAAAATAGTTTACAGCTATTTTATCACAACATCAGTGCCCTCCACAGGTATCATAGCACTGCCATATCTCAGAGATCTTCAGCATCTAAACATGATAGGTAGTGACATCAGCCGTTGGCATCATGAATCATGCGAGTCAGAGAAAACCATGTGATTTGAGTGTAGTAGGGTCAGGTGATTGTTGCCGCTGCGTTGTGAGTGACACAACTCTAAACAAATGCAAGTGCCAGGAAATGGATGTCAGGGACGCATAAGCAAAAGTGGAGTCAAAAGTTGAAAACCAACCACTGCGAAATCCTATAGCATCCAACCTGATGGTGCCTGTGAAAAACTGTGTGACGTTCCCATAGAGCCCCACAGTGGAGGTGTCATAATACCCATGAAACCTAGCGGTCACAGGGAAATGGTTCCAATCATTTTTACACCATTCATTTTTTCGATAGGGGATTTTAGAAACACGTAAAATAAAAGCTGTATTTCATGTAGGCTTGCCCTGGCGCAACATTTTAATAACCGTGTATATCTCTCTAGGACAAGCTGACTTTTATCAATATATTCAGCTCTATTTTCTCTCAAAAATGGTAATTAGCATCAAAGTAGATATCATGCAAAACTACAAATCCCTGCAAGCTCCTGCACGTATTCTCTAGCTGACACCTTTGCCAACAAGTATTGTGTCAATTTAAAACTTGCACAAGACAGTTCACAGAAGTGTCAATTTAAAGAAATGAAGCAAATTTATTCATTGCTACATTTAGCCAACATTAGATGGTAAGAATGTCTGGATTAACTTTTGCCTCGATTCGGTAATCTCGTCCAGATCCGCATGGCATTTCTAGCTCTTTATGATATCCACATTAGCAGCTAATTAGCATTTCATTTTGGGGAGGTAAATACAGGCCAATATATTGATAAAAGTCACCTTGTCCTAGAGAGATTTACACAGTTATCAAAACGTCAAGCCAAGGTAAGCCTACACGAAACCCAGACCTCATTTTAAGTGTTTCTTAAACACCCTATGGAAAAAAATGAAGGGTGTAAAAATGATTGGAACCATTTCCCTGTTTGACCTCTAGATTTTATGGGTATTATGACTCATACTCATCGCTGCAGGTAATTGTCTTGTCACTCTTGCTGCGGGTGATTCTCTGATCCACCTCTACACAGACGACACCATTCTGTATACATCTGGCTCTTCTTTGGACACTGTATTAACAAATTAGCTTCAATGCCATACTTCACTCCATCCGTGGCCTCCAACTGCTCTTAAATGCTAGTAAAACGAAATGCATGCTTTTCAACCGATCGCTGCCGCACCAGCCCGCCTGACTAGCATCACTACTCTGGACGGTTCTGACTTAGATTATGTGGACAACTACAAATACCTAGGTGTCTGGTTAGACTGTAAACTCTCCTTCCAGACTCATATTAAACATCTCCAATCCAAAATTAAATCTAGAATCGGATTCCTACTTCGCAACAAAGCATCCTTCACTCACGCTGCCAAACATACCCTCGTAAAACTGACCATCCTACCGATCCTCGACTTTGGCAATGTCATTTACAAAATAGCCTCCAACACTCTACTCAGCAAACTGGATGCAGTCTATCACAGTGCCATCCGTTTTGTCACCAAAGCCCAATATACCACCCACCACTGCGACCTGTAGGCTCTTGTCGGCTGGCCCTCGCTACATATCCGTCGCCAGACCCACTGGCTCCAGGTCATCTATAAGTCTTTGCTAGGTAAAGCTCCGCCTTATCTCAGCTCACTGGTCACCATAACAACACTCACCTGTAGCACATGCTCCAGCAGCTATATCTCACTGGTCATCCCCAAAGCCAACACCTTCTTTGGCCACCTTTCCTTCCTTCCTTTCTGTGCTGCCAATGACTGGAACAAATTGCAGAAATCACAGAAGTTGGAGACTTATATGTCCTTCACTAACTTTAAGCATCAGCTATCGCTGCAGCTGTACACAGCCTATCTGTAAATAGCCCATCCAATCTACCTACCTCATCCCCATATTGTTTTTATTTACTTTTTTGCACACCAGTATTTCTACCTGCACATTATCATCTGCACATCTATCACTCCAGTGTTAATTTGCTAAATTGTAATTACTTCACTACTATGGCCTATTTATTGCCTTACCTCCTCACGCCATTTGCACACACTGTATCTAGACTTTTTCTATTGGGTTATTGACTGTACGTTTGTTTATTCCATGTGTAACTATGTTTTGTTTTTTGTGTCATACTGCTTTGCTTTATCTTGGCCAGGTCGCAGTTGTAAATGAGAACTTGTTCTCAACTGGCCTATTTGGTTAAATAAAGGTTACATTTTAAAAATATATATATAAAAATAAAATACTTCTAATTCCTAAAGAAAATATAATTTTTACTTACATACATAAAGGGACTCACTAAACACAAATGCTTTGTTTGTAAATGATGTATGCGTGTTGGAGTGCGCCCCTGGCTATCTGTAAATAAAAAATGTCATAAAAATTGTTCCATCTGGTTTGCTTAATATAAGAAATTTGAAATTATTTATACTTTTACTTTTGATACTTAAGCATATTTTAGCAATTACATTTAGTTTTGATACTTAAGTATATATAAAACCAAATAGTTTTAGACTTTTACTCAAGTAGTATTTTACTGAGTGACTTTCACTTTTACTTGAATGATTTTCTATTAAGGTATCTTTACTTTTACTCAAGTATGACAATTGAGTACTTTTTCCACAACTGTCTATATGTCATAACTGTGTCAATCTAGAAATTATATGAATAGGCTTGGGGTGAATGTCATCTGTTTTAACATAGGTAGCCAAGGAAGTGTAGTCGTGTCACTTCCTATAGGAAATATATCCCATTGGTGATTGCTGTAAACATTGTTTTATTCAATTATATTCTTATATTCTAAACCCCATACATCAGAATAAGGGTACTCTTACCACACTCTCATCATTTCATAAAATGTTGATAAACTTTATTTTATTAGCATATAAAGACCTTTTTGAGACTTCATCCCATACTGTCTTAATGAAAGTAACTGGTGTTTCAGATCGAAAGTCGAATAGAAAGAAAAAATACAGTATTTGTGAAGTTGAGTATATGGTTTAATAGAGTACCACTGTATTTTAAAATAAAAAAACAACAACTTTATTTAACTAGGCAAATCAGTTAATTAAGAACAAATTCTTATTTACAACGATGGCAAGTAGGCAAAAATATAAGTAGTAGAGTAAAGTACAGATACCCCAAAAAACTACTTAAGTAGTACTTTAAAAGTATTTTTACTTAAGTACTCCACACCACTGCCCATAGAAGCAAAAAATAAAACATTTAAAAGTGTACTTTTCTTGCAACAACTGAATTACTTTTGTAAGTTACTCTTCTGTTCGTTGATGCTTTTTAGAAAAAGGGTCCTGAATCAGATGGAATCTCTGTCTGTGCACTGGAGAAGTATAAAATGTCTGTTTTCAGATCGGATGATAACTTCCCAGATCTAAAGTTAAGATAAAACCCAGTCCTGGCATTGGACAGGCATGTGACATGGAGGACAATTCTCCCAAATATGTAAACTGAAGAAGTCCTCTGGTGCCCAATGAAAAAGAGTGCCTCGTCTCCCCCTGCAATTGCATAATGCAAATACTGACATGCTCTGGTAGCTATAGATTAATTAGCACCACTGTCTTGTATCTGAGATTGTCGAACTTGGACACTAAAGCAGAGACTGGCTCCGTTCCAGAGGCACACCAAGCCAACCTGAAAATAGTGCCGAAACAGTCCCTCCGATTCTTTTGAAATCAAAAACCCTGATAAACCTGATGGATATAATGCCCGCAAGTCCATACAGGAGCACAATAGCAAATTAAGAAACCGTTCCACAAAGAAGATCCAAAATGGCTGTTCCTTATTTGGAACCTTCGCTAGTTTAGGTCTTGGAAAGTTTGTATACAGTTGCATTCTTTACTATCTCCAGACATTGCTGATGCATTCAGAACACATGGTTGTTTAGATGATGTAAAGAAACTGATACTTTATCAAAGCTACCAGCATGAGTTTTTTCCTCCCTCCATTTTGGCTCTGGTCCCACCAGTGTGAGAGGTGCCTACGTGCAGTTCTTCTGCAGTAGTGGTGTGAACTGGCAGTCAATATGAGGCTGACCAGGAGATTAGACTTTCAACAGGTCTAACCTGTACAGTTCGGCATCAGTAGCTTCTGCATTCAAAATAAACTTTTGGCGACCATATCGCTTCATGCACATTCTGCGCAGTGTGAGTAATGATCCTGCTAGCAGACCACAGACAAATGCAGACGAGGTATTGTGACAACCCGGTTCACGCCCCGGTGAAGCTTTTCCAGGTTGATAGAGAGGTTGGCGCCAAACTTGGGGAAACTGTACCAAAAGTACCAACAAGATACACAGTAGTTAAAGATGCAGTCCGGGATCTTAAGCACTTAACGATTCATAAGGGATGACGTATTACACAATTGTGCAAAATTTTTGGGGACTATTTTCAAAACAACTACTTGCTGAAATTATAAAAAACTCTGGAGCATCACTTTAATGTGAACTCAGATACTGCCCAGCTAGCACAGCCCATTTGGTTCCTTGGAAGTTCTGGGAACATACGTTTTTGGTTTCCCATTGGTTCTGGGAACAATGATATCAGTTTCCTGACCAGTTAAACGTTTTGAGAACGGAAGTGAACTTTTAGACTGTTCTGGGAACGTACATTTTTAGGTTGCAGGTCGTTCTGAGAACGTTTTACTATGGTCCCGAAAGTTTTCCTGGGAGGTTTTAAGAATGAAAACTGTAGGTTATTTAGAGGGTTTCGAATAACTTCCTTAACACTTTGACTGAATGTTTCAATAAGACGTTTTAATAACAATGCTAGCTTAGGGTAATTGTTTTAAACTCCAAGCACAGATATGACACATGTAAATTAATTTTCTTAGGCATTAATCATGCAAACATGTTTATTTTTAATTGTGGCACGACATCAGTAAGATTCTAACCTATGATTTTCTGTTCTCTATCCATGGAATTAGGCCACTGCGCCACCAGGATACTCACTCAAAGCTGTTCATTTTAGTCTATTAGGGTGGCAGGTAGCCTAGTGGTTAGAGAGTTGGGCCAGTAACCGAAAGGTTCCTAGATCGAATCCCCAAGTTGACAAGGTAAAAATCAGTCATTCTGCCACCGAACAAGGCAGTTAACCCACTGTTCCTAGGCTGTAGTTGTAAATAAGAATTTGTCCTTAACCAACTTACCTAGTTCAATTATAAATAAAATAGACCCCATTTCAAAGGAAAGACCCACTCATTAAGATCAGGTGTGATGACCAACACACTTTAGAAGATAGAGAGTTTTGTTGATGCAGAGAACAGAATGCATATGTTTATATAAAACAAAACTCTCTAAACAACATTCTTAGAATGTTACTGTTTTCTTGTGTTTTTTATGTAATGTTTTCTTAATGTTCTGAGAACATGACTTTAAATAGAACCATGTGGAAACCTACTACAAATGAACTATTTGAGAACATTCCCAATGTCAAACAAGTTGGAGAACATTCCTAGAACATGACAATTAAAGAAATAAATTTAACCAATTTTGAACTATTTGGCAACATCCTGTTAAAATTATGAAATACCAAGCAAATAATGTTGTTTGGTTAAGTTCTTTAAATGTGCTGATAATGATCCAAAGCCAATAAACTATCCTACACCATTCCCAGAATGTTGTGGGAAGGTTGTATGAAAAATAACCATAGGACAAGCACGCTCTCACCAAGCTCTGAGAAACATATGATTCTCAGAACGTTATGTGCTGGCTGGTTGTATACTTCCAAAAATCTGAACAAGATATACAGTAGTTCATGTGAATTCATGAAACAAATGAAACATAGAATTGTTTTAGTTTGTTGATAGTCAGCAGATAAATGCATCACTGCCTCTGAATAGTTTTTTGGACATTGAAGCTTGTGCGTTCCCAGAGATGTATGATTCAAACAATGATTATGTTATTTACAAAAAAGGCAAAGAAAACACTTACAGGGAACTATTTTGAATGATGGCATGACAGCCACTTGCTTCCTCTGAAAACCTGACACACAGGAAATACCCCTGTGCTCCTGGAACTATTGGGTAATATTTTGGTTTGGCACTCCAGGGGTGCATCTCAATGATCTAAAATGGCTTCATTTCCTTGTATCCTTTCAATTTGCACTGATATGAAAAGACATTGAAAAATGAAAGCAACTCCCCAGTAAGCAATAGATAGCCTATCCATCCAGCATATTGCTTTCACATACCCTGCTTTCAGATCAGTGCTGATGAGGGATAGGAGATGAGAAGAAGGGACAGCTTTAGTCTATTGATATACTGTACACCCTGCGTTTCATTCTGCTGTGTCCTGTTAGGATTTTCTGCTGTAGCTAGCTGCCTGAGAGGACACCAGCGCCCCCCAGCCACGAACCCTACCCTCAGGATAGCTCATCTCAGGCAACTAATTCTGAGACGGCCCGATGCAGTGGGGTGATAAGGCCAAAGAGGACACCTTTCCGTGAGAATCCTTATCTGAGAAGGAAGCGAAAGCCAAAAATGTACTGTCTTCTTTAAGAGGCATGAAGCTGCTGGTTTAAGCCACCACCTCCCAGATAGACATCTTAAAGTCAGGATATTGTGCATCGTTCCCGATAAGCAATCTGCCAGCTGCCATGCACCATGGATTCCACTAGGCTCATTTGATTTCTCCCCGACTTGCACCCTCCCTCTCAGACCTCCTTCTGTTTTTGATCATCACCAAGTGGCCCACAAAGGAAAACAGCCATTAGTGCAGAGCCACATCTGAGTCACAGGCAAGAGGGAGGATGCATTTCATCCCAATATGGTGATTTATTTATATGCATGGACAGAAAATAATTTGCATGATGAAAAATAGAGATTTGCTGATTAAGCCTTGCCACGTTTCATCAACATTACAAGCGGGAAGATAAAAAAAAAACTGCAAAACAATCCCCTTGTTTTGTAATGGATACCCTTAGACTAGGTTGGGCCGTTATAGACTGCTCTTAGATTTAGGACACAAAAGGCTGTACTGGGTGTATGGATGAGGACTGTGTGATTCGTCTGGGTAAGTTCTCCAGCCATAGGGGCCATTAAGAACTCCAAGATGAAGGGAGAGCACAGATACCAGCTGTGCAGGGGACTCCAACTAAAAGACAAGAAACAACAGAATCAGATGCAGGCAATAAACCTGATAGAATATGTCCATACTGTAACTCCATGTAAATTGTAAATTCACTGAATATGTTAACACTGTGGTAGATTTTCTAAATAAACAGGGGCTTATAACTACCCTAAAGGTGTAAAAGGAGTCCATTGAATAATGTTATTTTTCCCATGCACAATAGACCATACAATTGATCCCACAATAAGAGCCACTTCTATGGAACTGGGCTTTGATATGTTTTGTTGATTTGCACAGTTGCTTAGATGATGTTTTCCTGCGTGGCCCCTTGCACACGTCAGTCTCCACATTATCCCTGCCGACCCACAGATAGCTGATTGCCAGAGATACCTTGGCTGATTTCAGCTCGAAGGCCTTTGATGGACCCGTTGTGATGGTTTCTCCCCTATTGTGATAAGCATCCGTTGTGATCTTCTTCTTGTTGTTCATTCTGATGAAAGTCGACGTCGATGCCTAATGCACAGTCAGAAGGATGAAAGCTGTCTATGAGGACGGTAGTGTGATGGTAGGGTGTACAGGGGAAGTTGTATATTGACGATAGTATGGTGGACAGGGGAAGTTGTATATTGACGATAGTATGGTGGACAGGGGAAGTTGTATATTGACGATAGTATGGTGTACAGGGGAAGTTGTATATTGACGAAAGTATGGTGGACAGGGGAAGTTGTATATTGACGATAGTATGGTGTACAGGGGAAGTTGTATATTGACGATAGTATGGTGTACAGGGGAAGTTGTATATTGACGATAGTATGGTGTACAGGGGAAGTTGTATATTGACGATAGTATGGTGTACAGGGGAAGTTGTATATTGACGATAGTATGGTGGACAGGGGAAGTTGTATATTGACGATAGTATGGTGGACAGGGGAAGTTGTATATTGACGATAGTATGGTGGACAGGGGAAGTTGTAAATTGACGATAGTGTGGTGGACAGGGGAAGTTGTATATTGACGATAGTATGGTGGACAGGGGAAGTTGTATATTGACGATAGTATGGTGGACAGGGGAAGTTGTATATTGACGATAGTATGGTGGACAGGGGAAGTTGTATTACGACGGCAGTAGGGTGGACAGGGAAAGTTGTATATCGACAGTTCTTCCATTTGCGAATAATCGCACAAACTGTTGTCACCTTCTCACCAAGCTGCTTGGCGATGGTCTTGTAGCCCATTCCAGTCTTGTGTAGGTCTACAATCTTGTCCCTGATATCCTTGGAGAGCTCTTTGGTCTTGGCCATGGTGGAGAGTTTGGAATCTGATTGATTTATTCTGTGGACAGGTGTCTTTTATACAGGTAACAAACTTAGATTAGGAGCACTCCCTTTAAGAGTGTGCTCCTAATCTCAGCTCGTTACGTGTATAAAAGACACTTGGGAGGCAGAAATATTTATGATTGAGAGGGGGTCAAATACTTATTTCCTTCATTAAAATGCAAATCAATTTATAACATTTTTGACATGCGTTTTTCTGGATTTTTTTGTTGTTATTCTATCTCTCACTGTTCAAATAAACCTACCATTAAAAGTATAGACTGATCATTTCTTTGTCAGTGGGCAAACGTACAAAATCAGCAGGGGATCAAATACTTTTTTCCCTCACTGTATTAACACAAATCAAGCTGTAAATGATGCCCTTATGTCACAATACACTGTCCCAACTCAAACATACAATGGTCTTTGAGAGAAACGTCTTAAAAAAGACTAGAAAAAACAGGGGTGAAACTGTAAGGTCCGGCAGAGCGTCCCGGCAAAATAAAAAGTGGGGGTAGCCTACGCCGTACTGGTAAAACATGAGCCTATAACAATAATTAAAACAAAAGGACACTGTAGGATATTACAACATTATTTATCATTATCATGTCAGCCACATGAAACATTTGCGAATGGACTTAAACAGGTGGTAGCCTATACGCTCCAAAATGTAGTGTGGTTAGATGAGAACACTGAACATTTTCCAAGGCAGAGCCCAGCTAGCACATTTGGTTAATTGGAAGGTATGCGAACGTATCTTTTTGGTTTCCCATTTATTCTACGAACGAAGCCATAACTTTTCTGATCTGTAAAACTGAAAGTTTTTTCAATGTTCTGAGAAGGGAAGTGAAAATTGTACCTGTTCTGGTAATGTAAATGTTTAGGTTGCAGGGAGGTTCTGAGAACATTTTACTATGGTTCCCTGAAAGTTTTCCTGGGAGTTTTTTTTATTAACACAGAACAGAAATTATAGGTTATTTTAAGGTAATTATATAACATTCTGAGAACGTTTCAATAAGATTTGTAATAATTGCTAGCTTAGTTGAACTGTTTTGAACTCCAAGTACAGATAGGACACATTAATTTGCTTAGGAAATAATCATACAAACACATTTCTTTATTATGGCACACTTCAGTGAAATTGAAAACTATAATCTTCTGTTCTCTATCCATGGAATAGTCCACCATGCTAGCATGCCATGTTTTTTAAACTCATGCAAAGCTGTTAATTTTAGTCTATTTATACAGATCCATGTCAAAGGATATACGGCCAACACACTTAACAAGACAGAGGATAAAGAGAGTTTTGTTGATGCTGAGAACGGAATGTATATGTTTTTAAACAACATTCTTAGAATGAACGTTACTAATGTTGGGTTTTGAGAACATTACTTTAAATAGAACCATGAGGAAACCTGTAGGAAACATTATGCTGAAGTACTGAAATTCCCACAGAAGAACGTTCTCTGAACTATTTGAGAACATTCCCAATGTCAAACCAGTTGGAGAAGGTTCCTAGAACATTACGAAAATTGAAATGAAATGTAACCACGTTTGAACGTGTATGAAACGTTCTGTTAAAGTATTGAAATACCAAGAAGAAAAAAAGTTCCTTAAATATGCTGAAAATGTACCAAAGCTAAGAAAACTATCCTGCAGCATTCCCAGAAAGTTGTGGGAAGGTTGTATGCAAAATAACCATAGGACAACCATGCTCTCACCAAGCTCTAAGAAACATATGGTTCTCAGAACATTATGTGCTGCCTGGGAGATGACTGTCAGAGACTGATGCACATGGACAGCAGTAGACACATCAATTCAGGCTACAAGTGTAGGCATAATAACAATCGCTAATATGTCCTTACAGTTTTTAGTGTTTGTTTCATCAAATGGCAGGTGCACAGAGTAGATTTTGTCTGCTGGAATTCATTTTTGAGTGGACAAACATGCGCGCGGGTAGCCTACATCTCACTGGGTACAGACGTCAGTTCAAGGTCTAGTTTAGATTTACATTTGGTTGAGTTTTCAAATAATGTGAATTCAAAGTGAAACCAGCAAAACATATGTCACCATGTCATTGGATTTAGGTGTGTGTGTGTGTGTGTGGGGGGGGGGCATGAAATGCTTTTTTGTTGACGACTTTTTGCAAATGCTATCAGTTCTTACTACTTGGCCCACAGAGATCCTTTTAAAATGATAGGTTTTCTAGATGTAATTCTAATTGGCCTTTAAAAAATATTCACAAGCACATACACACATAGGAGGTCCTGTACCGGGAAGAAATTAAATCTACTTTTGGCCCTGATAACAAGTAATACAAACGTACATCTGTAAAGAGACCAATATTAGTCCACAAAAGGGCATTTAACATTAAAACAGTGTGCGGAAAGTATTCTTACAGAAAAGTCGGTCCCCACTGGGCAAAAACTGGTTGAATTAATGTTGTTTCCACGTTATTTCAACCACAAAATGTGATGATGTTGAATCAATGTGAAAAACTGTTTGGATTTGAAAAAAGTCATCAGCATAAGGGAACGTCTGTGCCCAGTGGATCCTCAGTGTTGCGCGTAAACAAGCACAGGAGCCTTTTAAGAGTCTGTGACCACTCCTAGGTCCTCCAGCAAGTGTTTAGAGGACGGGTGTAATGAGGGAGAAAAAAAGAAAATAACCAGAGATACCCATACAAACACGGGAGGGGAAAGTATTCAGTGCAAACTATGTGCTGATTACTGCTGAGCTCAACCAACGGACCTTAATTCTACCCTTTGTAATGTGAGACGCATCATAAACACTGCCAAACTCAGCAGGATTAGGCACACCTGGCTACTGATATTTACCTCAGCCTGTCACTTAGTACCTGCCTGGCTAACACTACTAAAGCTAAAAGTCAATGAACTCTGGGCAATGTGATTAATTTTGTGATTAAGTTTCATTCAGACATTTTTTTAAGTCATTAGATTTCAGTTATTGTATTGTTTAAAGGCCCAGTGCAGTCAAACAATGTGATTTATATATATTTCCACACTAGAGGTTGGAATAATAGTGTGAAATTGCATAAATTATGATAATGCATTTTTAGTGTATGAGGTGTTTGAAAAGACTGCCTAAAATTTCTGCCTGTTTTGGTGGGATGGAGTTTTGGCCTGCCTGGTGACATCACCTGGTGTTAAATTAGTTAATAGACTAATAAGAAAGAGTTCCAAACCTCTCTGCCGATAACAGCTAGTTCTCAGTTTTCCTCTCCCCACTCAGACCACTTCCAGACAGTCATAGCTAAGTTCTTGCTTGAGAAATTGCTATTTTCTGTAAATTTTTGACCATTTTAATTGAAAACGATTACATCTAGTGCATCTAATTTACAGATTCAGAGCTGAAATAGGAGACACCATTGAAGTATCCCCCGAGTGACACAGCAGTCTAAGGCACTGCATCTCAGTGCAAGAAGCGACACTCCAGTCCCTGGTTCGAATCTAGGCTGAATGTCATCTGGCTGGGATTGATTGGGAGTCCCATAGAGGGATGCACAATTGGCCCAGTGTCGTCCGGAGTTGGACGTAATTGTGAATTTGTTCTCAACTGACTTGCCTAGTTAAATAAATACAGATATTCAGGAATAAATGTTTCCGAGGTCAGAAAGCAGAAATTAAAATCTATCCCAAAACATCACTTCTTATGCACACAATAGCATTCTCAGTTTGTCCTTACAAAACATATCTAAAATTGTAGCGAGAGGTATAGTAAATCCAATGTTTGATAAACAATGACTGTGTGAACCAGTGACACATAGCTACTACAGTCACAGCCATGTTAGATATGGGGGTTTAGAGGTCAAATAGAAAAAGCCTTGGGATTCAGACCTTGAGAGCTCTATTCCCACGGGTGTGTGTTGAAAACCCACTAGGATCAGCGCTTTTGGATCCAGTCTGACACGCACTCACAAACACACATATTCACTGACGCAGTCACACACACATACACATAAAAAGCCCCACGCAGCTGTGGAAGGCCCACTACTACAGGCAGGTGGAGGAACTGGGTGAATAGATAAGCATCGGGCGGGGGCTATTCTTCACCACTGGTGTGTGCTGTCAACTGCAAGCAGAGGCCTTTGAGCGCTGTAGAGTGTGAAGTGCTTGTCACTGAGCCCTGAGAGTGCTTCCCTTGTGGGTAATAACACGTATCTCAGGTGTTACCCTCTGCAGGGGTGATCTTTACCCCTTTACCCCAAAAAACAGCCCCCCTCTCAAGTCAAAACCTTTACTTTCTTTCATCTTTTTGGGGGGTTTCAGCAGGTGAAAATGTGGTAAGTTTACACTTAAGTTCTTGTCACATATGGAGATTTAAGTGGGAGAAATGTCCACCTATTCCAAACAATCTCATTGTTAATGTTTTTGTCAACCATCTTTATTTTACTTGATGTCCCTCAGACCATTACATTTGAAAGTGCCAACATTGGGAAAGTAGTTTTTTGGGGACAATTGTTCATTTTTATTATGATCCGTCCTGTTATTCACTGAGATGGTGGATAGATTACCTGTTTTTGGGGTACTGCTAGTCAAACACTTCTTGCGGAATTCTCGCTAGGCTATAGGCTGTAAAATGCAGACACCTTCTCACTGCATGGCTTTTGTTGGGGAAACAAACATGGTCCATTTCATGCTTGAAGATGTTGACTTATTATGAACCAAACACTGTTTGCTTTGCTTAAGGTGCTGTACCTTCTGCTTGAAAGTCATCCAGGTCAGTGACCACCTTGCCCCGCTGTGTGTCAAGTGCCGTTGGAATCACTCCGTCTCCTCTCCTACGCAAGTGCATAAATCACCTACGGCAAAACATCATTACTTTTACTGTGACAGTAAATAAATACCCCACCAGATTTCCACTAGTCTAATTATTTATGGTAATGTGTGATGCCTTTTTAAAAATAAGAAACAAGAGTTAACCAATTAAATAAATCCAAATTTATTTACTGTAAGTAAGTTTTATTCACCATTAGAATACTTTAATCAAATTAGCAATACAAACACTACTAAAAACAATTTTCACAGACTGTTCCTTTCCCTATTTGTTGTCCAATCCAGATTTTTACAAGCTACAGTGAATTTACATGTGAGTTATTCTGCTCCTTTGAGCATGGAAACAAAAAAGGGAATTGTAGGTTCCATGTAAGTCATGCTAAGGTTATGTTGTGTGTGTGGCCCTTAAAACCCCAGTGTCTCATGGAGGTGCCCAGGAAAAGTATGCCCCTATGAAACCCAATCCTCACATCTGCAGGATATCCCCCCCTTGACTGTAATGGTTAATGAATACCAATGCAAAACCAAATCATGTTGAACATTTCCCCGATTGATGGATTACTCCTGCATAGAGAAAAAGCAGATGAAAACGTGCTCATCCTTTTATTCACCCCATGCAGCTCCGGTGTTTGCCAAATTGCATGCTGGTTAATAGAGTGTTATGGAGGCACCAGGCTTATCAGAAGACAGGTTAATCAACTGTTTAAGTAATCTAATATATGTTATTAGTTAGTACATATGTAGGATCTTAATTTGAGCCAATTTGTTACAGAAAGAAAATAATCCTGTAGCAACAGGAAATGTGAATTATTACGTGGATTATAAATAATGGACATTTTTGTAGGGGTTACTACATTTTTCTTAAGGGAAAAATCAAGTGTGAAATGTCAAAGTGTAAATTACAAATGGAAGCCTTTTTAAACCTCAAATACACTACATGTTTTCAATTTCCTGCATTGCAGTAAAGTTATCCTGCAACAGGGTGATCAAATTAAGATCCTACAGCTGTAGCACTAGGTAGAATTTACAGGTGTATGCTTGCCAAGTTGTCATTTAAAAACCAAGGTGATAATATATTTGAGAGAGAATAGTTTTTGACTGCACCCGTTTAGATTTGAACAAAACTTTCTATACATATTTGCCCATTGTAGAAGTGGTCAGAAATGAATGCCCAAACATAATAGATAAAGGTGCTCAATGGTGACCCATTTTACATACCCCACCATACCATGAGACATCCATGTCTTCATCCCTGGAAAATATGAACGGTTGAGTTTTATATTATTTAAAAGCTTACAAACAAGGTTGTCAAACTATTTTATAATTCCATGAAAAAAATATTTTAAGATCAAAATTGACATTTTTTACCTCAAACGTAAATTATCTAAAAACATGTAAACTAAAACACGCATATGTTGTAGCTTATGTCGTAGTTTAGACCCTATTTAATATAATCTGAGGTGTTTCTGTTGTGCCCGCCGTTAGTTGAGACACAGCATACTCTTCAATATGGGTGGGTGTCATGTTTTGGCTGATAAATGTACTAAAATGGGGATACAATTTAAATTTCAACATTCAAATGGTAGCACAAAGAGGGTTGGAGACCCACACATCAGAGAATGTTGACATGAATGGGAATATAGGAGTCGTTTTACATTTTTACTGTCAATCTTCCATAGGAATGATAGAAATATAGATCATCGATTTTTATTCCATTTGAATAATGTCCCAGCTAAATTGTAGTGGTCTGAAGGCATATATCTATTTGATTGAGGTCCATTTATATTTATTTGACTGAAATGACACCCACCCTTTATTCAAGAGTATGCTGTGTCTCAGCTGATGGAGGGCACAACACAAACACCTCAGATTATGTCAAATAGTGCCTAAACTACAACATATACCAGGGGTGTCAAACTCATTCCATAGTGGGCCTAGTGTCTGCTGGTTTTAGTTTTTTTAATTCAATGAAGAACAGCAGGTGAGAGAGTTCCTTGCTAATTAGTGACCCTATTTCATCAATAGAGTACCAGGGAGGAGCGAAAACCCGCAGACACTCGGCCCTCTATGGAATGAGTTTTTTCACGTGACATATGTGAACCCCCCAAAAAAATAGAGTTTATGCTTTTTTAGATAATTGACATTTTAGGTTAAGACAACCCTGTTTGTAAGCTTTTAAATAATATAAAACTCAACAGTTTATATTTTCCAGTGATGAAGACATTGATGTCTGATGGTAGGGTGGGGTATGCAAAATGGGTCAACTTTGAGTAGCTCTATCTCGTAAATGTTTTGGCATTCAGGTCCAAAAAGTTACTTTCTGACCACTTCTACCATGGGCAAATATGTATGGAATGTTTTGTCCACATCGAACGGGGTGCGGTCATAAAGTCATTGAAATCAAATGCAACGACCCAAATAAGTATTTAAACTTTTCTTGAAATCCAGGATATATTTAGTTATTATAGATGTTTAAATTCGATTACATTTTTCACTTTGTTTCAAGCATATAAGATGGAAATAATATACAAGTGAATAGAAAAGCTTACATAGACGCCCTTATCAGAGGTGTTGTTTCATGGGGGTGGATGGGGTGTGAGGGAAGACTTCTCCTAGGGGTAAAAAATAATATCAGGGGAGTTATACACTGCTAATAAATGTTACCAAGGTATCATAATACTCAATAATAGCTCTGCGCAGGTATATTGTGCCAAAAGGAATAGATTATCAACAGTAGGCAAAAATATTTTTAGGTGAGGATGACCCATGACCATCTCTCCCAAGAAGTGTTATTACAACAACCTCATTAAATCAACAGTTTGAACAGCATTCATCAATTACAAAAACTGAGACACTGAAGTGTTTCCAATGCGGAGTTACGACAATTCTCCCAATGTCGCCTTGACCGGAGAACCAGTATAGAGGGGGACTATACACTGAGTGTACAAAACATTAGGAACACATTCCTTATATTGAGTTGCAGCCTCTTCAGGCCCCAGAATAGCCTCATTTCATCGGGGCATGGACTACAAGTTGTCAAAAGCGTTTCACAGGGATGCTGGACCATGTTACCTCCAATGCTTCCTACAGTTGTGTCAAGTTGGCTGGATGTCCTTTGGGTGGTGGACCCTTCTTGATACACACGAGAAACTGTTGTGAATGAAAAACCCAGCAGCGTTGCAGTTCTTGACACAAACTAGTGCATCTGGCACCTACTACCATACTCTGTTCAAAAGCACTTAAATATTTTGTCTTGTCCATTCACCCTCTGAATGGCACACACACAATCCATGTCTAAATTGTGCCAAGTTTTAAAAATCCCTCTTTAACCTGTCTCCTCCCCTTCATCTACAGTACACTAATCGAAGTGACTTCAATAAGGGATCATAGCTTTCACCTGGATTCACCTGGTCAGTCTATGGCATGGAAAGAGCAGGTGTTCCTAATGTGTTGTACACTCAGTGTATGTCCACTGCACCTGAGTCTTATAATAAAAAGGCAGACACTCCATCTCCAACCACTAGTCAAATAAAGGATGAAACTTCAATCAGTAGAGTGCTGCTGGTAGTCAGCTGGTGCTTCTTACTCAGAGAGCTCAGTCCATGCTAAAATCACTTAGAGGATGGAGATGTTAAAAAATCAATTTCCCTGTGCCTTTCCTCCTTGTCCCTTTTGACTGGTCTGTCTGAAGTGTTACTTTGGACACTGAGTGCCTCAGCCTGAGACAATTGGGTCCCTTGCTGCCACTGTCAGAGCCGTGTTACTCTGTTTTGCTATGATAGGTGAAAGAAACAATGGAATAGTGGACAAATTGATAAATATAATGTGACTGAAAATGAATGCTTTTCTAGAGGTACGTTTTGAAAATAATTATAGGAGGGTCAACATTTTCTTTGTTAGATTAGACATTTTTAATTATTTATATTGGGTCAGGAAACTGGCTCCTGTATTCCTTGTATTGAAAAACGTTACTGTGAATTTCAATTTGTGTATCACAAACCCTTGTGGATTGAGAAACAAACAACCGGTATACATTATCTCAGTACAGTTCCACTTCATGCCATACGACTGAATAATTATTTGGGTCCAAGCACAATGACCAATGATGTGATTTTTACAAAATAGTTGTTTAAAGCTAGAGCCCTTAATTGAAACAAAAACAAAGTCGTCACCCCACCTTTGTTTCGGGTAAAAGCTGAGGAATGGGCCTGGAGAAATGTAACCACTTTCAAATTCATAGACAATCTATGATATCAAAATTAAGTGTATGTTTACATTGGCATTGTTTAAAAACAAGCTTAGGTTGGGTTTTGATGAGGTACGACATTTGAACTAAGCACATGAGGCATTTATAAGTTATATTCTTCAAGAATCCATGGGTAGGCCTACCTATCATTAATTTAGAAGCCAAAAAATTATGTAGCAACAAAAGATTCTAAGGACTCAGCTATTGCGATGAGGGAGGTGCAATACCTCGCTTTCACACAGTATCTGCGCATGTGCATGGATTCGCTTTACGCTGTAGGGCGTGGTGGGTACTGCACCAAAACAGCTGAGAAGTTTTGCCTTGTGCGTCAACGTTCTTTAGTTGTTGGTGCATTGCCGCGTTGAAAACAACTGGGAAATCGGAAATCTCTGACTTCCGACTTCAGTGTGTTCAAGACACATGGAACTCAGAAAAAAACGAGCACCAACTGGGGAAAATCGTTTTCAGCGTTTACTACAATTAGGAAGCTGTGTTTTAAAATTTAGAAAAGTAAATCATCATTGCTTTCAAAACGGTTTTCGAAAAACATATGAAAAATAAGGTGCATGTCTGCATATCAGAGAAATAATTTTTCAAATAAAAAATATACACTTACTGTAGCAGTTTTGAACAGATCCACAAGCGGCATGGCTTCAGTTGATGCACTACACTTCCTCCCCAGTTACACTTACACACAGGTGTTCGGAGAATGTTAGATCGCTAATTAACACAGGTGGCCGCCACTGAGGAGGTCTACATGCCCACTAATAATTAGACATCGAACTGACTGTGGCAGTAGGCAGATTATGCAATAGTCATGTAAATACTTTCTCTTTCTGAGCAATCTTTAGAATTATTAAAACAGTAAACACCTTAAATCGGTGTTCCAGCAGTGTATTTGATCTGCGCATGTGCTACCACCAGCCGAGCTAGCCTCCCTCTTTAGCTATGTTCGGAACAGCTGAATGTATGCGTTTTAGAAGTAATTTTCACACGCAAACTTTATATGTCAGAACTCCGAAACAAATATACTTCAGAAAAAGAACAATCTCGCTGTGGTAGAATGTTTATTTTGATTGGTGATTTTCTGCATTTATCAGGTTGCCTGATTTCAGAGGTGTCCGTGTAAACAGGATTATTGGGGACATTGTTATTCTTGCAAAGCATTTAAACGTTTTAAATGGAACTATTATATTAATCTGACAATCATCACATTATTGTGTGGAGGAAACCGCACTCTGTCTTCCATCTGTATTCAGTAAACAAGCCATGTAAACATGGAGATATGACCCTGTGGGAAGACTAACATTATAAAAGGTGTGTAGTAGTTTAGCCTTTTGTTGGAATTTTTTTTTTATTGCTGATCTGAAATATGTTCCTTATGTTTCCAAAAACGTACAGAAAATGATGTTAATGTTTAGAGACAGTGTTTGGGCTTTTAACAAAACTCCCCAGGTCAGGAGATAATTTAATCAATATGCGCTAAAGAAGTTAGCCTCTAATGCAGTAACATCTTTCTAAAGCTCCAAAGATCACTGACGTCATGATTTGACCTCGTTTTTTCCCTAGTTCCCAGTTGTCTTGAAAGCACCAATTGACCCACTGGAAACTCGGCAGAAACGGAACTCCGACTGGGAAAAAAATTATTTTGAGCGGTCATCCAACTCGGATTTCCAATTCGGATATTCGGGCATCTTTCTAGAGGTCTGACCTGAAGATCACTGGCGTCATGATTTTACCTCGTTTTTTTCTCCAGAGTTCCAAGTTGTCTTGAAAATGCCAATATAAATTAAACTGCGTCTATGCGTGTAATTGTAAAACACGGCCTTCTATATTCTTATTAAAAATAATTCAAACGTCGGGAACGAACTACACTTTTGTGCGAAATGGCTGTCAAACACTTACCTGGGGGAACTGAAGGCGCAGAGATAAGCCTGAAAGGTTTCCTAGGTATGCTGCTCTGTGGGTGACAAAATATGTAAAGAATAATAGCGCCATCTGGTGGCAGCGGGGCTATGGTGAGGACTATTTTACTGGTATTTGGTTGACTACTTGTGTACTGTGTGCCATGCTAACGCAAATATAGAAGCCTGTGGTTTCGTCGGCCCCTGGTTAGCCTTGGCGGTAGGCCTCGACTCTGAAGACACACTCAGGCACGCGACAATAAGTACCACAAACCATTGCGTTTCCACCTGACATCTTTGGTCTGTGTACGTTGCCAAGGAGAAGCGCCACACACCTTATCGGAACACTAAGGACGCCACTTGCATTTTATCTCAAGAAACTTCAGCGCTATCTACAAGCTCAGAAAACAGTGGGAGGAACAACACCCTAAAATGGTGAGTTCCGAGAAAATATTTTAAAAAGACAAGCAGCCAAGAAGAAACGTTTTGGCCAAGAAAGAGGGACAGTTGAGAGGACTGTTATTATGGGCATATGTCAACACATGTCCACACATGACAGAACATATAACGTTACTGTTGTGTAGGTTAATTCTAAGCCAAAAATAGGCCTGTATAATAGGCTATAATAATTAAGAGACAGAAGTTTGTCAAATATAATATTATTCAAGGCCTGAATATTCTTTAATCTTAGAAATGTGAAACACTTGGTATCAGCATAGCTTCAATTTAAGGTTAGGTTCTAATATAATTTGAGTTTTATTCATTTGAAATCCAAGGCATCTTGACATATTGGGCCTGTGTCCAATTTTATCATGTCAGTGACAGTAGTTTTTTACCCAGAAAAGACTGTCTCCCAATTCAAAACTCTTAATTCCCTTGTGGTTGTTAGGTTATCCTAGCACTTTTGGTATCATAAAACGTGTGCATATTTCAGCTTCATCATCGACCTTCAGGAGCTTCTTAATGTCATGTGCCTTTAATACATCTTTGTAATTCCTCCTAAACCCCTCTCTAACAGATTACAATACTGCGAAAGCTTAGTGGACTCCTGCAATCTGTTACAGAGGCCCTTCCTTGCTCACCATTCCCTGCCTATTTTAGAGGCATATGGTCTTAAGAAAGGGAGTTTTGCTATAGACTGGAGCAAGCAATTAAAATCATAGAGAAGGTAGAACATAATACTTTTATGCAGTTTTCTCTGTTTTCAGTTATTTTATAAAGTGATTTAGGGCAGACTTTTGTCTACTACAAGAAGAGTGCAAAGTATTTTCAAAATATTATTTTCATATTTGATGGAGAGCAGTCTCTTTCCTGTCTTGAAATTCAATTGAGTGGACCAGTCTTATTTAATCCTAGAGAATAATCTAATTCCGTGGCTTTGAATCGACTAGCCTAAATACAGACAGTATACACATATAGTGGTATTATTATTTACCCTAGATGTGCCCATTTTGTTGTTCAAATATGGCTGTTTAGAAAGCTGTTGGCGATATGACTTCAAATTTCCACTCAACAATGATCACCTATAACTGCATCTGAAATCAGAATTAGCCAAAGAGACCAAATGGCTTCGTCAATCCTACATTGTCTAATTCAGATAAGAAATCTGGTTTGAGATGTCCATTTTAGTCTCCTTTATTGAACAAACTCTAGATTGAGGTAGACTTATATAGCCTCTCTGTCATTTTAGTCTTTTGATAATGGTTTGCTATATTTAGACTATATTGTATCGTTCCCTCAGAATATAACACAAAGCAACTGGGGTCATAGCCTACATGGGCAATGCTGTGTCTCTGTCGTAAGCATGACATGACATGTTTACCTTAAACAAACCTCTGTACTATAGCAGCCAACACTCTGATTACTGTTGCTGTGCCCCTTGAAATCCAATTGCCAGTCATGCAGGGTTGGGAGTTGGGAGCTTGGGATAGAGTGAGTGCTGGTAAGTGAGCATGGTGGTGATGTAATGCCCTATTTATATCCCAGTGGACCTAATCACCGGCAGGCCACGCCTGGCCACGGATGTGTCATGTCCCTGGGTAGTGTGACGACGGCGTCAGCTCAGGCTCAAGCCCTGCTGTCACACACTTAATCCACCTCCTCAACCTCTTTCTCAAGAAGAGAGGACGTTCTCTACTTCTTTACTTTCATTTAACAGCCCTTTCATTGAGATATTTAGGACTATCATTTGGGAGCTTCTACAACTGAAAGTCCTGTTTTGTTGTTGTCTTATGATTTCCTGTAGGCGACTGGTTACCTTAAAGTTGACAGTATTGTATTTTTTCCTGTGTTGTTGAAGATATGCCAGCATCAGGAAGGAGTGGAACATTTGGCTGACCTTCAGTGTGGCGATCAGGAGAGAGCAATGGCACCTTTCCTGTGTGACCTGTTGTGAATCCCACCAATGAAGAACATCACATATTGACATAGTGAGCGAGAAAGAGAGGACTGGTAGAACTATCATTTAGGAGAGAGAAGCACCCTGCAACTCCCCCAAGCTGATGATTCTGAGACAATGAATCGCTACACGCAGCTGAAGCAGTTGGGAGATGGCACTTATGGCAGCGTGCTGATGGGGAAAAGCAACGAGTCGGGAGAACTGGTGGCCATCAAGAGGTACGTATAGTCCTACACTGGTGGCCATCAACAGGTACGTATAGTCCTACACTGGTGGCCATCAACAGGTACGTATAGTCCTACACTGGTGGCCATCAAAAGGTACGTATAGTCCTACACTGGTGGCCATCAAGAGGTACGTATAGTCCTACACTGGTGGCCATCAAAAGGTACATATAGTCCTACACTGGTGGCCATCAACAGGTACGTATAGTCCTACACTGGTGGCCATCAACAGGTACGTATAGTCCTACACTGGTGGCCATCAACAGGTACGTATAGTCCTACACTGGTGGCCATCAACAGGTACGTGTCTATAGTACTAATAAACTAGTCAAGGGTCTGGGTGGTTTACTCACATGGCTTTGTTCTGAGAGGCTAAAGGTGTCAGTATGCTTCAGTTTGGCTTCAGCTAGGCGAAACCGAACGAGTGTGCTCACATACTCCCTTAAAAGACTTTCGCTTGAAAAACAAGAAAAAAGCAGCAATAGTACTGTTTGTCAATTTTGAAACGACATAGCCAGTATACACTTCCTCAAAATAGTCAGAATTAATCTAATATAACTCAAGAAATCTGTCATTAATTTTGACGTTTTTGCAGAGGAGATCTGTGCATGAAAACGAGTCGTCTCTTGTTGAAAGACTTCATTGAAGAATCCTTACTGTTGACCTATCATTGACGAAGGGGTGTCGACTTTGGCTACCGACATCAGCTTGCCTCAAAAAAAAATGTGTGCCCGAACAGCTGAAAAAACCCTTACCGAAGTCCAAAACTAACAAAAACATCACAAAATGTCACAAACTCTTCCATACTGTTTCGGGAGGGAGGCATGCAGACTCCTTAAGTGTTCTCACAAGCGGCCATTTTGAAGCACATAAGTGCACTACCATCCTAAAATACACCTTCATGAGTCATGATGACGGAAACACCATGCCTGGCACAACGTAGTAACAAGGAATTGTATATTCAGCCGACAGAAAGGGAAGGGTTAAGCATAGGGATCAATATTGGTTAAGTTCAGGATTAATGTCAGGCTTAAGGTTAGGTTTAAGGTAACCACAGTCCGGAACCATACACAATTCTCTGGCTGTATAATGCCTAACTACAAACAAATCCGTCTGAAGTCTCACTTTAGGTTTCACCATGACTAAGGCAAGCCAGCTTACAACTCTGCCTTTCATCATGGAGGGTAGGTTGAATAATGGATACGGGGAGGGGGGGGGGGAGTGAACGCTTCGTTACCATGCAAAGTGATAGCCATGGTGACGGTGAAAGGAGTGAAAGTAGTCTGCAGTGTTATGTTGCTGCGGAGAGAGGCATTGGCGGATGCACGGGAGGAGGAGGAGTGTGATATCTGCAGGTCCCAGTGTCCAGTTACATAATATCAGATGGGAGTGTCAGAATAAAGGTCCTCGACGGATTAGGTTGTACTAGAGTGTCAGTTATACCAGGTGGTGGACCTACTATCTACCAAGCATAGCAACATGTATTAGCTGACACGTAATGGACACCTCCAATGTTAATTGGGAATAAGGTTTAATTTCATGTACAGTACATCTGTAAATGACGCCCCGACGATGCACTAACGACTTGTTTTACAGTCCTTTTTCAGTTAGTGTTTACCTAGTATTTATTGAAAAGATGTGGTCACTATATAGATAGATACATTTTTGGCACTTTAACTGAAAGAATTAGGCCTAATAATAATTAATATCTTAGCATTACAAATTTAGTAGTGGTGCTTGTATAGATTACAAAAAAACTGAAATGTAACGATTAGGATATTCTTATGTTATATATTAGTGTGGGATTTCTATGTAAATAGTGGGCTGCAGAGTAATTAGTAAATATAGTATGTTCCTGTAGAGTGAGAAAATGGTATTGAGACTGTAAACACCATGTCGTTTGTCTCGTTTTACAGAATGAAGAGGAAGTTTTATTCGTGGGAAGAGTGCATGAATCTGAGAGAAGTAAAGGTAAAGATTGGTACACAACACATGAATAACAGAATGTTTTAGGTACATTTCATGTTTCATACAGGATGGTATCAGCACCAACTGGAAGTGCTTACAATTATCACTAACAACAATGACATCCGTGTCTTGCTTATGGAATTTAATGATTCAATTTCAGTTGATATTTTATGATGATTATATTCTAGAGAATGTTTGTCACTATATTTCATTTAAAGCCATGATCATACTTCATCATCTTGGTCCATCCCATGATGTATTTCCACAGTCCCTGAAGAAGCTGAATCATGCCAACGTGGTGAAGTTAAAGGAAGTCATCAGAGAAAACGACCACCTGTACTTTGTCTTTGAATACATGAAAGAAAATCTCTATCAGCTCATGAAGGACAGGTAAGGGCATTTCATTTCAAACGACAAAACCTTGAATACCTGGAAATGGTTTAATAGATAATGCTTGTTGGGGAAGTAATTTATTTAAGAGTGGGAATCAACAGGATTGTGTTCATTTGGCACCAAACTGAAGAAAATGGAAAAAGCCGTATTTTCATTTTCCGTTACAAAACGTTCCGTGCCCTTATGAACACAACCCAACATTTTATTTGATGTTTCATATAGTCTTATCAGTTGACAATTCTATCAATTCTTCATTTGCAGAAATAAATTGTTCCCTGAATCAGCGATCAGAAACATAAGCTTTCAGATATTACAAGGCCTATCATTTATCCATAAACATGGTAGGTCTCCCGCATAAGAACCACTTGACTCTGTCCTCTGACACACCAAGGACAACTGGGGCTACAGAGGTCTCTGCTGTCACAGACACTCCCATCATTCATAGAGTTGGCTATTGTCTGTAAACACTGACAAATATTTAGCCTTTCACACGCTAGCTAGCTAGCACCTGGCTGGCTGTCACCCTTGGTTAGACCTCCGTTGTCTTGCTGTTTCGGTGAACGGACATGTGGATACCTCACTTGTGCAACCCAGCGTTGAAAAGCACTTTAAACTTTGAGGTAAACAGGTTTCTAGTCCATCTGGCCTGTTAGAGAGTGAGTGACTTGGCAAGAGTTGTTCTTTTCTCACACCACGCTAACTCAGTCTGTGTTTGTCCAACACTGCCACGGTTTCCACTTGTCCTATGGGCTGCATGCATCCTGGGAGCTGTTTCCCTATCTCATCTCTCCCTCTTCTTATTTTGTCTCTTTTCTCCTCCCTCCTTTCTTTTTTTCCTCTTGTGTGCCTTTCCTTTGCGCTGCCAGGGAAAATAAGATGTTCACTGAGAATGAAATTAGGAACATCATGTTCCAAGTGCTGTCTGGTATGGCATTTGTGCACAAGCATGGTAAGATGCTTTGTCCTCCTGCTGCTCTTTTGTCTATTGTTTGCGTGACATTGCTTTTTGTAAATTAGAATACTACTCCATGTTGCAATACCCCATATGACGCATATTAAAGGGATGGTTCACTCCATTGTCTTGGGATTAAAGGGATGGTTGGTTCAAAGTTAGTCTGATATTTTCCTCAAAAGTGGTCTCAAGTCAAGCAAAATCCATATTGTATGCTTGTTGTGTGTATATCCCAGTATATTAGAATCCATCTATAGATGTCAATCCCAAATAAATGTACTGAACTATCAATTTAAAGCCATTTGAATCTATTTTGACTGAATGATTCATGTAAAACTAAAATCCATAACAGTAATCAAGTATGAAATGTGGTCTTCACCTAAACACTCCATGGTCAATATAAATATTTAAAACGTCCTTCTGGATGACCTGTGAAGAGGTTGAGCTGAGTGTTCTCCATGACCCCTTGCGTAGGATTCTTCCACCGGGATATGAAACCTGAAAACCTGCTCTGCATGGGCCCAGAGCTAGTCAAGATAGCCGACTTTGGATTGGCCAGAGAGATCCGCTCCCGCCCCCCATACACGGACTACGTGTCCACAAGATGGTGAGGTACCCTCCATAGTCTAGTGGGGACTTTTGGTCCCCTCTTATTTTAAACAATGCATAACGAAGTTGAAAAAACGCTGCGCTGTCGTCGTGTCCAGGTATCGCGCCCCAGAGGTGCTGCTCAGGTCGTCCATCTACAGCTCTCCCATAGACATGTGGGCAGTGGGCTGCATCATGGCTGAGCTCTACACACTTAGGCCTCTATTCCCCGGGAACAGCGAGGTGGATGAGATCTTCAAGATCTGCCAGGTTCTGGGGACAGTCAAGAAGGTAAGAGAGGGAAGAGCAACCAATCCTCTGTCTACAGAGAGATATAGTACTAGTGTGTTATAGTTTAAATGATGGCCTGTTTGAAAATGTGTGTTGGAAGTAATCCAGTAAACCAGCTATTCATGCTCATTTAAACTGATTCGAATAATACTGTTTTCTATTGACATTTGTGTAATGGAATCTGTTTCTAATCCAAATCTATTACAATTAGCTCTAATGGGTTTGAATAGTTGACATACTGTATTGCTTCCAATATACACAGATATTGTGAAGCATTGAGAGAGTTAATGAAACGTCATACAGTATTATTTCTCTAAATTAACTTTCCTCTCCTGTTCTACCAGTCTGACTGGCCAGAGGGATACCAGCTGGCCTCGGCCATGAACTTCCGCTTCCCTCAGTGTGTGCCCACCCACCTGAAGACCCTCATCCCCAACGCCAGCACAGAGGCCATCACCCTGATGAAAGACCTGCTCATGTGGGACCCTAAGAAAAGACCCACGGCCGTGCAGGTATTCAGTCATCACAGTGCTGTAGCCTGCTCCCAGATCTGTTTCAACTCCTATATGTAACTGATGGGGCATGATAAAACCTCATTCCTCAGCTTGAAATGTCTCTCCACGCCACCGAATTTCTAGCTATTTGGTGGCATAGCTGGCTAAGATGTTCCAGTGTCTGTGTTAGCTGGTGAGGGAGGAAGAGGTACGGTTAAGCAGCACCATAATGCCTGTTACATAGTCGTTGGCTAGGTATGCAGTGAGTCATGCCCACTAAGACTGATTACCCCAAGAGCCTCATGGGGCTCTTCTGTGTACTGCTTACGCAATGCCTGTTTATGGCTGGTCAACATATGTCCTTTATGTTCTGGAGTCATTAATGATAAGTAATTCATCCTATTCATATCCCCATTCTGTGTTCTAGGCTCTGCGGTACCCTTACTTCCAGGTGGGTCAGGTGTTGGGGCCTCGGCCCGGGAGTGAGATACGCAAGGCCACGGTGAGGACTCAATCCCGAGGCTCATCAGAGCCCAAAGGTGAGCTGCAGTCCTCTTCAGGAGACTCCTCTGCCCGGACGTCTCAGGGCAACCACCCCAAAGCTTCCAGCAGACACCACCAGGCCCCCCAACAGCCCCTCCAGCAGACAGACCATCAGATTGACCAGACATCTCCACACGACCAAGTCATTAACTCCAACACGGTGGGTGGCAGGACTGTGTCCATACAAAGAGATCTGAGGAAACATGGAATAGCTGCTAAACATGTTAAAAACAGTAGCAGTTATATAACAATTGTAACATTATTACACAGTCCCCCCTTGAAATCAAACTCAGAGACATCTGGGTATCTATTTGGACTTGGACATATACAGTTGAAGTCGGAAGTTTGCATACACTTAGGTTGGAGTCATTAAAACTTGTTTTTCAACCACTCCACAAATGTATTGTTAACAAATTATAGTTTTGGCAAGTCGGTAAGGACATCTACTTTGTGCATGACACAAGTCATTTTTCCAACAATTGTTTAGAGACAGATTATTTAATTTACAATTCACTGCATCACAATTCCAGTTTAGATACATTAAGTTGACTGTGCCTTTAAACAGCTTGGAAAATTCCCGAAATGAAAAACAAATGTAGACCTCCACAAGTCTGGTTCATCCTTGGGAGCAATTTCCAAATGCCTAAAGGTACCACGTTCATCTGTACAAACAATAATACGTAAGTATAAACACCATGGGACCATGCGGCCGTCATACCACTCAGGAAGGAGACGCGTTCTGTCTCCTAGAGATGAACGTACTTTGGTGCGAAAAGTGCAAATCAATCCCAGAACAACAGCAAAGGACCTTGTGAAGATGCTGGAGGAAACCGGTACAAAAGTATCTATATCCACAATAAAAACAAGTCCTATATCAACATAACCTGAAAGGCCGCTCAGCAAGGAAGAAGCCACTGTTCCAAAACCGCAATAAAAATAGCCAGACTACGGTTTGCAACTGCACATGGGGACAAAGATTGTACTTTTTGGAGAAATGTCCTCTGGTCTGATGAAACAAAAATAAAACTGTTTGGCCATAATGACCATCGTTATGTTTGGAGTAAAAAGGGGGAGGCTTGCAAGCTGAAGAACACCATCCCAACCGTGAATGACGGGGGTGGCAGCATCATGTTGTGGGGGTGCTTTGCTGCAGGAGGGACTGGTGCACTTCACAAAATAGATGGCATCATGAGGGAGGACAATTATGTGGATATATTGAAGCAACATCTCAAGACATCAGTCAGGATGTTCAAGCTTTGTTGCAAATGAGTCTTCCAAATGGACAATGACCCCAAGCATACTTCCAAAGTTGTGGCAAAATGGCTGAAGGACAACAAAGTCAAAGTATTGGAGTGGCCATCACAAAGCCTTGATCTCAATCCCATAGAAAATGCGTGGGCAGAACTGAAAAAAGCAGGTGCGAGCAAGGAGGCCTAGAAACCTGACTCAGTTACACCAGCTCTGTCAGGAGGAATGGGCCAAAATTCACCCAACTTATCATGGGAGGCTTGTAGAAGGCTTCCCAAAATGTTTGACCCAAGTTAAACAATTTAAAGGCAATGCTATCAAATACTAATTGAGTGCATGTAAACTTCTGACCCACTGGGAATGTGATGAAAGAAATAAAAGCTGAAATAAATCATTCTCTCTACTCTAATTCTGACATTTCACATTCTTAAAATAAAGTGGTGTTTCTAACTGACCTAAGACAGGGCATTTTTACTATGATTAAATGTCAGTAATTGTGAAAAACTGAGTTTAAATGTATTTGGCTAAGGTGTATGTAAACTTCCGACTTCAACTGTAACTGAATGACTTATGTCCTATGAAATGTATTGCGTTTGGCAGAAGCCATCTGTCGTGGTGGGGACTGGGAGTGAGAACAGTGCAGCGGTGGGTGTGAAGAGCGGGCGGAGGCGCTGGGGCCAGACAGTGGTAAAGGCAACAGAGAGCTGGGATGAGTCAGAACCTTCTGAGACCTCTGTGTCCCACTCCAAGAAACCCAGCCTTGGATCAGAGGAGGAGAAGGGCCCTAAGGACCATAGTAATGCGCAGTAAGATCAATGATTATATTGCAGCAGGGGACCATTCTCCCCTTCCTCCCTGCATAGATGTCTCCTTGTATTGATTTACCTGTAACCTTATGTTTACATTTCATGTATTATGGCACAAACCAACTCCCTTTCTGTGACGACCGTTATACTATTTGTGCAAACGATGAGAAAGAAAAGTGGCCTTTACAGTTAGCTACCCTGTTATAGGTTGATTTACCTGTAGGAGGTTCATATTCAATCTAACTGAAATATTTCATTGGCTGAGATTAATTGTCTGAGTTGTTCCAACTGTTTGATTTTCTGCCTTTCTTATCTATCAGATCCAAAGAGCAAAAACCGATATACTCCTTCAGCACTGTTACTAAGTTACCAAGCAATATTAAGAAGGGCCAAATTGACTCCAGTCTCCCGGGCTCCTCAGCAAGACAACATTACCTTAGTCAATCAAGATATCTGCCTGGTAAGACCAACTGAAAATGTGCTTATTTGTTTGTTTGTTTTAAACAAGAAGAATGTGAGATAAGCAAGTAATTTGTAGGAGGTATATTTTCTCATGTATCAACTGGTCCTCTTATGTCAGTTTCAGCCATACACATTTTCAGACCCAGCTCTTCTTTCCTTTCAGGGTTGATCGGCAAGAACTCTGTAGACAAGGAGCCCAGTGGGCCGACACTCCGAGATCTGTGGGACAACTCCACCAATGTCAACAGCAAACCCCTCGGCCCCATTGGAGCTGGTTTGTCCGTCACCAGAGTCAACGCAGGTAACCCTTTGTCGCTTTATATTACACGCTTGCCCTCCTACTCTTATGCCCCCATATCACAAAGGGTCTACACGTCATATGCTTTAGTTCTACAATGCTCATTTCCTGATTCGCCCTGATCTTTTAGTGTTGGCTCGGCACAAAAAATGCAACTGTTTGGAGTATGCTACTGTGCTTAAGCGTCTGGGCCACTTTGGAGACGGGAGCCTCCATTATTCATTTGTCATGTAGACAGACACACAATATGTGCCTCTGTGCTCTCTCTCTGCCCCCCACTTTCCTTATTCATGAGATTAGAGGACTATTAAGACAGTTGCTTAGGATCAAGTGTCTCCAAGCCCACCCTCCCACCCTGCATCTTGAGTTTATGGACTGGATGGCCCAATTTCTCACAGAAATCTACAGTAGCCTTCCTCATCTTCGTCTCTATTTCTAACTTATATTTCACTGTGCTTCTCTAATGACTCGATAAATTGTTGCATCATTTCACCAATTTCTCTCCTTTCCGCTCGCTCTTTTCCCTCTGCTTTCATGTGTGTATTGTCTTATCCCCCTGTCATTAACTGTGGGAGCAGAAGACACTGATAACCCTTCTGATAAATCTACGGATAAATCTGTTCTAAAAGAAAGAATACCTGATTCAGCTAAAGGTACTTTAATTGTAAAGGCTTTTAGAATTGAATGTTCATGTCTTTGTATGTTCATGGATTCCTGCTGTTGACCTCTGCTGACCTCTAGCTAAGATCTATAGTAAAAATTAATTGAAGTGGTTTATTATTACGTATAATCATTAGCAATAATGCCCAATTTTCATAAACATTTAGTAACATGTTGTTACGTATCTGTTTTATGGTGGATATACTAAAGTGAAATAAGTGTTTCTGCTTATGCAACCATTTTCCTAATACTGTGGGTGTGGGTTAACATGTTGATGAGCCCAGCCAATTATGACACAGCAGGAGAGGGAGCCCAAACACACAGTGCTACACGAGAACCACACTCCAGATTACTAAATAGATTAAGGTTGCTGGAACCATGGTCATTTTTATGACCGAACTCTAAATAACAAATGAACTGCTGCTAAAGATGTACAAGTGAAGCGTTATTTGTTATGAATAAAGTTTGTCTGTATTAAATCATTGTTATGAATAACATTTGTCAACATTTAAATCAATTTGTTTTTTTGTCTTTCAGGAAACTTTGTCAGTACAAAGTACAATCTGTCTGGAGGTTATGTTCCCTCCTTTCAGAAGAAAGAGGTTGGCTCTGTGGGTCAAAGGATCCAGCTTGCTCCTCTTGCCGGCCAGCACACAAGTAAGATCCTATAGTTACCATTTTAATTGACATAAAAATGCTCTGGTCTTTGGACTAGATGGCACAGCAGACATAGATAAGGCCACTTGGAAGGGATTTATACCATTACATGCTTTCTCTTTTTCTGACATTTCGTCCTTCTTTACTCATTTTCTATTATTATTTTTTGCATTAAACTCATCTCTTGCTGTCCCTCTCAGTTGATCTTGCTACTCCTGATAACAAAAATGTCAAACCAAAACCTTCAAAGACAAAGTCCACTTCCACCACGCCCATGAGTGAAAACACTGAAGGTAATGCAGTGTTTCAGTCCCAGGCTAATAATATCAAATACGCCACTTAGCAGAGGCTTTTATCCGGAGCAAATTACACTACAATGAGTGCATACAGTTTATGTGTATGTATGCGATCCCTCTGGGAATTGAACCCACTACCTTGGTGTTGTTACCATCATGCTCTTAATACCGACCCACACAGGTACTGATGTAGGTGCCATTTGAAGTCTATTTATTTATAGCAATCATCTGTTAGTCAATAGCCTGCCCTTAAACCTGATAAGAAGCCTGTGATTCTTTGTTAGGCCACAGTTGGAAAGGGAGCCCGAATACGCACCGTGAACCGGGGATCTGCATTGCTAAAGATCTGAAGCACTTAATCAACATTTACATTAATCTACATTACATTAGCTAGAGCCATTTTGATGCATTGTTATGAGCACTTATTGGGCTCAGTCAAAGTGACCAGATGGTCTCCCAGGGATATCTGTCTCAAGCAGACAAGGGAGACGGTTACATTGAGGCTGGGGTAGACACGCTGTATCCCTGTCCAGAAACAATCCCCTCATACCAGTACACTATATCCCTGTCCAGAAACAACTCCCTCATACCAGTAGACACTATATCCCTGTCCAGAAACAACTTCCTCATACCAGTAGACACTATATCCCTGTCCAGAAACAACTTCCTCATACCAGTAGACACTATATCCCTGTCCAGAAACAACTCCCTCATACCAGTAGACACTATATCTCTGTTCAGAAACAACCTCCTCATGCCAGGGCACTTGCCTAGATCTGAAAGGATTGGACAGGTATAAAAATATCTGTTGCTCCACCTTGCCAACTGATAAATTGCATAGAATATTGCATATACCTGCACAATACTCTGATCTACACACGTGCCTATATGGGTGGTAGGGGTGTTTCAGGATTGTACCTGGGTGTCTGTTAGAGGGAGTCCTGTAAATATGGAATAGTAAATTCAGCACATGGAGGTGTCACTCACTCAGATCTTTTTTATTTTCAGATTACGACGGCTGGAAAAGGAGGGCGGACAAGCCTCAAATGAAAGGCCAGGACTACTCTGCCCTGGGGAAAACCTCTGGCAACCTTCTGACTAGAGGTCCACCTGTACAGCCAGTCCATGGGAGGGTAGACTGGGCATCCAAGTATGGAGGCAATCGGTAGTGCATCAAGAGATGCTATTAAACCAACTCACAGGTTTAGCGCTAAGGAAAACCTTTTGTTGCTCTGCTCTGAATTTTACTACCCTCAGTGAATGTACTTCTGAAAGACCTCCAATACATTATTACAACTAAGTAGCACATGTACTGGGATGTTCAAGGAGATATATACATGTTTGTTTTATACTGGCATCATTGGGTGATGTATGAAGGAAAGACATACGCCAGGAGGCCTGATCCCTGCAACTTCAACAGAAGACCCGGCGTCATCTATCGCAGTGTTTTCCAACTCCAGTCCTTCAGTAACCTCAACAATACATACTGTTGTTGTAGCCCCGGACAAAAATACCTGATTCAACTTGAATCAAGTGTGCTAGTCTTGGGCCACAACAAATATGTACTTGAGGACCAGAGTTGGGAAACACTGATCTACTGTATGGTAATTGATGATAGACTGGCTGATAGGGCTGCTCTAAAGTATCCCTCAAAGATAACCATGTCCTGAAGCCCATTGGGTGTTGTCTGGATTGAGTCTGATGCCGAAAATTGACATTCGTCTTACAATCGGTTTTATGATACGATTAGAACCAATAATGGTGGATTTTGTATTTGAGATTTTTATAATGTAGTTATATTCTTTCTATTTTTTAACTTTTGTTTACATTACTCAACTCCAATGAAATTATATAAGGAAATGTTTCCTATCACTCATTGTAATCTCTTGAATAGCCACTTACTGTATCAGTGGCTAAAGAAGTGTTGACTTCAGTTATGTATTATGACAATCCACGCTTAAGATGCAGCTATTAAACACTGGCCATTTTTTAAAACCTTTTACACAACTTAACGGTTCATTCATGTAATGACAATCTGTGTAACAATATGAACAAAAACATGCCATGCTTGTAATTTTATAAACAAGATCAAATCCGTGTTCAATTATACATTTTTACAAAATAACATCCACATATGACTGATGACCGGTTGTGCCTGAATAATACAAGACAATGGAAAGGAAAGAGGATAATGATTTTTACATCAGTGTCTGAAAGTGTTCATATCAGTGTATTATGACTCCTGGGGCTTCTGCAGCAGCATTCCAACACTGAGCTTTCCCACCATAAGGATACTAGAGAAAGTAGAGAAAATAAACACGTTAAGTACTGTAAGATCATGTACTGTATCATCTACATGCATACCTATGACCTATTCCTGAAATGAAGGAGTTGGTCATCTCAGCTACCTTGCTGCTGCCATCATTCCAGCAGGCATAATCTTCCTGGAGCCGTAGAATCTCTTTCCCATCACACCTGCCAGGGCTCCTGATGTGACTGATACAGGGGGGAAATGACTCAGTACAGTATAGTAGGCCTATTGTAGACCTACTCAATAGGGGACCATCATGCTCTCCCAGAAGCTTGGCTGGTGCGTAAAACCCTCAAATTCAGACTAACCAAATGTGTAATGGGTCCACACTCAAAAAGATGTTGCACGCCTGTGTATGCTATCCCCGAAGCAGTGAAAATTACAATTGAAAAGTGAAGTAAGCTTTATATAACATCTTTTTGAGTGCGGACCCATTACATCTTTTGTCTATTGTAAACCTAATCATCATGAGTATCTAGTTAGCGGTGATCAAAAGAGGTCTGGGCGATGGGAGGCCTGTGGCAAGTGTAACCGATGTGAAATGGCTAGCTAGTTAGCGTGTTTCAGTCGGTGACGTCACTCGCTCTGAGACCTGAAGTAGTTGTTCCCTTTGCTCTACAAGGGCCGCGGCTTTTGTGGCGAGATGGGTAACGATGCTTCATGGGTGTCAGTTGTCGATGTGTGCAGAGGGTCCCTGGTTCGAGCCCAGGTAGGGGAGAGGGAAGGAAGCTATACTGTTACATTGGTGGCGTGACTCAGATCACTGGTTGCTGCGCAAAAGGAGTTCAAAGGGTGGTGAGCGCTAATAGCGTTTCAAATCGGGTGACATCACTAGCTCTGAGACCTGAAGTAGTTGTTCCCTTTGCTCTGCAAGTGTCATGGCTTTTGTGGCGCGATGGGTAACTGTTGTCGGTGTGTGCAGAGGGTCCCTGGTTCGGGGCGAGGGAAGGGAGCTATACTGTTACACAAGCATGCTTTCACATTCATAAAACAGTAAGGGTCAACACCTAAGTTCACCAACCTAGTGACACCCAAATATTTTTGGGATCTTGTGATATCTGGTAGGCACCAACCCCAGCTAGGCCCCCAAATAGAAGACCTGCTGCCAAAGAGGGGACACTGCCTGGAGACACAAAAAGAAGTACAGGGCAAGCACAAGAGTAGAAATATGATAGAATAAATTAAACTCACCTGTAAATGGCTGCATAACTATATAATTGAGTAAACCCAGATGGCACAATAATAAACTTACCTGCTTTGACATAGCCCATCGCTCCCCCGGATGCAATGAGGGCTGCATACCCATATCCAGCCCAATCAGTCATCTAGATTAGAACACATAACGAAGTAATGAGGGAGAACGTTACTATCGCCATTCCCCACACACCCACTGCAGAACAATTGGCAGTGGGCACGTGCAGACGATACAAATGTAGCAAATTAGTAATAGAAGATTAAACGATAATTTTGTTGTGCTGTGCCTGTCATTTTTTTACATAGTTGCAAAACACATAAATGACTGTACATACAGTATGAATGTAGTAAAAAAACAAAACGTGGGCAAATAAATGGTATCTGCAGCTAAACTGTTCTTCCATACAATAGCCTATCCTGGTTTAGCTGAATTCCTCAGGGGAACACCGTGGTTCATTTCCCCAACGTTGATCACATATTTGACTTTCTTCGGTACATTTTGTGTGTCGGTTGGGTAACTAGTAGGCTAAGCCAGTCCCACAAGAGTAAGTCAGAGCAACATAGCCTAACATCAATGTTACGAGAGCAGTACACCACAGTAGCCTACATGCATACTAGAATCTCGACTAGCATGTATGTTTGCTACCAATATTAATTTATATGCAGATACGTTATCAAACTCTGAAAACATTTGGATACTAAAACACTCGTTTGTGTACAACCTTGCTGCTTTCGATACGTCCTTTACCGCTGCTTCGTAGTGACAACCGAGCCACCAATGATGGCGCACACACAACGTAAATCGTAGCAATGACGCATTGCCAAATAACTGATGGGAAGTGAAGTTTTTCTCAACATGGCAGCCAGTATACCATCAGCTGTCTGGCACACAAACTAGAACTCGTATCCCATTTAACCAAACCCAAAACGTTTTAAAAGTGACAACATAGAGAATTATAGAGGCCTCTGGTTGCCAAAAGGCCGATTTAGCATGGGCAGCGCCATTGAGGGCATCCACCATGCTTCCGCCATTTTAAAGTAGTCAACTGGGTGAAGATTCCTGTGGATTGTAGCCTCAATGGAGCTGCCCATGCTGTCACAGCCGCTATAATGGCACAGATATAAAGATGATGCTGCGTTCACATGCTAGTCAGAACTAGGAAACGCTGAAATCTACAACTTGCAAACTGGTTGTAGTTATACACGTGCCACGTTCAAGTGGATAGCAAGTCGAACATTTCTGAGTCCCGACTAGCATGTGAACGTAGCATAAGTCCTCTTCTATCTCTATGACTGACACCCTTTCAAAATGGGAGCGTTTGAGTTGTACGGCTAAAGCAACCGATGGTAGATGAATGTGGAGGAGTGAAGTCGGGGGAGGTTTTCCAACAGCAAGGCTCAGATCCAACATGGCAGTGTTGACATTGTTGATAAAGGTTTTTATTTATAATGTCGAAATAAACATGTCTCCAACCCCAATATCACACACTCACAAACTGAAATCAAACAATATGTGTGTGCATTGTACAATCAATAAGTGAGAGAGCCTCAAACATCACATTCATTTCTAGGCCTACATTTATGAAAAGTAATACATTCATTACATAGCATTGTTAAATACAAGTGGTGGGCCTAATGTGTCACAATACATTCACTGAAAATAAGGTTCCACATATATCTTTACTATCAGTTGTTTTTTATCAATTAATTACAGTCCTTTCATTGTAGGGTTTCACAATTCATTGTAGACTTTTAACAGAGTTCGTGTGACTTTAATGCTATTGGGCGCATTCCGGCAGATCACTTTTGTCAAGTCGGTGACATGGTCGGACTACTGCATTTGCGCACACCCATAGTGAAGAGAGAGAAATGTGCCATTTTATAATGCTATTCTACACATTTTGTCATAAGTCTAAGAGAAAATGCTGCCATGGGGCAGGTATTTGTTGTTGTTGTGGTTTTATAGTTCATCTCTTGCTTTTGTTCATATTTTGCCATTAGGCTGATAAAACATTTTGCAGTTTCAAAGCAAATTTCCTGCTATTCTAAATATTTTCCCATGAGGTTGAGAGACAATTTTGCAGTTTTAAAGCAAATTTCCTGCAATTCCACACATTTTGCTGTCATATGCTATCTGGGAACACTGTGTGCCCCTTCGGTAATCTGGTCAGTCACCACCTTTCAAAGTGTGTTACTTTATGGGGATAAAAATGGTCCGATTTGCATCTACTGCAAGTTTCTGCAGTTGCTCTTCAATGACATCCTGCAGCCATTGCCTGCATTGTGGGTGGCTTTATTGTCAACAAATCATTTTTATTGTATTTTTAACTCACACGAACATGATCAAAGACATGATTGAAACATGAACCAACTTTGCTGTGAATCATGAAGTGGATACAAAAGGCCTAATACTGACAAGAATATCCTCTGTCAGAGATACGGCCAATATGAGTTGAATTTGAGTGTTTGTAAGGTGTTTTAGATTGACATATTTTCAGAATGGAGCACTATAGCCAACTAGATCTTCTGCCAAAACAGTATAGGTCTATCAAGTACCTAAGTAAGTGAAATATGTAATAACTGTCCAGGTGAATTGACTACATTTTAGTTTGGGAGTGATATGGTCCCTTTAAATTTGATAATTTCAGCCACAAGATGGCGCAAGAGGATCAATTAAGATTTATGCCTGTTGACGTCTGTGTCCAGATTGGGCCAAATCTGAGATGATTATCATTATGATGGATTTTAGGTTGAGATCAAAGGATTAATTTGAAAGAATTCCAGTATAACGCTTCCAGTATAACGCATAAATCACTCTTATAGGTTATTGATATAACATAAAGTTAATTTTGGCATATACATTTTTTTTTTTATGGTATTATCCTTGCAGTGATATGAAAACTCATGTTGCGAACTGTACTGCACAGACCTGGTAGGCTTTTGGCTGACTATTTCTTCCTGTATTTCCATTTGAGTACATTTGGTTTCAATTACAGTTGAATTTGAAACTTTTTTGCCTTTCTGCAGCGCTTTTCTTTCTTTTAGAACTTGATGGCGCCAGACCACAGTTTATTCTTCTGGGGATCATAATTTGAAAACCAACGATTGTTTCATCACTTGAAACGCATAGGGTAGGCCTACACAACCAGAAATCCAGAATGCATAACATTATGTGAGAGGCCTCTCTATAGATTTGCGGAGGAATATAATATAGGCCAATTCTGTGTAAATTCTGTTTTACTCCTGGATAATGGTAAATACCTTGCAGCGGAGTGATTTTATAGTGCTTCAAACCATTAGATATTTCTTTACTTAGCTATACGGATTAGCGTTTCATCACTCCTAACTTGTTAAATAATGAATAAAGTAATGCGCCAAAGTTTGGACAAATAAGAATTACGCACGAGGATGCGTTTCTCTACCCATTGTAATATTTTATGACATGTCGTGTTTTGAAGTAGACCATTTATTAAGCGTAGGACTAATAATTCAGTAAACATCTGAAATACTACTACTATTAATACTAATAATAATAATAAATGTTAGATGTTATTGGAAAAATGCATTGCGCATTATCCTTGCTAAATTGTGAGATATATCAATGCCCAAAAGGTGCAACCAGTCGTTTCAGTATCGTTGCCTATTAAACATCTTGTACGGTTTTATGATGCTTAACTGAAATTGTGCCTGGGGCTCCTGGCAGGGGTGGAAGTGGTTGAAACCAAGCCTTAGACAAACAGGTTGGATATTCACATGGAAACGGATCCTGTCCAGAACTCTTTAACACACTTGCTCGCGTTCCCTGTGCACAGTACTGCAGTATGCTACACCTTGTTGCTCTGAATATGTGTTTTAGATTGTTCTATTTTATCTGTATTCCTGCCTGCACTTTTATTCTTTTCAAATCGATTGTCTTTGAAGACAAACATTGAGGGAATAATAAAGTTTCCCAAATATAGTACAAATATGTATAGAATACACGTTTATAGACCGCACAGTTGCCAAACACCACAGTCAAATGCAAGACAAAAACAAATATGTAGTCTAAAATATTTCAATATTTGCCCAATTGTGTGACTGTAATTCAACTGAGCTGTGTTTTCTCAGGAAAAGGCCTGTTGTTTAAAATAGCTAGACTATATAGCTTATATTGCACTGTTGAATTTGAAATGGAATACTTATCGTTATGGTTTATTTGTCATATTTATATCAACTAAATAATACATCATAATTCAAGCCAGATATATATTTCCATCCTGAAATTGACAGTGCTATGCAACCATGTTGTGGAGCGCCCCATAGGTAGAGTCGACATGTGTCCCGTCAGAATTAGAAAGAAAATACTTTTCGACCATCATTACCATTAATAACACCTCGGTGAGCGCACGTGTTGCTCTTTTTATTTTTTGGTGTGCCTGGTGAAGAGCTGAGCTCATTCATTTCTGGCCTGAGGCGTCTTCATAAGTATGTATTAGAAATAAACAGATGATAAATAAACCATGACCCCAATACACGTAAGGGAACCTGGTAGATTGTGTTTAAGTAATGATGTTACAGTTAACCTTCAGATTTTATCTTGACACAGTTTAATTTTTAATGTGAATAAATATTTTATAATCAACTGATATTGACATGATGTTGATATTCAATAATATATAGATTTTTCATTTACTTTTGTATTTTACATATATAAATGGTATGCAAATGATATTGTTATATTGTTGTATTCACAACAGTTAGCCCATGGATGAAAGAAAAAAAACAGATTCTGTGCGAAAGTTTCGTCCACACACTTTCCAGCCATATGTTCATTCACAATTGAACGCAGTAAGCCCCAAAAGCATATTCACAAAAGAGCATTACCTCAACTTCAGGTAGGTTAACACATCCGGTCTATTGCGCATGTGCCACCAGGTGGCCCAGAGGGTTTTTATGGCCAGGTGAGCTGATCTCGTTCACCACAAGTAAAAGCAAAAATTGGCTTATGGACGGAAGCCTCAATGAGATAACACGACGTGTGATCTACCATATCCAGGCAAATTGAAGAAACAATGATGTCAATAATGGGCAAAATGGGGGATTGGCAGGTATGTGCTGTTTATTTCAAGACAAAGAACGTGTAGGCTAGTTGTGTAATATATGTCGAATATATGGCCACAATTGGTAAATGCATTGCCATCAACTTTTCATTGTAGAATTAGTAGGCAAGCACTATATTTAGCCTAAATATTATACAGTTATTCAATAGTTTTAATTATTTTTACTTTGACAGTGTTCTTTTTTCTCGCAAAAGTCGATAATGTTCCTATTTACGCCTGATTAACAATAGCGCATTGGCTCTCGTAATAACTTGGGGAAAGCAGGTTTAACTTGCATAGAAGGCTACATCACTTTATATATCATGCAATTTAAGACTATAGAAAACCGTTCCTTATATAGAAGCAAATAATAGCCTATAGAGTATCCTTTAGGATATAAAATGTATTGTTTTGCTATAGGCTAGTGTTTATTGAAATGTGAATAAAATCAATAAAAAGGCACAAATCATACATAGTATGCTCCAACTTATCATTATAGATGTTAATTCGTCTATGATATAATAAATGGCATCTCATACTAAAGTTATAGCTCGCCCGGAAGTTGTGGTTCTTGTCATCTAAAATGTCAAAACAAATCTCTCCGATGTAGGCCTATTACTTTGGAGGGGTATGTTGGCCTAATGCAATTGATTTTTAAATAATAATTTCATGTCGATTGTAAAACAGAACTTTCTAACGCGGTGAAACTGGGGTCGGTGAAACAATCCAAGCCATGGAGAGATTGAGCCTTTTCGTTCCACTCTCCAAAAGCACACAACCTCTAATATCCACACAGCAGCATATAGAAACACATACAGACCCACACACCCCACGAGTTATTTTTTAAGGCACCTTTACCCCGCTGATAGTTGTCATTGTGATCTAGATTCATGGGCCCTCTCATTAATAACAACCGGTTGTAAAGGTACCCCACCAAAAATGTAAATCTGAACTAGGAGAGGCCAACGCCTAGGAGTTGGCGACCTGGTTCTTGACCCGCCCAAATACTTCAGACCCTCATTCACATTAAACAAGCTATGTTGTTGTGTTAATTATTTACATTACAAAAACGGCGCTCTTACATGTCATCAATGGAGCTGTATACCTACTTTAGATTGTTTCTTCTTTTGCATGACAGTGACAGAATAGCTTTTCATGGTCTCAACTCTCAATACGTCTAAAACAACAGTTTACGAAAATCAGTTTGGCAACAAAGTATGAAGAGAGCACTAGATAGAGTATTTGCGTGTGGCACGCTCTTCAGAGCAAGTTAACCATCCTAAAATGTAAGACCAGACAGATTGTACCATAGGCCCATATAGGGTGTGAGATGATGGAACTTGTTTTTATGAAGCTGTTACATAAACAGTTGTTTTTATGAAACCACATTTCCTAAAACGAATATGCACGACAAAGGAAGCAAATTAATACATAACATGTATTATCCAATTATTTGTTTTATCATAGCCATCAAATGAACGTTCACACCCCCAGGTGCAGGGTGTGTTGTTGCCTTTTTGTCATAGAGAATGCTTATAAAATGTACGCTCAATTCCTGCTGTATATTCTCATTGAATGTGGGAGAAGTAAATACATGTGAAATCTCGCTCCAGTGTTACCTGTGTTGTCCATTGGTGTTGGGCAGATGGGAATCAAGCGGCTGTTGATATGCTAATGAGGGAATGCGAATGTTATTACAGTGGTGCGCGAGCCTTTTACTTTCACCATTAGAGGGAGATCTCAGAGCGCAGACAGCCAAGCTCAACTAAAATAGTTTCCGCTAGAGCACAATTCACTGTGTAAAACAAGGAAAGGCGCTCTCAATATCCACCACAACTCATGAAAATGCTTTGGAAATTAACTGATAATATAAAATATGAAGATTGCGAGGTAAGAGGCTCATATTTGATTTATTGCTGTTTTCATGAAATTAATGGGGTATACTGCTTTATTTTCATTTTGTCAATCTCTAATTGTTTTGACAGTTGTCTGGGAACATATTTAATTCATTGAAGGATATACAGATGCATATTGGTTTATTTCATATGTTAGATATTTAGCTATTTTGATATGGAGTAATGCAATTTTTAATTGTGTAGAAAAATACATTTTACACAGTTTCAATATTAACAGTGAAAATAAAGTAATAGCAATAATAATAATACATTTTCACATCAATAAATGAAAGTAATACATGGCAAACCCATAGGAAAACATTTATATATTTATACCATTTTAAACGTAATTGTATAAAATATGATTTCAAAACTCACTGCTGAAACATGCTAAATGTACATAGAAAGTAAGAGAATGTACATATGGAGACATACCCAAAATACATGTGTTGACTGTATAATCGAAAAAGAAGTATGTTTAAAATAATGTGTTTAAATAATAGGATGCCTATCCCTTACATTCTTATAAAATAAATCGGTGCATTTTGAGCCCTTAGTGGTGTGTGTGCACTGCACACGCTGTGTGATTGTTATTATAGAATAGAAAGTTTGGCAGTCATATCAGGGAGTTGTTTAGGAGTGGTGCAGCCAGTTGAACGTGTTTTAACCGCGTCTGGAGAATACGCATGCAAAGAGCAGGGAAGAAACGCTGGCCTGGATTTCGCCGCCCGTGTTTGAAATTTGTTATTCTCTCATTCAAGTTTAGTTTACGGTTATGCTAATAGACCTGTTTCTGTTTTTATCGAAATCAGTGTTAACTACCGTGTTTTCATAATGGTTACTCTTTTGCTGTTTTGTCAAAATGGTCGCGTGCAAATAGGTTAGAAGTGGAAAGTGGATGTCTTAAGCTTGCGTATCCGTATAATAACTTTTGAATATATTTGCTCGGAGTGAAAGTTAGCTCGGCTGGCGTAGTTTGTATTCAAATAACCGTGGATTAATTCATTCGAGAGACTGGGGAAGGGCCATGGAAAGCGAGGCGTCGGAAACTGAAGTGAAAAACAAAGGGACATGGCGAGCAGACAACCGCCCTCTGAACAGTAAAAATGTGCCAGCCGAGATGCCCTCAGCGTTTGCTGGATTTTCACACGAATCAGAGGTGCACATTGTTTCCGTCCATGGCTCTTCCTCTATCTCTGGTCCCCCCTTCATTCTGCCTTTCTTTCACTTGTGCTTGCCTTCGAACCTTTTAAAATGTTCCCCCCTCTCTCTGATTCGTCAGACGCAAGAGAATGTCCCTCTTTTTGTCTCCCTCTCTCTCTCCCCTCCTCACTCACTCCCTCTTTCTCTCCCCATCTCTGATTAGATAGATATACTGATTCCTCATTCAATGGACGTCATTTAGTGCAGACTCTGCCTTGAGTTGCTTCCTCGCTTCACGCTCGATTTCCGACCATTCTTCCCTTATTAAGAATTCGTGTAATATTAATAGTCATGAATATCTGCTATTAGGAGTCCAAGGAAAGAAGCAGCTCTTTGCTAATATGAGCTCAGTCGAGGGAACAGCACAGTGATAGAGACAGAAGACGGAACAGGGATACAGGAAACTTTAAACATAAATCCGCAAGACCAAACATTGCATTTTAGAATCGAATGAAGGGCAGTGGGAATTTAACCAAATTCTGATGGATTATCGTTCTTCGGTGGTGCTTATCTGAACATTGGGCTCCGTGATCTTTCAATAGTGTTGTTGCTGGCATTATTTTGTTTGCTCGTACATTTTCGTTGTTTTATCAACGTTTTTCTTCTGAAAATTCTCTTTTGAATCGCTCGAAAATCTTCGCAGATGTTAGTGCACAGCTTTTCCGCGATGGTAAGTTGGACTCGGTGGCAAAGACAGTTATAGCAGTTATAGCCTACTTCGTGCAGCAATCAGACTCCGATTATTGCCTTTTTTAGTCAAATAGTTTTGCTAAACTATCATACAAAAAATAAAAAGAATGCAAGATTGCTCTCACATTTAATTTCATCTAAATATTTCAACTGTAATCATTTCCCCCCTGAAAATGATCAAATAGGCCTACGGGTGTGTTATTAGCCTACAGTAATTATCACTGTTATTATTGTTAGCATTATTATTATTATTATTAGGCTATTATTGCTGCGTTCAACAGATAAATGCTGTTGATTTTATTTCAACCAACGACTTTGAATAGACATTCAATTATGGAAGGTGACAGTCCATAAAGGCCCCGGTGAAAACGGGTAAAATGGAGGGTTGGTGTATAGGTTTAATTTCTCCGATTCTTTTTTCCTGCAGGATCGTCACGACGGTACCAGCAATGGGACAGCCAGGCTACCTCAGCTGGGAGGCGTGGGCCAGTCTCCATATAGCGCCCCTCCACTCTCCCATACCCCAAACTCCGACTTCCAGCCACCGTACTTTCCTCCGCCCTACCAGCCAATCTACCCCCAGTCTCAGGACCCATACTCGCACGTCAACGACCCCTACTCCCTCAACTCCCTGCACGCTCAGCCGCAGCCACAACACCCTGGCTGGCCGGGCCAGAGGCAAAGTCAGGAGAGCAGTTTGCTGCACCAGCACCGTGGCTTGCCCCATCAGCTCTGTAGGGAGTACCGTAGAGAAGTGCTCCTGCCGTCGGGCCACGGAATCGATACGGGACTCTCAGATTCTATCCCAATCCATGGAATACCTCACTCTTTAGAAGATGTTCAGGTAATTCAGCATTATTTGGTAATTATATTATTATTACTATTACATTTTTACTATTACATTGTTGTTGTTGTTATTATAATAATAATTGTTGTTGTTATTATTTTTTCTTATTATTATTTTTAAATTATTATTAGGCCTACACACGTAGCCTTCTATAGCCTAAGTGTTTGTTGCTGTAAATTGGCAGCTCTGTATGAAATGTCACGGCCTACATGTAATGACTCAGTGCATGGCATGCAATTTTATAAATGCAGAAATGGTCAAAGATTATGGCCATAACCATTGCATTGAATTGACAGAGCCCTTTTTATGTAAATGTTCCAACAGACATTACATTTTACAAACGGCTCTCGAGTGAAACACTGTATAAAAGCCTATTTGCATGGATTATTCAGTCTATATTCTCGAGCTGTGTTTGCACTTTATAATCCGTATTATTTTGTTGACCCCCTCCCTCCACTGAAAAGATGCATAGTGTTATAAACACTTGCCTTAAGCAAACAGATCAAAGCTGAAGCTCTGAGAACTATAATATGATCTGCAACCCCTCTCACAAAATGGATGGTATACCGCGCTTGTTGATTAATATTCCCTGTCATTTTTGGACATGATTCTGGATATCCTCCCTTCATCTTTAATTTAATTGTGCTCATTGAAAATACTCAAGTCCCGATATGAGCGGGAGGCTGAGAGCAATAATAAAATGTCCACTCGGGAGTTTTGCACATGCAGGCACACTATGAGCACCATGTTTTAGATTAAGTTCCATCGCTCTGCAGGTAATACGAATACATCAAATAAGTAAAGGCCTGTACAATGACACGTTTTTTTTCTAAAACAAATGCCTAATCCCCAATTAGCGTGCACGACGTGTAATACCACCTTTATTCCGAATACAATTTGGATTCATAGTTATTCGTAAGTATCCACTCTGCGGATGGAATGAGGTCACGATTATTGGGCGACAGAGCTTCATTATTTAAGTCTGATATGCATGACGCGCACTGCCCAACAGCTATAGCCAATATCACCCTCATTGAAAATAATAACAGGCCCATCATATATTTGGTTTGTGGGCTACATGCCAGTCTTTTGCAAACAGCATGACATGTTAAATAAATTTCATTGTATTCCATATTAAATAGTGTATTTTGCATCTGTGTGTTGCAGCATGTTGAGGATCAAGGAATTCACATCCCAGATCAGACTGTAATTAAAAAAGGTAAGCAATTTCCTTCGAGATGCCATGTATGTTTCCACAAGCTGCACACCACACCACCCCTCTGCTCCGGAGCTTGTGCGGTAGTCAGCGCCTCACTGAACCAAGTGGATTAATGCGCAGTGTTTTTTATTAAGTGAGCTCGAGTGCATCAAACTAACTGCATGCACCTTTTCATCAATTAATGCCAATGTCAGCATTTCAGAGTAGGCATAGTCAGATGCGAATATGCCCTATATAGGCTATGCTGTTTAGTCTATTGGTTTTAATGTGTTGACGCATCTTTTCGCTATATATCGTAAATATAGGCCCGTTCGGGAGCAAATCTAAAATGGCAGTTGGTAATGCTCTATGTATTAAGTATCAGGATGATACCAGATCCTGCATCAAAGGTGGAAAAAAATATACGCTGCAAAAATAGGCAAGGTCTTTAAACCATTTATAGAGTCTCATTCCATCAGTGTTTGGCTTCGGTTGATTATGGAATAATGCGTTCAGTGTTGCATTATCATATATGGGCCTAGCATAATTGCGTGTGAATTCGATTGTTTACTCCTACAAGACCATTTCTGGCGTGCTAGGCCTACTTCATGGTCAGGTTGAACGTTACCCCTCTCGCCATGTGGAGTCTTTTGTCAGTTCAAATTAGATGCGCAGGGGATAAATCTTGAGAGATGCTCTTTCCGCATCAACATGATAATTGGCTCTTATATTAGTAATCTCAAGAGTTCGTTTAACTCCTATCGTCTCTATTAGCCTCCCCTGGGCTATTAATGTCACAAGTGATCTATCCAAAAGCGCTAGTCCCTTTGTCTCCGGTTACAGCACACAAAACGGTATCCCCTGCAAAGTGAAATCACACGCGCGACTGTATTTTTGGGGAGACCGTGGATATTTGAAAAAAGGCTTCGCACTTTTCGCGTGCTGTGTGTGTGTGTGTTTTAAGTATTGCAACATGTGTGCGCGCACGTCTGCAAAAGCGTGCGATGTTTCAGAGCTCAAATTGCATAGATAGCCTACCCTAAACAAATATTGGGCCTATACGAGGCCTACAATATGGTACAACATTTTGCAATGGTTAGGCCTTTGTGCGAAAGGCCTAATAACCAAAATAAGAAAACAATAAATAGGCCTATATTATCATTATTAATGTTTATTATTCGTGTTAATATTATTATTATTATTTGGCCTGTCATACCCTATGACAATTGTTTTAATTGTGTGTAGGCCTCTACACCCACACCGCGTTTCATATGAATGTCATCTGATTAATGGTCTACATTGAATAAGATTCACAGAAATTGTTCTCCTTCTTCCCTAGGTCCAGTTTCTTTATCCAAGAACAACAACGTCTCCGCCATTCCGATAAATAAGGATGGTCTTTTTGGCGGTGTGGTAAACCCCAACGAGGTGTTCTGCTCTGTTCCGGGTCGCCTGTCTCTGCTCAGCTCCACATCAAAATACAAGGTCACGGTGGCGGAAGTGCAGAGACGCCTTTCGCCGCCTGAGTGCCTCAACGCGTCACTGCTGGGCGGGGTGCTGAGAAGGTGAGCCGGACTTTAATGTCGCTCCTCATTCTTTATCCCAGGTATAATTAAAATCGACCAAGCGTGATACCTCCTGCATTTAAAACAGCCCAAAAGGCAGACTGTTAAATTCCATATTAACTTTACACTCACAATGTAGCCCACAAATTAATGTAGGCCTTTTGGCCTTACCCTCAACCCTGTAAGACTAGTTTTACGCACATCATATTTCGGCCTACACCAACAACAGTAAACTACTTCAGTTTTTAGTCTATAGATTCCAACCTCGACACAAAGCCAGTATTTTGGGTATACACTGTGCATTCAAATAAAGTCGTTTCAGTGATTTGAAAATACATAGCCTATATTGACACACACATAGGCCTGTAGACACCGATAGTGTTATAGAAGTGTATGGAAGGAAGACGATGCTATTATGGCATTGTTGTTTTTTAAATCAAGATAGTAACCTAATCTTTGATTCAATAATATGATTAATAACATACTTATTCATTCAGACCTTTTTGGATCAGATAGTGTGTAACAATGATGGTAAAAATAAAACAATAAAAAACATGCCATTTTACAAATTAGCCTATTCATACAACCTATTTTTCTGTTCTTGTCACAGGGCCAAGTCTAAGAATGGCGGAAGGTCCCTCAGAGAGAAATTGGATAAAATCGGATTAAATCTACCTGCAGGTAGACGCAAAGCCGCAAACGTTACCCTGCTGACGTCACTAGTCGAAGGTAAGTTGCATTGTAAATGATCTGAGTTCCGGTTCCTGGGATAGCAGGTGCTTTGAACGGTTTCAGGGGGGACATTCGAAATCAGTATATGCGCTCATCCATGTAATTTGGACTGACTTTGACTTGCAAACCAGTCATGCATGAAGGATATATGTGTGTTTTTGAGAGAGAGGATGATGGTAATAATTTTAAAAGGCTTTTCGCAACATTGGCCTGTGTTTTTAGCCGTCGTGTGTGCAATCCTCTCGTGAAAGTGGTCCTAGAATAGATTACTACAGTGTGAGATGGGTTCGGTAAGCCTGACTGGCCTAGTTTGTACCAGATGAACTAGGCTCCTTGTTGAAGCAGGGTTATGGGCATTTGCTTATTTATTGTCTAGCGTGAGTTTGGAGCTGTTTCACCTCTGGCAGAGGTGGATCGATTGATTTATTAACCCTATAGTGGCTTGTTATCATGATCATTATTATAAGGCCTATATTAGGCTAGTAGTAGTAGTAGTCGTAGTAATAATCATAGTTATAGTAATAGTAATAGGAGTAATAGTAGTAATAGTAGTAATAATTATAGTTGTAGTAGTAGTAATAGTAGTAGTAGTAATCATTGTTACAGTAATAGTAGTAATAATCATAGTTGTAGTAGTAGTAGTAGTAGTAGTAGTAATCATTGTTATAGTAATAGTAGTAGTAGTTGCATTAATAATCATAGTTATAGTAGTATTAGTAGTAGTAATAATCATAGTTATAGTAATAGTAGTAATAATCATAGTTATAGTAGTATTAGTAGTAGTAATAATCATAGATATAGTAACAGTAGTAATAATCATAGTTATAGTAGTATTAGTAGTAGTAATAATCATAGTTATAGTAATAGTAGTAATAGTAGTAATAATCATAGTTATTGGAAAAAGTAGTAAAAGTAGTAATAAGTAATAATCATAGTTATAGTAATAGTAGTAATAGTAGTAATAATCATAGTTATAGTAATAGTAGTAATAGTAGTAATAATCATAGTTATAGTAATAGTAGTAATAGTAGTAATAATCATAGTTATAGTAATACTAGTAGTAGTAGGACCACTAGCCAACAGCTACAACTACAGCTACTGTTATTAGACTTCTATTATTCACACATGCAGGGACACTTTCTGTTTCTCTGTGATTGAAGTGGAAGTGACCTATGGAAGATCTATATGTTGTGAGACTATTAAATAATAAATTAGGTAATTGTGGCACACTATGAGGATGCCATTGCTATTGAATAAATCCATTTTGCTTGCAAAGTTGAACCTTATTATTCAGTGCGGTGGTATTTGGTGAGCTGTGGATTTTAAAGGTGAAAGCCTGGGACGGTTCATTGGTTCCTGTTAATCATTACAGCCGTGGAGCGAATGCAATATTCATTGTACTTCATTGAAATTGGGTGCTGTATGGTAATGAGGTTGAAGAAATATATGATTCTTTGCGATACAGTGTGTGTGTGGGGGGGGGGGGGGGGCACTCGGTTATTTAGTGAAGAGACACTACGTTTTTCTGAAGTGCTGTTATTGTTTATGATCCGCTCCATTTTATGGAAACGAGTTTACTGGACTTGAGCTTTGATGCTAATTGGCGCATGCGTTCTTCCGGAGTTGAGGCTTATGGCAGGAAGCCCCGCAGTAAAAACCCAACTGTTTCAGGAAATTAAAACCAAAGACTTGAAAAAATCTACAAAAAAAGGCAGACCTCAATGGAATGAACCTATAATTCTCATGGCTAAAGTTTGTAGGAGCGAGATTTGCATATAGCCTTTTAAAATTGCTTTCGTTGTATGATCTGCTGGACGTTCAATAATGTTTAGGGATGGCTAAGCAATGACATGGTGATATGCATGACGCTACTTATGGCATTTTATATTGCTTCCCTGATATTTAACTCTTCTCACGGAATGGGGGCCTGACTCTTATTGATAACAGGTAGCCTAGCGGTTATGGGCGTTGGGCCAGTAACCGAAAGGTTGCTGGTTCGAATTCCCGGGCAGACAAGGTGAAAAATATGTAGATGTTCTATTGAGCAAGGCACTTAACCCAAATGTCTCTCTGCGTAACAACGTCTGCTAAATGACAACAACAAAAATAAAATAATCCATCATCTGATGGAAGGTACAAGTGCTAGCCTATAGCCTACTGATTTAGAATTTGATGCAAAGACAAGGCCTTCTCTTTGGCAGAGGACGTTCATTAGATGAATCATGTGTTAAATGGAAGTGTTAATTGGTCTATATTTAATGTCCAATTTAGAGCAATATAGTATACTCAATCCATTCTTTCCTTCTCAGGCGAAGCCGTGCATCTTGCCAGAGATTTTGGTTACGTATGCGAGACTGAGTTTCCAGCCAAGGCAGTAGCTGAATATACAAACCGTCAGCATTCCGACCCAAACGAACAAGTCCAGAGGAAAAACATGTTATTGGCAACGAAGTAAGTGTTATATTATCACATTTCATATGTCAAAAAAAATGTGATTCTCGTGTTTACATCGACAGTGTTTGCGAACACAAATGGATGGTCGTGGTCAATTCTATAAATTCGTTTTTTATATTTTTTTGTAGGATTTTTGATAGGCCTATATATTTCACATGCATTTCTAAAGTGTTGATTTATGGACTCGTTATTTGTGTTACATTGTAGTAGGCTATTGAATGGATGTGACATTAAAACTGACAAAAAAATTATTGGATACAAATTAATCGACTAATGTCCAATTATTTGTCCTTCTAATTAGCCAAATAGGTCATCAAGTGATGTTATGCACACGACAAAATGCCACAATGAACAAACACTTCTTGAATTAGACACTTTCAACTAATATTAGGCGTACTGAATTTGATATCCATGCTCTGTATTCGATTCATGCCAAGCATTTTGGCGTTGCGTAAGCATTGAATAAAACACGTGCACGAATAGCCTATCTGAGACTATCCAATATGGAGTTTACTGTAATTGGTCGATTGAACAGGCCTCAGATTCATCCATATGCAACCATTTTGTTTGATGTGATTGGGATTGCATTGAAACATAGTTGGTTTTACTCCAACGTCAACCTTTCCCCACTGCATTTTAACATGTAGACATAGTACGACACTATATTTATACGTTCCTTTGAGCAAATATGCGATAGGCCACATTCTAATGTTGTAGTACTAACTACATAAAATTAATAGGATCTTTGAACATGTCTTGTATAGGCCTATACGTCATATTAGGGGCAGACTGGCATTATGATTGTAATTAACATATATATTGTCTCCCCATTTTAGGCAAATCTGCAAAGAATTCACAGACCTGCTTTCCCAGGACCGTACGCCCTTGGGGAATTCTCGACCACAACCTATTCTTGAGCCAGGGATTCAGAGTTGCTTGACCCATTTCAGTCTCATTTCTCACGGATTCGGGACCCCAGCCATGTGCGCGGCCCTCACCGCTCTCCAGAACTATCTGACCGAGGCGATTAAAGCCATGGACAAAATGTACCTGAACAACAACAGTCACTCAGACAGCGGCACTAAAGGCGGAGACAAAGACGAGAAGCACAGAAAGTGATTCCCACCTGAAAGCCCAATATAAATATTATAAATACATATAAATACTATTGATCAAGTTAACGTGCCACTTCCTGATCTCGCGATGATTTTACATGTTTGTTTTTAATACCATTCAACTTTGGATTCACGGGAAGTGATGCGCAAGATCCCCACAATAATTAAAAAGAAAAAAATGCTGAAAGGCGCAAAGAACAGATCCAGAGAGGGAAAGATCTCTGCCACATCTATGACTTTTTATGTACTCCCTCTTTTTATGAGCTGCAACGGACTGAAATCGAGCGACCCTTATATCTCTCAATTTACGATTGTAGCCATGTGACAAAAAGAAGCGAAAAGAGGATGAATTATTATCAGTATTGTGAATAATAAACTTGAAAAAAATCCACAGAGTTCCATGTCATGACTTCAGTTGTAGACTCTCACTCCAAGCGACCAACTTGAACTTTGAATTTCAACACGATTCACGGTTATATAAGGGAATCTGTGTTCATGTATGTATATATTTATTTATGTGTAATTTAATGGGAATTGTAAATATGGTGCGTCTGTTGAAACTTCTTTTTTATTTATCTGGTGCCTCCTGTTTTAGTGGGTTTAAATATTCGGTTAGTTCTTCATGTGGTTTTATGGTTATTAGAAAACAGAAGTTTGGGGGTATTTTTTCTCTGGGATATTTCAATTCAGCCCTCTTGTAGCATGTTGAGGCGACATTGAAGCAAGTAAACAAATTTAATAGAAATAAACCTCCATTTCTCTCTAGCTATATCATCCTTATTCCATTCAGTTTTTTAATTGAAAAGTGCATAATCGAGACCCCGAAGAGAACTGTTTTGTGTTTCTACTTTCTTGTTTTTATACAAGCTTTTATGTGTTGTGCCAATCAGAATACGTTTCACTTGTTCTTCCCTTGAAGCACCATAAAAGCAATAAATGGATATTGTCTTTTGATTATTTTTTTTATGTTCGAAGTAATTCTAAGCATTTGGGACCATCTGATATCTTGTATGTCCAATGTCCAAATTGGAGGCGGTTTTAGCTGTATTGTATAGACTTGTGCTGGCAATAGTTCCCATGCCTGTCAATGTATTATAGTCCTTTGTTGCCCAGAAAAAAATAAACATTTGATACGCTTCATGTTGATTTTTATTCATATATTTTCATTTTTTATTCAGTGGTTGAGACGCCCGGGTGTATTTTCGTTCTTGGCCATATTTTCTATTCAGCACGGTTACAGTAATTGAGTTTAACTCTCCCCTGACGAGTGTTCCTTGCAATAAGCAGCTGAACCCATTGTTTCCCTCAAGTATAATAAAACAACTTATACTTTCAACTCATAGTTCAGAGCACAGGATCATTCAAAACCGGAGCCGAGCTTTTTTTACCATGCCAAATGACACAGAAAACAATGAATTCTTTGGTGTTTGAAGTGTGTGTGTGAAGCGCCAGCCCTCAAGCAAAACCGTTCTTTAAAATCAGTGAGATCTATATGGCTGTGTTGAAGGTTATTACATTTGCCTTTCCCTACCACTCTATTGTTTTCTTTATTTCGTTTTTGTTCAAGCTTTTTTAAGACATGCATCAAATATTTGTTATTACTAGCCTGTCTGTAATTATTGGTGTTGTTTGACATCATTCAGTTGGAATAAAATGTGGGAAACCTATTTCAACTGCATTCAGTTAAATGATATGACAAATACGTTTGCCTGTGGATATCTCTTATATTTGCTCACATCTCTACCCATAGGCTTCGTTGTAGTCATGTCGATGCAAATGATCATGTATGCTTCTAACACACCTGCTGTAGCCTTGTTTTGCTTGCCTAAAGCCACGGGGACGATGCATTACATAAGCGAATTCAAATGGAGTTTTGATTGTGTATTGATGGCATGCACCTCGAAATCAATCTCTACTGAAGCATGGTGGAGTGGAGTCGGTGGATGTATATGCATATCCTGTGTCTGTGCTCTGTTCTATTTTCCACTCTCTGGTTCTAGTCGAGAGCGTTGTGGCATGGGGATGTTGTGACATCGAGATAGATTTAGGCCTACTGAGCAACTTTTCTTCAACCCCCCCCCCCCCTTTTCTTTTACATTTTCCAAAATAGCGGTTATTTATTATCTGCATATTTTAAACCCATACGGTCTGTTTTATTCCGAAGCAGTTGTTTTCAAATAAGGTGAATGAAGCCTAACTGTACATGTCCTTGGCATAATTGCGGTGCAGTGCTGTAGCAGGTGAAGCGAGCCATTGTCTGTCAGGGCTGTTTTTGTTGGCTGCATCTCAGATTGTGTGTGGGATCCTAACCCCAGGCACAATAGCTCACTCATAAAGAGGAATACCCGGCTGCTCCTTCCATTAAAAAAAAGCATAAATAGTCACTTTAAAGGAAACAATCGTATTAAATAGCATTCACTGGTATTAGGAAGCCCCTCACGTGTGTCATTAATGCTAATGTTATTTAATAAATGTATCGGGGGTAAATGAAAGCGTTTTTTGAGAGCGAGACGAAAGCATTATACATGTCTATCACAATTGCAGCTATCGAAAGCACGTGAAGGCTATAGGCCTATCAAGAAACGAACATGCAATGCCATTGCCCCCATTTCTGAAGAGAAAAAAACACATTTTCTTTGGTTTGTTTACTTTGATACAAACCTGTCATTTACATAGGTTACTGTTTTAATACGACATTTTTAATTTTGCCATAATTTGATCTTAAACAGGTAGAACTAGTTTTACATAATGCCTTACAGCTAAAGTAATTTGCAATAACGAAGAGGCCTGAAATTTGAAGAGCCAGTCAGCAATACCCAACTGAATTTGGCTAATTCAATCCGTAACCCCTGGTTTCAGCTACATCAATTACACTTGATTCCACTATAATAATTAATACGTGCGTCTGTTGTGTACTGTTCCCCGAGTTGTTATTAAATAGCCTATTCTTAAATGTTAGGCTACAATTTACTTTTTTTTAAATCTGATCTTCCCATGCATCAGCATACCCTTGATTGCATACACACGAATATGCAGAGATGCATGCGCTCAGGCACGCATAGCCTACACTCCACACGCATCATTATCTGATCGTAGTCCGAAACTATTTTGATGAGATGTTGTTGGGAGCTTTGGTTGGTGAGCTGATTTCACTACACCACGATCCGTTCTTCAAAATAGACAAGACCAAACTCACAACATCCAACATGTTTAATGGCAATACAATACTGTGAACCGGCAGATTTGGCAATAGACTAAAGACTGTTACCAGTGGCTATATATAGCGTTGGTTTGATGTGCAGTGCTGGGTCAATTCCATTTCGATACCAGTCAATGCATGAAATAACAGAAATGTAATTAATTGACCCTTCAAGTGTGAATGGCCCCAAATACAAAATCAAGGGTTAACAAAAATGAAAAATGATGAAATAGACTAACACAGACCTAAAATAATAGAAATTGCATTTAATGCCATTGCATCAGAATGGCTAGCTAACTAAAAAAAATGTTTTTTTAAATTAGTCACGTGCAACTATAGCTTTTGAACCATGCAGTTTCCATAAAGATGGAATACTAGATACGTTTTTCTCTCATGTGCTGTGTACACAAGTAACCTTATAATATTGACCTCCGGTCTGAAAAGCATGCATACAGTGTAACCTTCCATCTGCAACATGCAAACGATGTATAGGCTATTTGGAGAGTATACCATGTAAATCATTTTTTTTATTGTATTCAAGCTACTTTTAGTTCCTGTATGGACACATCTGTTTACCAAATTGCTAATTTCTTTATATCTTATTAATGACGAATTGAAAACTGCAGGACATTCTACAAGTAGAGAAATATGTGTTCTATGCATATAGGGTTCACTCAAATGACAATTGAAACGCGGACCGGTGCAATCGAATTATGTGACTCTATAAGTTTGCAATGAAGCGCAAAATAGCTAATTGTCGTCAAGTCTGACATCAACCCTCATTTCGGTCTTGACACCCTTCCACTGACCTCACCCCACCGTGCGACCCTTCCACTGACCTCACCCCACTGTGCGAGCCGGGGCTCAAAAGCCACGAAAGGTCAACGACTCCACCAAATCGTTCTTGATTACTTGGGACATCAGGTAATCGATTAGAAAACATTAACTGAATAAACAAAAGGACTCACAAGTAAGCTGAGAAGTCGATAATTCCAACGCAATATGGGTCATTCCAAAATAATGCTAGGTGTTGGATGAGTCTTGGGGTGACAACTTTGGAACCACACACACCCACATAACATCTGAAGTATATATATACATATAGCCTAGGCCTATATATATAGGCCTAGGCTATATGTGCACAGGCTACCACTGATTTCTTCTTTAATGTGAAGGGAAAAAATCTCACCCAGAATTAGATCATCCAATTAATTTATGTACACAAAATTGTCAGAGATAACATCAATTTAACATCAAAAGACAATATTTCGACTAGATGGCCTTATCTAGGCTTATAAACATTCATGTTGTTTTCAGACCAATAATGGTCTAATAAGCCTACATGATATTGATTACGTTTTCTTAAGTTTAAAACAATATCATGTTTATATGGTGTCATCTGGGCATGTATTTACTTTGTATCTTAAAAAATGTTCGTGGTGTGATGACTGCTCATGCTCATCACAATTCATAGGCTGCAAGGTTGTTTTCCGATCATTTCCATCACCTGTCAAAAGCGGAGGTCGACTCATTTCATGGGTTTGTGTCTCCCAAATATACAAAAAGAGGGGATTAAAAATGTTGTTAATGTTTCCCCTGTCGGTTTATATAGTTTATATTCTAGTTTTCAGTCTCTCTGTCTCTCTCCCCGCATTCTCTGAAGGCAGCCGGGGGGAGTGTCGCCCCGGGCCAAACATATGCTTCTTTCCATTGCACTAATCCAAATTCAGCGTGGAGGAATAATTGCTCGAGTGGCCATGGCTTCGCGGGGCTTTGTCCCTCGCTGGCTCCCGTCAGCCCGGCACACGCCATTTCAATCAAACGCCTTTTGAGGGCTGTCTCTTTTCTATCAAACCTTAGACCTCGAAAATGATGCGAACATTTAACCAAACGGCTTCACGCTCCATAAACAACACCCCCAAAAGACTATTCATTTGTTTATTAATTTATTAATCTATACATTTATTTATTTATTGGTCTCATGCAGTCTGTTCCCCTTTAGTTATTGTGTCATTATGTTGGTCATTCGATCACATGACGTTCGTCACAGATTTTTGCGGACCCGTAGAACTACTTGTCTGTGTAGGTCACCTAGTTGGTGAACTTGGTCAAAGTGAGGAGTGGTAGGCCTATCTATTTTATTGCGCATCTTAATTATGCATTATACCTATAGAAACCTAGCCCACAATGTATATTTATTTGGTCAATGGAACATTTTAATTTGATCACACTCAATGAAATTAGATAACACACACGAAATTCCATAAATTTGCCTCATAAAGTTCTGGCTTCAGGAGAATCAGCTATTGGGTTATAAGTAAATATTAACATAACATTAGAAAAAGCTACGAATGGTTTGTATTGAGAAACTGTTTTTTACCCAAACGAACAGTTGCACCAAGACTTGGAGTGTGCAATCTGAAGATATACAACTTTTGAAAAGGACCAAAGCCTTAAGCGATGCTGACCCCATAACATGCTTTGGGGTTCTCGTTGGCTTATACCATGGTAACACGTCCTATATGTCCAAAACAAGTGGAAATCTTTCTCATGCTCAAAACTGCTTGCTAAAATGATACCATATGATCGAAGTTGGTGTTATTGGTGTAATAATATTAATAACAATAATATCAGGCAAAATTACCTAATAATAATAGAATAATGTGTACATGTGTTAGATTTTTTTCATACCAAAAAACGTATATGCCTGTATCTAAATCAAAGTAATAGCCTATTGGTGTATTTTTTATGGAGTGAAAAAAAAATCAAATTTCATTGCGAAGCAAACTTATTTTAGACTATAATATTACCATAGTGACATTACTACGAAAGTATATAAATACACAAATAACTATTAATGCTTTATAACTATTACACCTGGTTTGTTGATCATATTGACAATTTACAGCAGCAACCTCCGCCTACATCTATTAATTGAGATACATGAATTCACAAGAGAACGAGGTTATTCGATCAGCACTCTCTATTGCCTATTTTTCTGTGATGAATTTATGGCATTGCCTTCAATGTGAACGAGTCCAGCAAATTCGAAAAGATAATGATAAAATGCAGCATATGTTTTGTTACAGTTTAAAGGCTCCCTGTACTGGGTCTTCAACGAAGCTGCCCTTTTTCGAAGCTCACACCCCCCAGCCTTATTTTCTGTGAATCAACGATGAAAAATTACTTGAGTAAAATGGACCATTTGCTAGAAAATCGCATATTTTCACGGATAAGGAATGGAATAAGAGAGAGAGTGGAAGAGAGGGGAGAGACGCTGATGTCTGACTGAATTAATAGACATGATTATTTCACACCAAAGAAGAACACTATTTCATCTAAGCTGCTATCGGTTCCATCACAAAGGGTCACCGCGCAGCTGTGGCGAACCCAGCGTTATTATGAAGTTTGATGATAGGATCCCGTTTGCTATCCTAGTACCTTGCTCGAGGCAAGCAATAGCTCGAGGCAACGCCAGTGCCGCCCGGTGATAAAGGACTTACTCTGTGCGCAAAGAAAGAGAGCAGCTTTCACTTGAGACTAATCAACTCGCAGGCTTGGCCTATACTGCTTTTCGGTTTTTCCTCCCTCTATCCTTTTTTCATAATACAGCTAACTTTTGGCTTATTGCACATTTCCTGGATATTTCCTTATTTATCCTGCCAAAGAAAGGAGTGGATTTGAGGGATATAGAAATGATGTAAGGGTGCATTTGCTCACAAATCGTTAGAATTCACAACAATTGTTTTAAAATACATTTATTTAGAAATACAACAATGAAATAGTGCAGTTGTTAAGCAAGTTACAAGACACACGAAGACTTGATGGTAGGAACGGAACCATTCTGTCTACAGCTCATTTGAGCATCTGCCTTTAAGGTTGATGGTTTAAACTTTATCCAGTAAGGTAGGCCTATATCACTTTTGCAAAGTAATTTCCACTCTAAATGCCAATAAGAAGTGTATATTGATGCATTGCACTGATGTTTTCCCCAATTGTCTTTTTCCACTTTTCCAATGTATTTTATTTCCTGCTGTTTGGAACATTTTTATAAATGTTTGTGTGTCTGTGTTGAGCCAAAGATGAATTCCCACTTTAATCTGAATGGACACTAAAGCTGTGAATTGCAATGCACTGACACTCCAAATGTCTCTCTACCTGGGCTGTCTGAAGCGGTGGACTCTAAGCCCCAGGTGTTGCAGTGTGTGTGTGTGTGTGTCTAGCCCTCCCATGTGTATGTTGTGAAGACTGAACTATGCTGTCTAAATAGAACCTGTTCACATTAACACCTTCACATTAACACCATATTCATCATCATCATCATCACTATCCTCATCAACATCATCATCATGCTGATCATCATTCTCATGGTCATCATTATTAATCCTGTCTGTACAGATAAAGATGCTATGGCCGTCTAGTTCCCTATAGGCGGAGGATGTGGTCCTGTGTGGCTCAGTTGGTAGAGCATGGCAACGCCAGTGTTGTGGATTCGATTCCTATGTGGGATCAGTACGAAAATGCATGCACTCACTACTGTAAGTCGTTCTGGATAAGAGCTTCTGCTAAATGACAAAAAATGTAAATATAAAAAAAATGATGCCCAGAAGAAGTGTGTTTAGATCTAGGACAGAATAGCTTATGTCTGACTAAAAGTTGAAAAGAGGCCTGAGTGAGTCACTTGGATAGTAACGTTTGATAACCTACTCCTAAAAATCCCTTACGATAATAAGAAATGTACTTATAACAAATTTAAATTGTTTATGACTTGATATAAATATTGCCTGAAATGTCATTTTCTGTACACGGGAAAGGGGTAGATCATGTGTAATAACTTTTTATGATGAATTGCTACATTATTAACTTATTAGAGGAAACCTATAGGGGAGGGGAGATTGCTTCGACCTCTCGAGTGTGAGAAGAAACAGTTAGATCTAACCACAGGCTAAACACTTCCAACAGGACTTGACATTGCAGAACAATTTCCCAATTACCTTTTGACATGCATATTGACACAAACGTGCAAAACTGTAATTTTCTCTCTGAATTTGTTAGCTTGAGGGGATCACTTTCATGCCAGTGAATTGTCAGATGTATTTCTTCCTTGCTCCTGCTAGTCTGACTGACTGTGACAGTCAGAGTTCACTGACAACCATTGCTAAAGGGAGAGGCCATTTTCAAAATGGCGGAGATTTTTTTTTGCAAAAAACAGACAACTTTGATTTTCCCATTCTTTAGATGGAGGAACACCATGTCAATATTATTTGGAGTGAAACATTGAATATGACTGTAGGGTAATCAAGGTAACGAAAAAAATAGCATTTATCATGTAAATAGAAAGGGTAATCACAATGAATCATCAAATTGGATGTGTGTATTGTGTTTCGTTATTAAGAAATGTTGTTGTGTGCTAATAGTGTGCTGTATTCTCTGTCCTGAAAAAGGAAGTAAGCTTATGCGACATCTTTTTGAGTGCGGACCATTTTGTTTGTCTGTTTCACCCCTACCCAATAAACTTCCCAAACTTCATAAACAATTGTTGTCACAAACACGTGCTGTTGTCTCAGTCAATCATCCACTATCCAACCTAGTCTGCCAGTTGACATTGAAATGCCATGGCCATCGAGACATCATCCTGTCTTTGACATAGCCAGGCAGTGAGAGGAGAGGGAGCTCTCTAGCCTTGTCATCACAAACTTGTCATCCCATCCGGGTTGATTGGCACGTGTTAACCCAGTTCACGGCAGCTAGCATTGACGGAAGAGGGTTTCCCTGATTCCCTAACAGACCCAGGAGCCTCATGACAGGATCCTCAGCAAAGTGGGTCAGTTGGGCCTCGTCTGGCTCTTGGGGCCCCCTGCTTCGGCTCCAGCCCCATACCCAGCTTCAGCCCCATTCCCAGCCCATGCAGCCTCATACTCAGCCCTTGCCCGCACATGCTCCAGTCACAGCCCACACCTCCAGCATTATGCCCTGAGTGAGAAGCTGGAGGTAGCCTAGTGGTTAGAGCACGTGACCTGACCTGACAAGGTAGAAATCTGTCGTTCTGCCCCAGAACAAGGCAGTTAACCCACTGTTCCCTGGTAGGCCGCCATTGTAAACAAGAATTTGTTCTTAACTGACTTGCCAAGTCAAATTTCATTGCCAAGCCTGCATCGCCACACTCCTCAAAGTGTGAGGTGGGCTGTTGGTGTGTACAATCTGTCACCAAAACCTGTTTTCTACTGGTTGGTGGAAGGTATTGAGTGGAGAAAGGAGCTGAGTGGGTATGGTCTGATGCTAGCTAGCTAAACCAGTAAGTACTCATGTTGTGAGTGGGACTGGTGGACTAGTGTCAATCATTCAGTCAATTCAATCCTTCAGTTAGTTAGAAAGGGTTCAAACTGTTCATGGTACGTGAAACTAGATAGAGGTGAAAATGCATGTTTGGAACTGGTCACAGAAGGTCAAATGCTGGTCTCCACAGCATACTATACATTCAAAACCACGTAGACAGTATCTGATGACAGACTACTCCTGCAGCCTTGAGTTTGACCGTGACAGAACGGTGACACCATCCGTGGTTGTCCTCATTCACATACTGTCACTCCTTTCGTCACACGGTGGCCACATATCTCATACCACACCACAGCCTCCAACCACATTCACCACAGCCTGCATTAACATTCACCACAGCCTCCAACCACATTCACCACAGCCTCCAAACACATTCACCACAGTCTGCATTAACATTCACCACAGCCTCCAATCACATTCACCGCAGCCCCCAACCACATTCACTACAGCCTCCAACCACATTCACCACAGCCTCCAACCACATTCACCACAGCCTGCATTAACATTCACCACAGCCTCCAACCACATTCACCGCAGCCCCCAACCACATTCACCACTGTCTCCAACCACATTCACCACAGCCGCCAACCACATTCACCACAGCCTCCAACCACATTCACCACAGCCTCCAACCACATTCACCACAGCCTCCAACCACATTCACCACAGCCTCCAACCACATTCAAAAGTCTTTGCGGCGAAATGAGCGAAATGAGCCTCCGCTCCTTCTAATCACCCAAATTAGCATGGCAGTCTCAACTGGTGGGGACGAAACGCCAGCATCTAGCGAGCAGCAGCACTGTGTTTAACACAAGTTCCATTAAAAGAGCCCATTACTATTACTGAGGGGAAACAGTGCCCCGGGGTTCTCAAAGTGTTGCAAAAAACCTCATTGATAATTAAGTGTTGGTTACCCCGGTATGCATCACTTCCAAACGTTGCTTACCAATCACAGGTCTCTCTCTCTCTCTCTGTCTCTCTGTCTCTCTCACTCTCTCTCATTTATCATAGAATCACGTGGGCCCTCTAATAAGCGTCAATTAGAGCGACGGGAGGCCGGGGTTAATTATGCCTCAACACATTTTGATTGAACGTCATTAGAATGTACAGTGTTTGGGAGGAACGATGACAAGGGGTAACGGTAGATAACACGTTCGTCTTCATGTGTGTACACCACTCACTTCCTCCCCCCCTTCCTGTCGCATTGGTAAATACTGACACGTAAAGGCCCCCATGACAAAACCACTGCTATTTATTTGATCAAGCCCTGTGGTTTTGCACGTGTTATTCAAAATGAGTGCTTTGCATGCACACAATGGCTGGTACCTTTGTGTTGAGTGTTTATGCAGACTAGATAGCAGGAAAAACCCTGCTGGATGATGAAAGACAAGCATTTGCTATTAATCATTTGTGTTGTTGATAGAATTACTCACAAGTTACCAACCCAAATGCCCCCTAATGTGGAGGCTTTTCTGTAGCCAAACAAACAGAAAAATCATTGTCTTTGCAGAGATGTGCTTTCAAGTGAAACAGATTCCACAATCAACAACATAACACAATATGTGCCCCGATACAAAAATACAGAGTCAAGGAGGGAATCATCATTCCACTGTAAACACTTAGAGTGAAAGAAACTTGAAGACAAAAAGGCACAATGAATGCTAGCTATCTTGATTGAAGCCCAGCAAATGGATAGCAATCATTATCCCAAATAATAACGCTTCGTTTGCGCGACAGCGAAGCAAAGACATAAAAGTAACTTCAAAATTAAGCTCTTGACAGCCCGTTAATGGATCGCTGTAGGCCCATCTGGTTCATTGCAAATAGAAATGGGGTTTGATTTCGTGAACTGTTACCACTGTCACTGTAAACAATAATTGTCAAACATATTTACCCGCAATCGCTTTAGCAGATGTTCCGGTTTTTGTTTTGCTCGGCTTTTGTGTATCTCCCCTCTGCAGACGCACCACATGCCCTCCCCTACCCTCCTCCCTATCCCCTCTGTACTAGAATATTGAGCAGGTATTTGCTGAAGGTGCTTCAGGGCACAGGGGGAGAGGGGTGAGGGGAGGAGAAGGAGAGATTATCTGGCCCCCTCATCAGTGGTGCTGGGCCCACTCCCCTCTACCCTCTGCCCGGGGCCTGGGGGGGGGGGGGGGCTTGCCTCACAGCCATGCAACCTCTTTATCACCCTAATCTGTTAATTGTAGGCGCTCAATTGGCACATGGTGGATTTTTATTAGAGCTTCCCCACATTAACTAGACAGAGAATGCAGACAAGCTGGTGTGGCCCACTGTTTCTTCTCTGTCTTTTTTTGTTAACCCCTTGATGTTTGGCCTCATAATGGAGACTGGGCCCTTTCAGTAGCTACAGAGACGCCCCTCACTGTAGCCAACTGATCTGATCTCAGGTGCTCTCCATACCTTCTCCTCCTCCCATTTATTCTCCTCCCTCTGTCTTTGTCGAGCTTCTTACCGTCAACCAAGCCCTTCATCTAAAGGGCTATAGCGGCCACCTTCCCCGTTCAGGCTAGTTTGTGGACTGCCCTTTTCTCTCTCTTTGTCAGGCCAGCCTGCGTCCTATCACATTATCACATTATCACATTATCACACACACACACACACACACACACACACACACACACACACACACACACACACACACACACACACACACACACACACACACACACACACACACACACACACACACACACACACACACACACACACACACACACACACACACACACACACAAATCCGTTGCTGGGCCTTCCTGGCCAAAACAGACTGTGTTTGTTGTCAAAAGAGTGATTAAGAAAAATGACCCCTCCCTGCTTGGAATAGCAATTAGAAAGGTCAACAGAAGTTAAACTCAGATTTTTTTTTAAAGCTGGTGGTTTTGTTTAGCATAAATGAATCACACTATCAAACTCCAGCAAAAAGGGGTCTGTTGAAAGGGTGCAGTTAAAAAGGAGTCAACCTGTAAGCACCATAGAGTGCAGGCAGGGTCCACGTTTGTAATTCAAAGCGGAGAAATATTGGAATGCACTCTTAACCGAGAACCAAATTAGAGAACTCGTGCAAGAGGGCAAATTCAAAGGAGATTGAGCTGGGGTTAATCAGCTCTCCAATTATTTTAATGCACTCAAAGATGATTGAGATATGTCTGCACGGTGATCATGACGAATGCAAAACGTAGCATCTTCGGTAAAAACAGAAGCAAAGTTTTTAACTGAAAAAAAATGTGGACCTGTAACTTGGTGTCAGGACAATAGAGTGAGTGATTTATGACAGGCTATTAAAGGCTCCTGCTTTCAGCCATGGCAAACATGTGTTTTTTTCTCGAATCAGTTCAAAATAAAAATCCTAGTATTTTTTGACAGAAGATATCAAGATAACTCTTGGTAGTCAGGAGCTCTTGGTACATAGCCTGCTCTGCAAGCACCCAAATCCTGGGACAGTAACAGTCCCTCTGACCCTGTTCCGCCATTAAACAATGCACTTCACGACATGCAGCGGCCGGTTTACGAAGATCTCATTGACCACTCATTGGGTGTGAATCACTCCATCTAATTTGTTTGATAAATTACACAAACTCAATCTCGAGCCAAATCTAATTTGTTATCATGCCGCTTTTTTCACACGTTCATCAAGATCAGTACATACACCTGAAATAATCAGTAGTCAGAAAAAGAGGTCTATATTCTCTTATTAAGGTCAAATCATTCCAACATCAACCCACTTTTCGTTCCCTTTCTAAGGAGAAACCCACACTCAGTCAGGGTCACACTTAAGTCGCACACAATCAAAGGCCACCTTGTGTCCAGACTCCAGCTTTCGTAATGTCCCTGCGTCAACATTCCTGTCACATTTACAGTACCAATCTTGATGAACGTGTGAAAAAACGTGTAACAAATTAGATTTGGCTCGAGATTGAGTTTGTGTAATTTATCAAACGAATTAGATGGAGTGATTCACACCCAATGAGTGGTCAATGAGATCTTTGTAAACCGGCCGCTGCATGTCCTGAAGTGCATTGTTTAATGGCGGAACAGGGTCAGAGGGACTGTTACTGTCCCAGGATTTGGGTGCTTGCAGAGCAGGCTATGTACCAAGAGCTCCTGACTACCAAGAGTTATCTTGATATCTTCAGGCCTAGTCACAAGGACTCATGTGGTGCCTTCAGCAGTCCAGACAACAAAACAGATGCATGATAATGAAGCATGGATATATCTGTAACAAGCATGCCACAATCACATTGGTTAGCTCTAAGTATCAACTCAAACATATAAACAGTTTCAAAAAGGCTGAGGATGACCCATTTGTTTGGATTTTAGAAGTCGGTAAAACAGCTGTTTTAGGCTCACTCTAAAGATTTTCAGTTATAATCACATGCAAATACATATGCAAAGTTTAACTAAGTCAATATACCATTTTCTTTGCAAATGTGAGGGCAGTATATGCTGAGTTTGGTAGCAGAGTTGAATTTCGATGCAAACACAGGCATCCTCCAGAATAGTTGTAGATATCTAGCTAACATGCAGACAAGATCCACTTCCCCAGTGTTGCCCCTGTTCATCAAAGCAGTGACAGACCCAACTGAGCATCGCTGCTAACGCTAATGTAGCACGTTGAAGTAGCTTGTGTCACTTGTGTCACGTTGAAGTAGCTTGTTCTTGTGTCACTCAGGAACCGCAATCTCTGCTTGTTTGACTTGCTTGGTGGGGAGATAAACATGTCTTCACTCTGTGGGCTTAGCCTCTGTTAGCCTCTGTTAGCCTCTTCTAGCCTAGCGCATGGCTTTTTAAGTGACTTTTCATCAGGGTAAATGGGGATACATTTTATCATAATGTTTAGGGGAGCCCTCAGCCCGGGTGTTGAATAGGCCAACACAAGGCAGTACAGGGGCTTTACAACTTAAATAAGTATTTTACCCGGGGCTCTGTTTTATTACGACTACTGTTTACATCTGACAATACATCCTAAGTATTCTATTATTAAGTTTGGACAAATCATTTGCCCCGGGTTGAAGGTAGTATGCCATTGAAATGTAATCCTTCTGTTGATCTTATTACTGCCAAACCTAACAAGAAGAAATCAATTTCAGGGGGAAAGGAAAAGGGGGAGAAAAAAACAGGAAAGGAAATTAGATAAAAAAGACAAGGTGGTGGCAGGAAGTAAATGTATATGCTCCACTGTGAGTCTGGTTGACGCCCCAACAAGTCGACAAATAGTGCGTCGTAATTTTTCGAGACGTTAAAATATGGTGCCTCTCGACACTTTTTTCCCTTGCCCCCAAGGTGAAAGCAGACACCTCGGATTAGTTCATTGTGGAGCCCACATTGTCTTAGCACTTACTCCTCACCGTGAGAAAGTGTGCAGGACCAGCTTGGAACGTAACACAACCTGCAGCCCTATACCGACTTCTCTGACAGACAGGCCATGAAAAACCATTTCAAGGTTTTTATACCAATTCGTCAATTGAGTTGAACTGAAATGTACTAGTCTACCATTGTTGTCGTGAATGTGCCCTTGTTATTTTAAAGCAATGTTGAGATACTCTTTCCAGACATCTCAAGAATTAGCACAACTATACCTTGCTATGGACAGTTTGTTAGTATGAACCCAGACAAACTAATCCCAGATGAATTAGAGATATTTCATACAGACCAATGATATAGAAATGGATTAGACAGCATAGACCTGCAACTGAAGCAAACCTTTACAGCGTGAAGTAGGCCTATCTCTAACTCAGTCCGATTAGCAAAAGCACTTGGTTGTGGTGTACAGTATACTAATGTAGCTTAGTCAGAGTGCTACGAGGTCCACAAACACTAAGGGGTCACCAAGCATACTATCACTGATATCTACCACACTACCACTGAACTCCACCACACTACCACTGAACTCCACCACACTACCAAAGAACTCTACCACACTACCAAAGAACTCAACCACACTACCACTGAACTCAACCACACTATCACTGACCTCAACCACATTACCACTGAACTCTACACTACTACCACTGAACTCTACCACACTACCACTGAACTCAACCACATTACCACTGAACTCTACCCCACTACCACTGAACTCCACCACACTACCACTGAACTCAACCACATTACCACTGAACTCTACCCCACTACCACTGAACTCCACCACACTACCACTGAACTCAACCACATTACCACTGAACTCTACCCCACTACCACTGAAGTCCACCACACTACCACTGAACTCAACCACATTACCACTGAACTCTACCCCACTACCACTGAACTCCACCACACTACCAAAGAACTCAACCACACTACCAAAGAACTCAACCACACTACCAAAGAACTCAAACACACTACCACTGAACTCAACCACACTAACACTGAACTCAACCACATTACCACTGAACTCTACACTACTACCACACAACCACTGAACTCTACCACACTACCACTGAACTCAACCACACCACCACTGCACTCTACCCCACTAGCATACTACCGCTGTACTCTGCCACACTAGCATACTACCACTGTACTCTGCCACACTAGCATACTACCACTGCACTCTACCCCTCTACCATACTACCACTGTACTCTGCCACAATAGCACTGAACTTCACCCAACCACCACTACACACTAACACACTACCACTGTACTCTACCACACTACCACTGTACTATACAACACTACCACTGTACTCTATCACACTACCACTGTACTATATAACACTCCCACTGTACTATACAACACTACCACTGAACTCTACCCCACCACCACTGCACTCTACCACACTACCACTGCACACTACCACACTACCACTGAACTCCACCACACAACCAAAGAACTCAACCACACTACCAAAGAACTCAACCACACTACCAAAGAACTCAACCACACTACCACTGAACTCAACCACATTTCCACTGAACTCTACACTACTACCACACAACCACTGAACTCTACCACACTACAACTGAACACCACCACACTACCACTGCACTCTACCCCACTACCACTGCACTCTACCACACTACAACTGAACACTACCACACTACCACTGCACTCTACCCCACTAACACACTGCCACTGTACTCTATTACACTACCACTGAACTCTACCACACTACCACTGAACTCTACCCGACTAGCACCGAACTCTACCCGACTAGCACAGAACTCTACCACACTACCACTAAACTCTACCCCACTACCACTAAACTCTACCACTTTACCACTGTACTCTACCCACTACCACACTACCACTGAAATCTACCCCACTACCACACTACCACTGAACTCTACTACACTATCACTGATCTCTACCACACTACCACTGAACTCTAGCACATTACCACTCAACAATACAACACCACCATTGAACTCTACCACACTACCACTGATCTCTACCACACTATCACTGTACTCCACCACACTAACACTGAACTCTACCACACTATCACTGTACTCTACCACACTACCACTGCACTTTACCCCACTACCACTGAACTCTACCACATTACCACTGAACTAAACCCAAATACTACTCAACTCTACGGCACCACCACTGCACTCTACCACACTACAACTGAACTCTACCACACTACCACTGATCTCTACCACACTACCACTGAACTCTACCCGACTAGCACAGAAATCTACCACACTACCACTGTACTCTACCCACTACCAAACTACCACTGAAATCTATCCCACTACCCCTGAACTCTACTACACTATCACTGATCTCTACCACATTACCACTCAACTATACAACACCACCATTGAACTCTACCACACTACCACTGATCTCTACCCCACTACCACTCAACTATACCATACTACCACTGAACTCTACCACACGATCACTGTACTCCACCACACTACCACTGAACTCAACCACACTACCAAATAACTCAACCCCACTACCACTGAACTATACCCCACTACCACTAAACTCTACTGCACCACCACTGCACTCGAGCCCACTACCACTGAACTCTACCCCACTACCACTAAACTCTACCACACGACCACTGAACTCTACCCCACTACCACTAAACTCTACCACACGACCACTAAACTCTACCACACCACCACTGCACTCTAGCCCACTACCACTAAACTCTACCCCACTACCACTGATCTCTACCACGCTACCACTAAATTCTACCCCACTACCACTGACATGTACCCCACTACCACTGAACTTTACCAAATTACCACTCAACTATACAACCCCACCATTGAACTCTACCACACTACCACTGATCTCTACCCCACTACCACTCAACTATACCATACTACCACTGAACTCTACCACACGATCACTGTACTCCACCACACTACCACTGAACTCTACCCTCTATCACTGTACTCTACCACACTATCACTGAACACAACCACACTACCAAAGAACTCAACCCCACTACCACTGAACTCAACCACATTACCACTGAACTCTACCCCACTACCACACAACCACTGAACTCTACCACACTACCACTGAACTCTACCACACTACCACTGAACTCAATCACACTACCACTGAACTCAACCGCATTACCACTGCACTCTACCCCACTACCATACTACCACTGAACTTGACCACTGTACTCTGCCACTCTAGCACTGAACTCCATCCAACCACCACTACACACTAACACACAACCACTGTACTCTAACACACTACCACTGAACTCAACCACACTACCACTGCACTCTACCACACTACCACTGCACACTACCACACTACCACTGCACTCTACCACACAACAAATGTACTCTACCACACTACAACTGAACTCTACCACACTACCACTGAACTCTACCATACTACAACTGAACACTACCACACTACCACTGCACTCTACGCCACTACCACTGCACTCTACCACACTACAACTGAACACTACCACACTACCACTGCACTCTACCCCCACTACCACTGCACTCTACCACACTACAACTGAACACTACCACACTACCACTGCACTCTACCCCACTAACACACTGCCACTGTACTCTATTACACTACCACTGAACTCTACCCAACCACCACTACACACTAACACACTACCACTGAAATTTACCACACTACCACTCAACTATACCCAAATACTACTCAACTCTACGGCACCACCACCGCACTCTACCACACTACCACCGAACTCTACCCGACTAGCACAGAACTCTACCACACTACCACTAAACTCTACCCCACTACCACTAAACTCTACCACTTTACCACTGTACTCTACCCACTACCACACTACCACTGAAATCTACCCTACTACCACACTACCACTGAACTCTACTACACTATCACTGATCTCTACCACACTACCACTGAACTCTAGCACATTACCACTCAACAATACAACACCACCATTGAACTCTACCACACTACCACTGATCTCTACCACACTACCTCTGTACTCTACCCACTACCAAACTACCACTGAAATCTATCCCACTACCCCTGAACTCTACTAAACTATCACTGATCTCTACCACACTACCACTGAACTCTACCACATTACCACTCAACTATACAACACCACCATTGAACTCTACCACACTGCCACTGATCTCTACCCCACTACCACTCAACTATACCATACTACCACTGAACTCTACCACATGATCACTGTACTCCACCACACTACCACTGAACTCAACCACACTACCAAATAACTCAACCCCACTACCACTGAACTATACCCCACTACCACCAAACTCTACTGCACCACCACTGCACTCGAGCCCACTACCACTAAACTCTACCACACGACCACTGAACTCTACCACACGACCACTAAACTCTTCCACACCACCACTGCACTCTACCACATTACCACTGCACTCTACCACAATACCACTGAACTCAATCACACTACCACTGAACTCAACCGCATTACCACTGCACTCTACCCCACTACCATACTACCACTGAACTTTACCACTGTACTCTGCCACACTAGCACTGAACTCCATCCAACCACCACTACACACTAACACACAACCACTGTACTCTAACACACTACCACTGAACTCTACCACACTACCACTGAACTATACCCCACTACCACTGAACTCTACCACACGACCACTGCACTCTATCCCACTACCACTGAACTCCACCACACTACTACTGAACTATACCATACTACCACTGAACTCTACCACACGATCACTGTACTCCACCACACTACCACTGAACTCTACCCTCTATCACTGTACTCTACCACACTATCACTGAACACAACCACACTACCAAAGAACTCAACCCCACTACCACTGAACTCAACCACATTACCACTGAACTCTACCCCACTACCACACAACCACTGAACTCTACCACACTACCACTGAACTCTACCACACTACCACTGAACTCAATCACACTACCACTGAACTCAACCGCATTACCACTGCACTCTACCCCACTACCATACTACCACTGAACTTGACCACTGTACTCTGCCACTCTAGCACTGAACTCCATCCAACCACCACTACACACTAACACACAACCACTGTACTCTAACATACTACCACTGAACTCAACCACACTACCACTGCACTCTACCACACTACAACTGAACTCTACCACACTACCACTGAACTCTACCACACTACAACTGAACACTACCACACTACCACTGCACTCTACGCCACTACCACTGCACTCTACCACACTACAACTGAACACTACCACACTACCACTGCACTCTACCCCACTACCACTGCACTCTACCACACTACAACTGAACACTACCACACTACCACTGCACTCTACCCCACTAACACACTGCCACTGTACTCTATTACACTACCACTGAACTCTACCCAACCACCACTACACACTAACACACTACCACTGAAATTTACCACACTACCACTCAACTATACCCAAATACTACTCAACTCTACGGCACCACCACCGCACTCTACCACACTACCACTGAACTCTACCCGACTAGCACCGAACTCTACCCGACTAGCACAGAACTCTACCACACTACCACTAAACTCTACCCCACTACCACTAAACTCTACCACTTTACCACTGTACTCTACCCACTACCACACTACCACTGAAATCTACCCTACTACCACACTACCACTGAACTCTACTACACTATCACTGATCTCTACCACACTACCACTGAACTCTAGCACATTACCACTCAACAATACAACACCACCATTGAACTCTACCACACTACCACTGATCTCTACCACACTACCACTGTACTCTACCCACTACCAAACTACCACTGAAATCTATCCCACTACCCCTGAACTCTACTAAACTATCACTGATCTCTACCACACTACCACTGAACTCTACCACATTACCACTCAACTATACAACACCACCATTGAACTCTACCACACTGCCACTGATCTCTACCCCACTACCACTCAACTATACCATACTACCACTGAACTCTACCACACGATCACTGTACTCCACCACACTACCACTGAACTCAACCACACTACCAAATAACTCAACCCCACTACCACTGAACTATACCCCACTACCACCAAACTCTACTGCACCACCACTGCACTCGAGCCCACTACCACTAAACTCTACCACACGACCACTGAACTCTACCACACGACCACTAAACTCTTCCACACCACCACTGCACTCTACCACATTACCACTGCACTCTACCACAATACCACTGAACTCAATCACACTACCACTGAACTCAACCGCATTACCACTGCACTCTACCCCACTACCATACTACCACTGAACTTTACCACTGTACTCTGCCACACTAGCACTGAACTCCATCCAACCACCACTACACACTAACACACAACCACTGTACTCTAACACACTACCACTGAACTCTACCACACTACCACTGAACTATACCCCACTACCACTGAACTCTACCACACGACCACTGCACTCTATCCCACTACCACTGAACTCCACCACACTACTACTGAACTCTACCACACTACCACTGAACTCTACCCGACTACCACTGAACTCTACCACACTACCACTGAACTCTACCACATTACCACTGAACTAAACCCAAATACTACTCAACTCTACGACACCACCACTGGACTCTACCACACTACAACTGAACTCTACCACACTACCACTAAACTCTACCACACTACCACTGATCTCTACCACATTACCACTGTACTCTACCCACTACCAAACTACCACTGAAATCTATCCCACTACCCCTGAACTCTACTACACTATCACTGATCTCTACCACACTACCACTGAACTCTACCACATTACCACTCAACTATACAACACCACCATTGAACTCTACCACACTACCACTGATCTCTACCCCACTACCACTCAACTATACCATACTACCACTGAACTCTACCACACGATCACTGTACTCTACCACACTACCACTGAACTCAACCACACTACCACTGAACTCAACCCCACTACCACTGAACTATACCCCACTACCACTAAACTCTACTGCACCACCACTGCACTCGAGCCCACTACCACTGAACTCTAACCCACTACCACTAAACTCTACCACACTACCACTGATCTCTACCACACTACCACTGAACTCTACCACACGACCACTCAACTATACCATACTACCACTGCACTCTACCCCACTACCACTGCACTCTACCACACTACAACTGAACACTACCACACTACCACTGCACTCTACCCCACTAACACACTGCCACTGTACTCTATTACACTACCACTGAACTCTACCCAACCACCACTACACACTAACACACTACCACTGAAATTTACCACACTACCACTCAACTATACCCAAATACTATTCAACTCTACGGCACCACCACCGCACTCTACCACACTACCACTGAACTCTACCCGACTAGCACCGAACTCTACCCGACTAGCACAGAACTCTACCACACTACCACTAAACTCTACCACACTACAACTGAACATTACCACACTACCACTGCACTCTACCCACTACCACTGCACTCTACCACACTACAACTGAACACTACCACACTACCACTGCACTCTACCCCACTACCACTGCACTCTACCACAATACCACTGAACTCAATCACACTACCACTGAACTCAACCGCATTACCACTGCACTCTACCCCACTACCATACTACCACTGAACTTTACCACTGTACTCTGCCACACTAGCACTGAACTCCATCCAACCACCACTACACACTAACACACAACCACTGTACTCTAACACACTACCACTGAACTCTACCACACTACCACCGCACTCTACCACACTACCACTGAACTCTACCCGACAAGCACCGAACTCTACCCGACTAGCACAGAACTCTACCACACTACCACTAAACTCTACCCCACTACCACTAAACTCTACCACTTTACCACTGTACTCTACCCACGACCACACTACCACTGAACTATACCCCACTACCACTGAACTCTACCACACGACCACTGCACTCTATCCCACTACCACTGAACTCCACCACACTACTACTGAACTCTACCACACTACCACTGAACTCTACCCGACTACCACTGAACTCTACCACACTACCACTGAACTCTACCACATTACCACTGAACTAAACCCAAATACTACTCAACTCTACGACACCACCACTGGACTCTACCACACTACAACTGAACTCTACCACACTACCACTAAACTCTACCACACTACCACTGATCTCTACCACATTACCACTGTACTCTACCCACTACCAAACTACCACTGAAATCTATCCCACTACCCCTGAACTCTACTACACTATCACTGATCTCTACCACACTACCACTGAACTCTACCACATTACCACTCAACTATACCATACTACCACGGCACTCTACCACACTACCACTGAACTCTACCCGACAAGCACCGAACTCTACCCGACTAGCACAGAACTCTACCACACTACCACTAAACTCTACCCCACTACCACTAAACTCTACCACTTTACCACTGTACTCTACCCACGACCACACTACCACTGAAATCTACCCCACTACCACACTACCACTGAACTCTACTACACTATCACTGAACTGTACCACACTACCACTGAACTCTACCCAACCACCACTACACACTACCACACTACCACTGAACTATAGCACATTACCACTCAACAATACAACACCACCATTGAACTCTACCACACTACCACTGATCTCTACCACACTATCACTTTACTCCACCACACTACCACTGAACTCTACCACACTATCACTGAACTCTACCACACCACCACTGCACTCTAGCCCACTACCATTGAACTCCATCACACTACTACTGAACTCTACCACACTACCACCGAACTCTACCACATTACCACTGAACTAAACCCAAATACTACTACTCTACGGCACCACCACTGCACTCTACCACACTACAACTGAACTCTACCACACTACCACTCAACTATACCATACCACCACTGAACTCTACCACACTACCACTGAACTCAACCACACTACCAAAGAACTCAACCCCACTACCACTGAACTATACCCCACTACCACTAAACTCTACTGCACCACCACTGCACTCGAGCCCACTACCACTGAACTCTACCCCACTACCACTAAACTCTACCACACTACCACTGATCTCTACCACACTACCACTGAACTCTACCACACGAACACTGAACTCTACCACACGAACACTGAACTCTACCACACGACCACTGAACTCCACCAAACTACCACTAAACTCTACCACACCACCACTAAACTCTACCCCACTACCACTGATCTCCACCACGCTACCACTAAATTCTACCCCACTACCACTGAAATGTACCCCACTACCACTGAACTCAACCACACTACCAAAGAACTCAACCCCGCTACCACTGAACTCTACCACACTACCACTGTACTCAATCACACTACCACTGAACTCAACCGCATTACCACTGCACTCTACCCCACTACCATACTACCACTGAACTGTACCACACTACCACTGAACTCTACCACTGTACTCTGCCACACTAGCACTGAACTCGACCACACTACCACTGAATTCCACCACACTACCACTGAACTATACCCCACTACCACTAAACTCTACTGCACCACCACTGCACTCGAGCCCACTACCACTGAACTCTACCCCACTACCACTACCACTACCACTAAACTCTACCCCACTACCACTGAACTATACCATACTACCACTGAACTCTACCACACAATCACTGTACTCCACCACACTACCACTGATCTCTACCCCACTAGCACTAAATTCTGTATTCTACCACACTACAAATGTACTCTACCACACTACAAATGAACTCTACCACACTACCACTGCACTCTACTACACACCCACTCAACTCAACCACTGAACTCTACCCCACTACGACTAAACTCTACAACACTACCACTAAACTCTACAACACTACCACTGCCCTCTACCCCACTACCACATCACTACTGAACTCCACCCCACTACCCCTGATCTCTACCACACTACCACTAAACTCTACCACACAACCACTGATCTCTACCACACTACCACTGAACTCTACCACACTACCACTGATCTCTACCCCACTAGCACTAAATTCTACCCCACTACCACTAAACTCCAGCACATTTAGGAGTGGTGGATGCTCACACCCTGGAAAAAAAGTGGGACAAGTGAACAACTAACCAAAGAAGTGATAAATTAGCCCTGGGAAGAAATATGAAGCAGAGTGTCTGGCAAGACGCCACATGGAACCCCAATAAAACCTGCAACGCTTTCTCTCTCTCCCACATCGCCTTGCTTTGAGTGACAACAGGAGAGAGGAGGAAAAGAGAGAACAGACACGTTAATGGGGTTAATGCCTGACGAGTGATGTCATGGAAAAGTTGCTGATCACCAACACCCGCCCCTCTCTACCACCTCGTTGGGCCACGTGGGGGGGATGAATGGCCGTTCCCAAGTCTTCCATTTCCACTGACTACACACACACACACACACACTAAGGATTTCCATGTGTTTCACTCCTGATATAAGTTAATCAGGCTCGCATTTTAAACAGAGTAGTCATATAGTCCTCAGTTTGCTCATAACACAACACTTGTGTGTCTGTGTATGTGTGTTTGTGTGTGTGTTTGAGATGGAGGGCATCAGCGATGCTTATGAACACTTCAGAGTGCACACTACCCTACGTCCAATAGGACCAGACAAGTACATGTGAAAATTCTACTTTTCTAACCTATAAAAAAAGAACTATTAAATATTAAAACAAACTAGGTCATTTATTCTCATCCACATGAATGAACTTGGGGAGCAGCGTTCGATTAAAACACATCTGGCATATGCCTTAAAGATCATACATATTTCAAATATGTTAATAGGCCCGGGAATATTTGCAACATGAAGTTACAAAATGCACATTAGAAAGCCGTGCTTTGGAGCTTATGAAAAAACATACTGCTCCCTAATTATTCTGGAAAATAATCAATTGCAAAACAGCTTCTCGCATTCAAAATATTGCTGTGAAACTCTCTGTTGGGAGGCTTCAGTGTGTCGTGTTTTGAGCTGCGGTCGGCCATGCATCTCAACCAACCAGAATTTCCTGCGACTTTCGTCTTCTTTCATCATGTTGCCGCGGCGATAATGAGCACAGAACTCTCCCTCTCTATAAGCAGATCTGTGGAATGTTGATACCAAAGACAGACACAAACACACACAAACACACATCAATTGCACACAAACGCACACACAGGCACACACAGGCACACACATTTTTATTCAGGTGTGGAGTGAGGCGTAGGAGCAGGAAAGACAGCTAGGGCAGATCAGAGAACACCAGAGGGATGGCTGATTTACAGTGGAAACAAGTAGTTTTCTTCTGTGAACAACTACAGCTATTTACGGGTCTAAACTGCAATTACAGGATAAGTATTTGTAAATTTAGCTAATTCATTATTGAAATAGTGTGATATCTAATTGAGATAATTGTGATTGCATGCTTTGTTCATTTACTTTAATAGCTGTCAATATAAAATTTGCCCTGTCAATCAAATACACAGTATGCAATGACTTGAATATGTTTAGCAGTATCACCAAGTCTTAGTGGTGGTTTGGGGTTTAGATCTTCCTCTGCAATGGCACGCCTTCGATATGCTTAGAGATAGGTGGAGGACAGTAGTGACCTATTGTCAGGCCAGTCAGACAGTCAACTACAATCTGAATGGCACTATAAACGGTCAATAACAATGATGACAGAGAATCCCTTGGGCCAGCTATGACACTTCTCAATTGTAAAAGGAGCATTATACATGTTTACATTGAATAACTAACACTTTAATGGCTCTAATACTTTAAGAGAGAACTAAATGGATTAAACAATATTTCCTGTCAAGAATGAAGTACTACGAGCTATAGGAAACAAATATTGATCTTAACGCCTTCAAAAAGAGACAGGGATCCTGGCATTAAAAACAGAAGCATAGCTCTAGCAGACTACTCTGTTAACAATGATCAAGCCAGAAGAGACAACTTTCATGATGAGAGACAGACAAGACATTAAAACCACTATAAAGAGGGTGAATATTTAGAGTAATTTTTTTCATGCATCAGGCCCTGCTGTCTCTGGTTTCCTACGTTGTTCTAAAGCAGTGAATAGATTCAACACACACACACACACACACACACACACACACACACACACACACACACACACACACACACACACACACACACACACACACACACACACACACACACACACACACACACACACACACACACACGCACACGCACACACACACACACACACTTAAAGATGTAGGATGACAAGACAAAGAGCTGGGGGAGAGAGAGAAATGGCCCCGGGCGCCAGTGCTTCCAGTCATGCCATTTCCCTTGGTGGCAGCCCAGGCAGTCAGCCCCTAAATAAGTGACTTATAAGTATTTATTGATGCACAAGTGTGGCATCTGTTCCCGAGGTCTGTGGCTCTGGATGTAATTAGCTCTGAACCTTACACTTCAATCAGGCGACACACTTAAAGAGAAAGACTAAAGCCCCCCTCTTCCTCCTTCGCTCCCTCCTTCGTTCCCTCCTTTGCTCCCTCCTTCGTTCCCTCCTTTGCTCCCTCCCTCTCTATCCGCCTGTTTCTTCCAAATCCACACTGTATGGCTCCTCGATGAGTGGTAATTATGAATTATTCCATCATTACCTTCATCATCATTATCGTTACCCCCGCCACATTTCCCACAACGTCGGGGCCAATGGTTCATAGTAAAAGGCAAAGGGAAAACAAACAAGCAAACAAACTATCCAGCGGTTGATAGTTGTTGCCCATTTCATGGCCTAGCTTAAAACGCTTCCTGAAATGCTCTGAGTAGTGTGTGTGTGTGTTTGTGCAAATTGGGTGTATGTGCATCCATGAGTTTTCACATATGCGTGTGTGCATTCGTGCAGTGTGACTGAAATTAAATTTGATTAATTTCAGCCGGATTTGAAAATATAAACTATTCATTTTGTTTGGGGAGAACACAAGAGGAGGTTTAAACCTAGCCCAGGGGTTGGAGGCTTTGTTCAGCCTCTCCTTTGATATTACGGAGGGCTTTTTTATTGAGCGCTTGACAAGACAGATAAACCATACAGTGGATTGAATAGCCTCCTCTTGCAGCACACAGTAAATGTCATTTGCCATTAACAATGCTGCAGTGAGGTACATAAAACCATTAATACACCCCTTTACGACCGCACGGCCTAACTGAGCATGTCTCCCATGCAACCCTCAATCTGATGGACGTGCTAGCCACGGCCTTGCTGCAATACCCCCACAACAGCATTTAATTGCCACCAAGCAGATGAGAAGACAGACATTATCTTTTTAAGGCCCGTCGTAAAAAAGGAAGATGGAATGAAACACACAAGGCTGAGCACACCTATCTTGAAAGAAGTTGCCACCAATAAAAATACACATTGTGAATAATGAGGTGTAGTTTCTGCATACTCGGACAATCCCAGAAACAACAAGAACAATACAAGCATGGATGGACTCGGGGGGGGGGGGGGGGGGGGGACAGACGACGGCCACTTTTAGGACACTTGGCCAGGAGAAGGGGTGAGGAGTAGGGGCGGAGGGGTGACAGGCTATCAGTCAAAAATGAGTGGTCCACCCACAGAGCCCTGTGGTGCCCCCGTAAAGCCAGGCCCAGACCAACAGGGGCTTTGGCCATAGATCATCACTAGGGGCCCATCGGAGCCCGGGATGTGACTAAAGCGGGGCATGCGTGGAAACAATGGCCCATAGTCTGGAGAACGAGCTTAAGCAGCTGGGCGTCACTGGCCTTAATGGGGGGGCAGACTCCCCACTCCCCTCCAGACGACCCACAATGCATTGTCTGTTCCCCCAGCACAGAAAAGGTGGTTTCTCCAGGGCCCTGCTACTATCATGTGGTGGCTTTTTCACCCTGTGAGAAGCCGCTGCCAGCTGAATAGGGCTGGGACGAGTGGTGGGCTAGGGCCCTACATGCTTGTGTGTGTGTGTATGTGTGTGTGGAGAGAGAGAGGGGAAGCTTTGAAAGAAAGCGGCCCATTGAGGGCCATTTTGAGGCGGGGAACACACACAGCATATCACAAGGGAGCATCTGGGCCCTGTGGAATGTGTACATGATGTCAAATGATGTCCTAAAGATAGGCTCCACAAAAACACTTGGAGAGGGTGATGATAGGATACCTCCCACCCCAGCTCCCCACTTGCCATATAAGTCAGCTGAAGAGAGGGTGTTTGTGTTGCCTGGGTGGAGTTTTGCTAGTGGGACCCATTGACGATGCGTTACCAGATAGGGAGGTCTGCTGCCGTCGTCTCGTGACACATGAGTAGGAATGTTCTGACTCAAATCCTGTTTTGGCTGTGTTGCTGGGGTACTACACGACACAACAACCCCCCCCCCCCTCAAGTGTGTATTTCTGGAGTTAAACTTTGAGAGCACACACAAATCCTCTCTGAGCCATCCCACAGAATACACACTTTCCCATCAGTCTGGGCGAAGCGTGCCCAGACTTGTGCATGTCATTACAGTCCTGCAGACGCCTGCTAGTTTGGAGCCATCTGATTATTGTCATTTCCATTAAATCTCTACCTGCACGCACATAGGCAGTTAAAGGAGGAGTAGTTGTTACAATTACAGGTTAGGTTAGTTAGCTGTCATAGGGCCCAGGACCTTCACAGGCTTTACTACTGGGTTTCCAATTGATTAATTTAATGATCTGGTCTTACCTGGCAGGTATACCGCAATAGACACACCCCCATCGAGGTGTGCTTTGAAATGGGTTGGTGCAATCAGACCTCAATTATTTCCATAAGATGATATTTAGTTTGACTATACGTATCTTGTCAGATTGGCCTCCTCATAAGTTTCTCCACACTAAGACCATTTCTGACTGAGGTCCAAGTAGGTCAAAAGTCAGCCACTGCCACACACACACACACACACACACACACACACACACACACACACACACACACACACACACACACACACACACACACACACACACACACACACACACACACACACACACACACACACACACACACACACACGTATGAGTTGACCAGAGGAAGCGAGGGGATCAAGAAGTCATTTATCATGCACTTGTCACATCCTGACCTCATTACAATTAGCAGCCAGATGTCTGTGCACTGCAAACCTGCGCTCACACTCCGAGGGGCACTTTTCAGTTTGTCCCACAAGCACAGACACACACACGGCCGCATGCAAGGACACACACAAACACACACATTTACACCCTCAAAAATCCCAGCCTCTCATTTCGCCTCAACGGCTCTGTCAGTGAGGATGGGACTTAGGGGACAAGAACTAAGTGGTGGTAGTGAGAGTGTGTGTGTGTGTGTGTGTTGGGGGGTTCAACCCAGGGGGGACCAGGCATTCAACTCTCCTACACTACTGGACCCCCTGGTTGACTGACCCATCCACCCCTCTCTCTTTCTTTCCTCCCCTGGGGGGACTGGCAGGGGTGATGGTGTTGGACTGCTCTGGCCCTCAGGGAACCCTTACTATGGCAGCCTTGGTATTACCTGTGGAGTGAGCTGTCACACTCAGCCACCTGCAATGGGGAGGTACACCCGGGCCAGGACACCCTGGGGGTGGGGGGGGATGTCAAGGGACTGACGGTATGAGAGGAGTGCATACAATCACTCAGGGGCGACACCGGCTATGGCTACCTCTTTGGAATCCCGACCTGGAAGGAGGGTGGAGGTCACCAAATGGTTGCAGGGGGCTCTTGTGGATTTAGGTGAGAGAGAGGGGGACCCTGGGAAGGATCTGTGAGGAGGAAGTGGTGGAGGAAGAGATGAACTGCTGGTGGTCAACACGGTCTTCTAATTACCTCCATGCTGGGCTTCTCTCTCTCTCTATAGCATATCTCCTGTGAGCCCCCACACCCCTCCTGTGAGCCCCCGCACCCCTTCGTCTGTGCCCCCACACCCCTCCATCTGTGCCCCCCTGCCACATATGCAATATGTTGACCCACCACCACAGGTCTCCTACCCCCCTAGCCTAACAGCTAACACTCCAGCCTATCCGTCACAGCCTGGTGCCACTGTACCCTACACGGTCGCGCCACGTTGAGGGGAACAATGAGGAAGTTGAGGAAGCCGCCAAGCGGCTAATTCAATGAGGTGGGCCCTGTCGGTGATCTAGGGATCAGGGATCAATGTTCTTTTGGGCTCTTCAACCTCCTACAGTTAGCTAGCCGTATAGGCTACCACTACCCAGGGGACCTCCGCTACAGCTGCTGTAACTTCATTAAACGTCATTAAATGCAAACGCTGTGCATACGGGGCCCAAGGCAGACAGGGCTGAGGTGAGACTGGCACAAAAGCAGCCATTGTGGCTCAGGACGGGGACAGGGAAGTGGAAACACACTGACACATGGCCCTTTCCCACATTTATCAATGAAACTGTGGTCCACAAATGATGCCACAGGTTAGAAATAGTGGTGATGAGTTGACAGCAATGACAATGGGAGTGAGGGAGCATTGTTTGACCAGGGAGAATAGCGTACTCAATATACTGTACTTACTTAAATGTTTGCCTATTGTGACTCATACATACGTGATAGGTAGAAGTTATTCTTAACATCGCTGGTTAATAATGTAAGAAATTATCCCTAATGTCCGCAGACGTCAAGCCAGCAGTTGTATTCTGAGCAGACAGATGAAGCAAGAGCACAAACTGACAGAGGCAAACCCAATGCTGTTTTGAATAAAGCTGCTGCCTGTGTAGCGATTTGGCACCCTGGTAGAGTGGATTGACCACTGCCCCTCCAGTGGAAGGGAAAAATAGGAAGAAAACAATCTTCTGCTTGTTTCTGCTTTACCTCTCCTGACACGGGCTGACCTCCTCATCGATCTTCACTCCGCAAAATAGGTTTCCTCCTCGGGAAGAATAGACTGTGTGTGTGTGTGTGTGTCTTTGTGTCCTCGTTTATAACAACATATTTTAGGCCCACAAAGACTCTACTCTCCAAGGTCTCTTCTTGAGGGTCTGATATTAATGCTAATAAAAAACATGTTTTATTGCTGTTTATTCTGTGTTGTTTTAGTCAGAGGTTCGGCTATATACTGCATCATATTTCCTAATGATTATAGAAATATACGGGTATTGCTTATTCCTTCCATTTGTAATCACCTATTAAAACCTATTAAAACCACTACCTTGTGATTATTTTATAATTTTTGTTAACCTTTATTTAACAAGGCAAGTCAGTTAAGAACAAATTCTTATTTTCAATGACGGCCTAGGAACAGTGGGTTAACTGCCTTGTTCAGGGGCAAAACGACAGGTTTTTACCTTGTCAGCTCAGGAATTTGATCTCGCAACTTTTCAGTTACAAGTCCAATGCTTTAACCACTAGGCTACCTGCCGCCTATTAAAGTAACTGTCCTGTATTATCCAGATTTCTATGAAATACAACCTATAATTACATGAGTGAAATAGTTTTCCTTCCAAATTGTTTTTAATTAAGTATGTTAAAGATTTTCTGTGTTGGAATGGTGTGGGCGTACACCAACAACAGAATGGTGTGGCCGTACCCCAACAACAGAATGGTGTGGCCGTATCCCAACAACAGAATGGTGTGGCCGTACCCCAACAACAGAATGGTGTGGGCGTATCCCAACAACAGAATGGTGTGGGCGTATCCCAACAACAGAATGGTGTGGCCGTACACCAACAACAGAATGGTGTGGCCATACCCCAACAACAGAATGGTGTGTGCGTATCCCAACAACAGAATGGTGTGGCCGTACACCAACAACAGAATGGTGTGGCCGTACACCAACAACAGAATGGTGTGGCCGTACCCCAACAACAGAATGGTGTGGGCGTACACCAACAACAGAATGGTGTGGGCGTACCCCAACAACAGAATGGTGTGGCCGTACCCCAACAACAGAATGGTGTGGCCGTACCCCAACAACAGAATGGTGTGGGCGTATCCCAACAACAGAATGGTGTGGCCGTACCCCAACAACAGAATGGTGTGGCCGTACCCCAACAACAGAATGGTGTGGCCGTATCCCAACAACAGAATGGTGTGGCCGTACCCCAACAACAGAATGGTGTGGGCGTATCCCAACAACAGAATGGTGTGGGCGTACACCAACAACAGAATGGTGTGGCCGTACCCCAACAACAGAATAGGGTGGGCGTACACCAACAACAGAATGTTGTGGGCGTATCCCAACAACAGAATAGGGTGGGCGTACACCAACAACAGAATGGTGTGGGCGTACACCAACAACAGAATAGGGTGGGCATATCCCAAGAACAGAATGGTGTGGGCGTACACCAACAACAGAATGGTGTGGGAGTATACTAGTCATTAAAAATATTAATACAAGTAGACCGCTGACTGGCCACCTCATCCTCCTCAGAAGTATGACATCATACACTATGAGGAAATAGCAAGGATTTTTTAAACGGTCTGTTTGAGATGTTTGATGTGGGATTTTTGAAGTGTTCCCCCCCCCAATTTATGCTTTGGCCACAAATACGAATATAGGATGAGTCAACAACATTATTTGGGTATGACTTAACAGAATAGGAACTTTTAAAAGTGAGATTTTCACTGGACATATACTTTAATTTATTCAGTTAATTTCAGAAGATATGAGTAGGTCCTTGCTTAATGTATATCTACATAAATGGCAAAGCTGCAAGCTGAATCAACAGTGCTAATGTCACGTGGAGACCGGCCTGTTTTCTGTGTATTTATTACTTTATTCTTGAAAACATATCTTTATTAGCATCCATTATTTTGCCTTTGCATATTCCTTTGATTTTCTGTACCAATATTCTATGTGTCTCCTAATTATAGTCTCCTCCCTTTTGGCTGGTCTCCACGGCGATCGGGCACTCCCCTAATTGACAGACCTGAGGCTAATACCCTCACTTCTGCAGCTGGTGAGAACAACTACAGATACCACGCCACGATACAATGCTGCTGTCTTCGTCGTCAGATGACCTCCACCAGAACCTAGCCATGCTGCCGCCTGGAGGTGGGATGGAGGGCAGAGCCAAACCAACAAGTGCTATGATGCACAATGTCTGGACGGTCTTTCCTGAACTGAGTGAGTGAAGAAAGTGTCCTGCAGAGAGAATGCTCCCCCCTGATCCCTGCTCTGTTCTTTCCCCCTGCGCCAGTGGTAATTCAGCACATGCCAATGGGCAGGTCCCGTTTCTAGCTTTTTGGGGGCCACGCGGGCAAAACATTTTTGTGGCCCCCCTCTTGGCAGCAGAGAGAAACATTTGCAGTTTCAAAGTTAATGACCTGCAAATCTACACATTTTGCCATGATTTATGCCATATTCATTTGAGTGCAAGTACCTGCAATGACTGTTTTTGCATTAACTCTCTTGCACTGACTCTGCACACACACTGCACTCTACCCACACACTCAAACATACTGACACCCCAACAAACACATACACACTACATATGCCCACACATGTATACTGCTGCCAGACACACACACTTTCACACTCACCATATACGCTCCTACTGTCTATCTATCCTGTTGCCTTACCCCTAGTTTCTCCTTGACAGATTCTCGTGGACAGATAAAATGGTGAGAATCTGTCAAGGCTCACAAATAATGATTTGATTACGAGCAGCAGTAGTACCTGGTTTGAGGTTTCCGTCATTGATATTTGGACGAATCAGGATTGGGCGAAGGTGGTGCTTAAACTGGTGCAGTGATTTTCAAGCCCGTGTGAGGATGATAAACGGTTTACACTAGATTCCACAGCAACAAGTAAAGCATTCATGAAAACAAAAATGTGCTTTTTGGCCATGATAAACCAGTGAAATTAGCGGAAGGGAGGGGTTTGGCCAAGAGTTTCCGTTTGCGAGGGTGGAGACTTTGCTTCCTTCCTTTGCACAAAGGTAATCAAGAATAATAATATAAAATCAAATCAAATTTATTTGTCACATACACATGGTTAGCAGATGTTAATGCGAGTGTAGCGAAATGCTTGTGCTTCTAGTTCCAACAATGCAGTAATAACCAACGAGTAATCTAACCTAACAATTCCAAAACTACTACCTTATACACACAAGTGTAAAGGGATAAAGAATATGTACATAAAGATATATGAATGAGTGATGGTAGAGAACGGCATAGGCAAGATGCAGTAGATGGTATCGAGTACAGTATATATATATATGAGATGAGTAATTGTTCATGGCATTCCCCCCCAGAAGTAAAACAGGAAATGACAAACTATTGTGAGATAATTGTATTTCTGGGTAACCAAGATTACTTTACCCCTACCTATATGTACATAGCTACCTCAATTACCTCGTACCCCTGCACATCGACTCGGTACTGGTACTCCCTGTATATAGGCATGTTGTTTTCTACTCCCTGTATATAGGCATGTTGTTTTCTACTCCCTGTATACAGCCATGTTGTTTTCTACTCCCTGTATACAGCCATGTTGTTTTCTACTCCCTGTATACAGCCATGTTGTTTTCTACTTCCTGTATACAGCCATGTTGTTTTCTACTTTCTGTATACAGCCATGTTGTTTTCTACTCCCTGTATACAGCCATGTTGTTTTCTACTTCCTGTATTCAGCCATGTTGTTTTCTACTCCCTGTATACAGCCATGTTGTTTTCTACTTTCTGTATACAGCCATGTTGTTTTCTACTTCCTGTATACAGCCTTGTTGTTTTCTACTCCCTGTATACAGCCATGTTGTTTTCTACTTCCTGTATACAGCCATGTTTTTTTCTACTCCCTGTATATAGCCATGTTGTTTTCTACTCCCTGTATATAGCCATGTTGTTTTCTACTCCCTGTATATAGCCATGTTGTTTTCTACTCCCTGTATACAACCATGTTGTTTTCTACTCCCTGTATATAGCCATGTTGTTTTCTACTCTCTGTATACAGCCATGTTGTTTTCTACTCCCTGTATACAACCATGTTGTTTTCTACTCCCTGTATATAGCCATGTTGTTTTCTACTCCCTGTATACAGCCATGTTGTTTTCTACTCCCTGTAAATAGCCATGTTGTTTTCTACTCCCTGTATACAGCCATGTTGTTTTCTACTCCCTGTATACAGCCATGTTGTTTTCTACTCCCTGTATACAGCCATGTTGTTTTCTACTCCCTGTATATAGCCATGTTGTTTTCTACTCCCTGTATACAACCATGTTGTTTTCTACTCCCTGTAAATAGCCATGTTGTTTTCTACTCCCTGTATACAGCCATGTTGTTTTCTACTCCCTGTATACAGCCATGTTATATTTACTCTTGTTGTTATTTGATATTCACTGTGTATTTATTCCTCATGTCACTATTTCTATTTGTGTCTTTAACTCTGCATTGTTGGAAATGGACCTTTCAGTAATACTTCACTGTTAGTCTACACCTGTTGTTTACCAAGAATGTGATAAATACAATTTTATTTGAGTGACTAACAAAATCAATGGTGGCCCCCTGGAGGTAAGGGCCCCTGGGCATGTGCCTTGCGTGTCCGGTCAGTAATTCGGCCATGGTTACTACAAGGTTAAGATAGCTGGCTAGATTAACTTACCTAGCAATCTATAAAATGTCAGCTGACATGGGCTAATTGAGTGACTGTCAGTGACTGAAAGAACAAGAGAAACTGAAGATGCACTACCAAATCTAAAAAATTGCATGTTGTGACCCCAAATTACTTCCTGGTTGGGGGCCTCCTAGTGGCCGCGGGGCCCTAAGCGGCCACTTATGTCACTTATGCTTAGACATGGCACTGGCAACAAGTGACCAGATGGGCAACTATGGACCAACAAACAACGGACAGACATGGACAGTGGCGTCGGGCATTTTGTTCTACCTAACCAGCAGCTGGAACTTAATCTTGGAACTGAGTGACTGTGTGCCTTTGTGTTCAACCCCTGAGACCCCAAGGAGAGATAATCTAAACTCTTATCAAAAGTTGTCTATGTGTTGGCCTGGGATTGTACTTACCTGTTTCTGACACTAACAACACACAAGCACCACTTGCACTGATGTTAAAGGTAAATACAACATGCAATGTATTGCACTAGGAGTAAAACCCAGAACCTTACAAAAGAAGATAAAATAAACACAAAAAGGAAGGATTTTATTTAAGCTCCAGGAGATGGTCTGGGGGAGTGGCTTCAGATAAGAATAACAAGTCACACGGCAGAGGACAGATCTGGGCGCTTCTCCTCTGCCCCGA